>NC_034604.1:67130212-67135351 GCF_900095145.1 Mus pahari | reverse complement strand
AAAAAAAAAAAAAAAAAAAAAAAAAAAAAAAAAAAAACAGTTTTAAAATGTTTAAGGTAAGAATGATTTTCCCCAAACCTTGGAAGCTACATATTAGAAGTGTGTGTCACCTGACAGAGAGGAACTGAGAAAGGAGCTTTTGGGATATCAAGCATGTTGAATGTTTTAAGGACATGTGCATTTATTGGGCTGGGCTGGGCAGATGGCCCAGTCAGTACAAGTACGTATAGGGGCCTGAATTCAGCTCTCAGAATCCACATTTAAAAAAAAAAAAAAAAAAAAAAAAAAAAGCTGGTTCACTGGAGTACAGTTATAATCCCAGTGATGGCTCACCAGCCACCAAGCCTCGTCTAATCAGCTCCAGGCCAGTTAAAGATCCTGTTTCAATGGAAAGGTGCATGGTGACTGAGGAACAGTATGTGACCTCCACAATCATGTGCATACATGTGTGCAGGCGATTGCATAGAATTTTACTTTGGGGTCAGAGATACACTTCCAGGGTGACTTTCCTGCCCTCAGTTGCTCTGTGACATCCTCTTTTCTGTAACAATCACTTGATGTAGAGTCAAAGAGGTATCCTGTGAGACAGAACAGAGGAAGCTCCATTCCCGGGCAGGGCACTCACACGGGCCACTTTCTCTGCTGCTCCAGACTTTACAGGATTTTATTCGCATAGAAGAACAGCAGGATCTCTGGATGGCAGTGACTCTGAAATTAGAAATTTAAAAAGGTACACGTGAGGGGGGGGGTTGCTGTGCAAGATACTGGGAACAGAGGCAGGTGTAGAAACAGCCAATGACTTGAATTGAGCCAACAATAATATTGTGTGTGGATCATCTTGCAGGCATCCTGCCATCTACATCTTGTTGCAGATCCCTTGCAATTGTAATGCCAGCTTGAGTTACTTTAGGGGGTGATGGGAGGTAAGTTCCTGATGCACTGGGCCACTTCCGGTGTTACGGGCTGAAGGAGACCCCCAGGAGAATTCTCTCCTTCCTTGGCTCACTTACCAGCTGCCGGGAAAGCCTGTGGTTCTTCCGATCTTCTTCACTTTGGAAACTCGGCTCCTTTCTGGGTTTCATATACGGGACACAGGCTCGAACAGTCATTTTGCAAGCCTGAGGGAAATGACATGGCTGTCTGATTGCCTAAACTATTAGAAAATTCTAGAATCCCGGGCTGGGCAGGTGACTCTAAAGAAACACAGCCACCAGGGCCACTGAGGCTGGGAAAGTAATTCTCAGGTCATTCGAGAATGACTCTAAAAGGAGTTCTGCTCATGAAACGGCCATGACTTGGTCTGTGGCACAGGCAGAGGGCTCAGCTCTGAGATGTACACAGACCCTACATCACATCCACAATCTCTCTCCCTCCTCCCTGCCCCCTCTCCCAAAGGCATGTGGTAGAGCTCTTGGCACCCAGTGTTCCCGAAGAACTCAATCAGACTCTGGATCTTCTGGAGACCTGGCCTTTCTTAGCTCTCCGCCTAGCACTGGCAGGAGCTGGGTTAAAGCAGAGGAAGATCAAAGAGCAAGCGGGCGAGATGCTCCACTGGAGGCCCCTTTGCCCAGCTTTACATTGATGGCCATTCTAACTGGCAGGAACCCCAGGGCCTGGCTTCTCCACTTAGCGAAGCTTCCACCACCCCCTCTCTAGGGACAGCAGGGATCTCACAACGTGAGAGAAGAATGTCAGTCTCACCTTGGCAACCTTAGGACTTTCATCCTGCAAATGGCTTAAGAGGGAATCTTGGGTCTGGTTAACTTGCTGAGTGAAAAATTTCCTCCACCTCCACCCAGCAAACGAGGCCAACTGCCCAAAGAGGACAAAGGCCGAGTACCGCACGCTGTCGTCCTCCTGCGGGTTTTCATAACAAGAGAACAGAGCCAGGTCTCGATCATCAGTTCTCCATCTGAGTGGACCACAGTCATCACTAGTTACACATTAAAGGGTGGACATCACTGCCAAGGCCCTGTCTCTATTCAGTACACATACACCACTGGCCTTAGACACCTTGACTTTCCTTTCAGTGAAGCTGCTTCCTGACACCGCCTAAAGATTTCCTGCTTTCTCAGTTCTTTATCTCCTTTCCTTTCCCTCCCATTTCCTGTCTCTCTCCCTCTCTCCCTTCCTTTCTCTTCTTCATCTCCTTCTTCATCTCCTTCTCCATCTCCTCCATCTTCTTCTTAATCTCCATCTCCTCCTTCTCCTTCTTCTTCCTCCACCTCCTCCTCCTCCTCCCTCTCTCTTTTTCTTTCTCTCTCTCCCCTCATCTCCCTCTTCTTCTCTCTCTCTCCTCTCCTTCCTGCCCCTCATAACTTGCTATCTCTCTTCTCCCTTCTGAGTTTCTTCTACACATCAAGGAAATAAAGATCCCACGTCTCCCCCACCCCAAACACCCTCTCTGCTCTCTCTGCTCCTTCTCTCATCTCTTAGCTCTTCCCTGAGAGTCCATCACCCTCTTTTCTTCCACATAAATGATTTGCTCCACATATCTGCCTTCTCAGGCAGGAAAGGGCATACCCAGAGATAGGCAGCCAACTGAGTCCCCTGATCCTTGGTGCACAAATTTTTATATCAGCACCTTACAGTCCTGTCCAGGGAAACCAAGGAGTAGAGGGGTGGAGGTAGGCCTCTCCAAAGGAAAAGAAGCATCTAGAACTGGGTCGCAAGGACTTGTCCAGAGTGAGACAGCACCGATCGCTTTGAGAAGTATTCAAAAATATATTCTGGTGTAAGCAACTTGTGCACATTGTCTTGGGGTAGCACTCAGTGCATTGCCCTGTTCAGTGTGTATTCAGGTTTAAATCAATGTAACTAAAATGTAGTGAGGACTTGTTCCAGCTAAACCCTCCCCCCCAAGGCTGCCATACAAAAATGCACAAGCTAGGTACTGGTCCCCAAGAGTGTGATAATCATGGGGTGCCCATGTCCCAGCTAACATTGCATGAAGCTAGCCATGTTCAGAATGTAACTCTCACATAAATTCTGTCCTTAGGTAGTGGTGATGATGGTAGTGGTGGTGGTGGTGGTGATGGTGGTAGTGGTGGTGGTGATGGTGGTAGTGGTGGTGGTGATGGTGGTGGTGGTGATGGTGGTAGTGGTGGTGGTGATGATGGTAGTGGTGGTGGTGATGGTGGTGGTGATGATGGTGGTAGTGGTGGTGATTTCCTTTTCTACATAGTCAAGGATTGTGCTAAAAAAAAATGACAGGCAACTGGATTAAAAAGAAGTTGAGTAAAATTCAACTGAAGTTCAGGGGGCACCAGCGGGATTTAAGGATATGTCCTGAAGATTTGTGCTAACATCCTAGGGCGGTGATATAAACATCTTCCTACCCACTCCTCAAACAAGATAGATTTGCATTCAACAGATCACATCAAGGCAAGGATAGTGTATCATGCCTGTAATCTCAGCATTCAGGACCTGAGGTAAGAGGATGGCCATGAGTTCAAGGCCAGCCTGGGCTATATATTTGTTACAGGATATTTGAACCTGTTTCTAGCTGTGATGTGGCTCAGCCCTTAGTACACACCTTTAAAACCAAACAATGAAGATAAAGTTAGTTTGTAGAAGGAAGCACCCATGTTTTGAAGTGGTGTCTAATTGAGTGGCAGACGAAGTAACGAATCAGAGAAAGATCTGACAGAGATAGGATACGCCCAACTCTCATGAGAGAGAAAGGGAAGCTACTTAAGGGAGCAGCACAGACAGAAAGAAGGAGGTAGAGGAAGGAAGCAGGTTTTGCCAGGACATTTATTGAGACACAGGCTGCAGAGAGACAACAAGCTAGACACAGGTGAAGACAGAACAAGCCAGAGAATGTGAAGGAGCAAGAAGATAAGAAGATATTGCCCATGTTAGTATGAGGCCAATCAGAGGAATTAAGTAAGAAGCTGAGAGAAGCTAGATTGAATCAGCATGGAACAGAGTTTGAACCAGAACAGCTGAATAAGCCAATCAGAAGCCAGAAGAATTGGAAAGGGTGAGCTTATTCAGCAGTAAGTCTCAGAGACTGAAAACATTCTAGGCCTAGATTAGACTGTACAGAGGTTAGAAGCTTCCAGGGCTAGGCCTAGGTTAGCAGATGGAGGCAGTGAGCCTCAAGGACAACAGTTACGTTACTATAGGAGAAGAAAAGTTAATTTTACACATAATGGGTTCCAGGCCATTCCAGGACATCTCCAGTGAAACATTAATGTCTGTCCCTGCAGAGGAAGGAGGGCCACTGACAGGAGAGGGAGCAGCTCTGATGGAACATCTGTAAGCCCAGTGCCCCTCCTGATGTGGTTCAATGGGAATTAGGGATGGAGGGACAGGGGAGATTGGCTCTGGGGATAAATAAAGGTCTGAGGTCTGTCTGACAGCTGCTGTCTTTGACAGAAAGAGAACAAGAGTAGCAGGCTGACTGTCAGCTCCCAAGTCAGTTACGAAAGACTCCTCACGTTGGAACTCAGTGTTGCGCTTCTCACTTGACCCATTTTACCTTGTGGCTAACAGTGCAGGGGTCACAGTCAGGTGGCTGCTTTGAGGAGGCATAGCGGTTCTGTGAACTGGGGGTGTGGGGGTGGGGCTAATCTTTCCTCAGTCTCCTCATTTTAGAATAAAAATCATGACAGAACCTACAGAAAAGTGTCGTGGTAACGACTGCATATGTATCCGTGGCAACTGTGTGGCACGGTGAATGACACACAGGAAGGACTCACTGAATGCTAACTTGTTGAGAAGAGAGAATACTGAGCGCAGGTCAGCATCGGCACCACCACCACCATCATCATCACTAGTGTATGTATTCATTCCCCTATTGAAATGAGAACTTCTCAAGGGAGAGCGACAGGATTCTATACAGCTTCTATGCTCTCCACAACCCCCACCCATAACTTCTCATAACTCTTCTCAATAAAATGTATTCATAAATTAGTGACTAATATAGACCTTGTTTCTGAGAAACACACTACCCACGGTTCTCATTTCTTTTTGTTTCTGTGTTTTGAGACAGGCTCTTTTTATATAGTCCTGGAGCTCACTGTCTAGACCAGGCAAGCCTCTCCTCTGCCTTTGCCTCTGCCTCTGCCTCTGCCTCTGCCTCTGCCTCTGCCTCTGCCTCTGCCTCTGCCTCTGCCTCTGCCTCTGCCTCTG
>NC_034604.1:67128122-67129274 GCF_900095145.1 Mus pahari | reverse complement strand
GGGGGGGCACAAGATGGTATCAATGTGCACAAGTGCTGAGGAAGGGGCATGAAAAAATGTCTCTCACTAAACAAGAATTATGAGATTGTTTAAACTCTCAGAGTGATAACAACATGACTTGGTGCTACTGTAGCTGTTTCCCAAGGCCGACGAGCTGAGGCAGCCTATGACCTTGACTAAGTCACGCCCTTAAAAAATTTATTCCTCTCCTGTGTAAAGGAACCAGTGGCTTGCTTCTAGCCAGGGCTACAGAAGTAACCAGATGTCGCTTCTGGTTGCAAAGCTACAATGTTATATAAGACTCCAGTAGAGCAGACGGGAGTGAGAGACTCCTAGAAGAAACAAGTTATCATGTTTTGAGATCCTGGGGATCTAGGTGGGGGAGGGATGGCCCCCAGCAGACAGCCAGCAAGGAAAGAGAAACCTCAGTCCTACCATTAGAAGAGCCAGTTCTGCAAGAAGACTTTCATGGAAAAGAACCCTGAGTTTCCAGAAGGCACAGGCTGGTGAACAGTGGTTTGCAGCCTTGTGAGATCATGAGTGACAGATCCAGGTCTATACCAGGGACCCTGAGCACAGATACTGCTGTTTGGTGGTTTATGTGGCTTGTTAACATCAGTGGTCCATGGAGTATGAGCCCAAGCTGTGTGGACTCCACACCATGAGGGCTTAGAGTCTTGGGAAGGCTATCTGAACTCCACCTCCCCCTACCTTGTCAGGAGCATCCCGGGCCAGGGTACCCAGGCCTCTCATGGCTAGATGGCGCTTTTTAGCATTAGGATCCCGGGCTCTTTCTGCCAAGATGAAAAGCACGTTCTTCAAAAGCTCCCGCTTCTGCAACCTCAGTTTCCAAGAGACCTGGGTGGTCAAAAGTGCATTAATTCAGAG
The DNA here is from genome assembly GCF_900095145.1 of Mus pahari. NCBI lineage: Eukaryota > Metazoa > Chordata > Mammalia > Rodentia > Muridae > Mus > Mus pahari. The sequence goes on along the minus strand of NC_034604.1, from coordinate 67,128,386 downwards.
GCTGGTGAAAAGGCTCAGTTGCTAACATGCTTGCTCGCCAAGCGTGGAGAACCTCAGCTCAAACCCTCAGCACCCACATAAAATGGCATCATGGAAATCAAACCTCAGCACTGGGAAGACAAAGAAAGAAAGAACTTTAAAGTTCACCGGCCAGATAGCCTAGTGGAACCAATGAACTCCAGTCCAGTAAGAGTGCAGGGTAACTGGGAAGATATTGACATCTGGCATGCCCTTACACACACACACACACACACACACACACAC
>NC_034604.1:67122689-67128032 GCF_900095145.1 Mus pahari | reverse complement strand
AGAGAGAGAGAGAGAGAGAGAGAGAGAGAGAGAGAGAGAGAGAGCATTAAAGCACAAACTAAGCCCTCACCACTAAGCTGTACTCCAACCTGTAAAGATGGTTTACTTTTGTTGGCAAATATGTTTGTCCACATAGTGGAGACACTGATAGAGAAAGTGAGGCAGGGCTGGTATTGGGTGGGTTGGTGATTCAAGAGAGAGAGAGAGAGAGAGAGAGAGAGAGAGAGAGAGAGAGAGACAGAGCAGTGAACGGTGCGACGAACCCTCGAGACCCAGTGTATGCTGCTCTGTAATTTCTCCTATCTGAAGAGCCCCCTGGCCCCTCTTCCTCTTCCAACCCATCCTTGTTCCTCTGCTGTACTCTTAGCTAAATAAAACGAATGGCATGTTTGCAGGATACCTGATTTATCCAATTCCTCTCTTCCAATTCTCTCTTGATACTTCGGCCGTCAGGCACGTGTCCCTGCATCTCCATCCTGCAGTGTGACAAGTTCTAAGAGACCTCTCTTGATAGTCACCTTCCTCAACCCTTCACTAACATGTGAGTCGATTGCAACATCTCAACAAATATCAGTTACATGTCTACAAATATTCCAGGACATTTGAAGGTTGCTCCAATTTTTTAATTCATGCATCTGAGCAATGAAGAAGAGGAAGAAGGAAGAAGAAGAGAAAGAAGGTAAAGAAGAAGAAGAAGAAGAAGAAGAAGAAGAAGAAGAAGAAGAAGAAGAAGAAGAAGAAGAAGAAGAAGAAGAAGAAGAAGAAGAAGAAATAACACAATGGGGGAAATACTAGATCAAGATATGGGCCACCTTTCCACTGAGCAGATGAGCTACCTCCTGATGAGCAATGGGCACCCATGCCAACAGGGCTCTGCTGTTCTTCAGGACACAGAACAAGGCAAACCACATCAGAGTCAGACCCCAGATGATGAAGGATCCCACCAAGGGGACAAGGCTCAGTGATGAATGCGTCGGATGAAGGCTCAGTGGGTAAAGCATTTCCCATGCACACATGGGGACCTAAATTTGAGCCCCACATAAAGACAGGCACACTATCACATGTCTATAATCCTAGTTACCTTGTGGCAAGATGTGGGGGAGGGAGAGGGATCCCAAGAGAAGAGAACCTCTGTCTCAGAGGAGGTGGAAGGTAGGACAGACATTAAAGGTTGTCTTCTGACCTCCGTGTGTGCACCATGACATGAGAGCATCTGTATTCACACTGGAATGGACACATGCGTGTGCATGCGTGTGTGTGTGTGCACACACACACACACACACACACACACAGAGAGAGAGAGAGAGAGAGAGAGAGAGAGAGAGGTATGGATGCAGGGTCCAGATCCAGCAGCTTGCTCAGCACAGTGCATGAGATGTTATAAATCTCCAGCATTGTTGCTATTTCCAAGTATTTATCACAGTTCTTGGTTTTTTTTTGTTGTTGTTGTTTTTTTTTTCAATTTTTGAGTTAGCAGCAGGCTTCTCATCTTTTCACAATCATCCTCTTAGCCCTGCTGACATCACACAGCTTCCAGAAGGAACCCAGGCAGAGCAGCGCTAACTACAGAGATAGCAGGCTCTCCCATCTTACATAGTGGGAAGGGACATCATGTCTGACCTTGGAAAAGAAGGATAGCAGTGGTGTCCTTCTCTTCTTGGACTGGGAAGTAGGCGTGGGGAGGGGCAGGCTCGGGATTCTCATTTGATCCATGAAACTAAAGAGAAAGACAAAAAGCAAAAGGAAATCCTGAGGCAAGCCCCAGACGGTCATCTGAAGTGTCACTGTCAATCAGCCCTTCTGCTCACCGCACAGCACACACCCTACTGGGGAGGAACACAGACAGTGGGAGCCTTCCACCTTGCGGAGGAACCAGGAGCTGCAGGACAAGATCAGCAGCTCAGCAAGACAGACAGAGGGAAGCAGAGGCTAACCTCGAACTCCCAGCGATCCTCCTGTCTCTGCTTTCTTGGTGCCAGAATCAGAGCTACTCACCTCCACCCTCAAATCCAGGCGTGTGTTATGAGCTACTTGTTTGAATAGAGTGTGAGGCACGGAGCTTCTATCGTGGCTATTACCTTTGAGTGTTCTGCAGTTTAACAGATGAGACCCACAAGTGTGTACAGGTGGTTCTGGTCTCTGAAGATATCAGAATCACCTACAGCATTTTTAAAACCCAATGCCCTGGCTGCTCTAGGTCAAGGTTGTCAACATCTCCGGAAGTGGCCTTAGCAGCAACCAATTTTTTTTTTTTAAAGTTGGTCACACAACCAAATAGCCAATCACTGAACAAGGGTGACCAGTGACCAGACACCTGTCTTGGTTGGCCTGAGGCTGAGGAGTTTCCTGAAGTCAAGGGGCCCAGAGCAACCTGGGACACCTGACAGATCCCAGCCCTCTTAGGCAGCCATGCACTGGAACAGCTGGTTCTGTGGGCTGTAGAGGTGGGTGGGGATTCGTTTATCTCTGCCATCTTTGTTTTCGAGCACATTTTTTTAGTCAGAAGGCACTAGAAAGTCATGAAAATCCATCTTGTACCTACAGGTAGGTGCCCAATAGCAACAAAGAGAGAAGCCATTTCCTCCAGAGATGTATTCTCAAATGGGTTGTCTAATCCCTAATTGTCAGCCCTGGATAGATAGATAGATAGATAGATAGATAGATAGATAGATAGATAGATAGATAGATGGATATAGATATGGATAAGATATGGATATATATATATATGGATATAGATATATACGGATATAGATATATAGATATATATGACAGCATGCATTGGAGGGGGGTGCGGAACATGAGTTGAGGGGAAGGGTGGAAGCGATATAGATGCTGATGCTGTGTTTATTCATGAAATTGTCAAAAAATTAACTTTAAAATCTCTTTACTAAAAATAATTTTATCTCTTTACTCTGTAGCCTCTGGACCCAATTTCTCCTTTCCCACTGGTCAGCAGGCCTCCCTGTACACCTGTGATGGAGACTAAAACAAACAGCAGAAAAATTGGGGATAAAGGAGACGGCTCAGTCGGTAAAGTACTTGCTGTACACGATGAGGACCTGAGTTCGAATCCAGGTCCCCATGAGAAAGCCAGGCACGGCAGAACTCCCCTGTAATCCCAGCGTTGGGGAGGCAGAGAGAAGAGCATCCTTGGGGCTTGCTGGCCAACAGGTTAGCAAATTGGTGAGTTCCAGGTTCAGTTTTAAAAAAAAAAAAAAAAGTGTCCCAAAAAATAAGGTAGAAAGCAGCTAAGGAAGACACTTAATGCCAACATCTTACCTCCACTGTGTGCACGCTCGTGTATACACACACACACACACATGCACACATCCCCCCCCCACACACACACACATGCACACGTCAGCCTCTCTTCAAATCAGTCACCTGACTGACTGTAAATCCCTCTGGGATTTCACATTTTCCGGTGGTTCTCACACTTGAGCATGTGTCAGAACCACTGGGGCGAGCATATTAAAACATACACACACACACACACACACACACACACACACACAAACACACTCCACACCTTACCCTCAGAGTTTCTGATTCTGCACACTGCAACAGGCAGACAGCCAACTAACCTTTATTTCCAGTAAATTCCCAGGAAGTACTGAGCTACAGTTGGCCTGGGGAGCCACACTTTAAAACCACCTTAACAAGAAAGAGATCACAGCATTGAATGTCTGTCCTCCAGAATAAAGGACTTATAAACTCACACTGACAACAGTCACCACAAAAGGAAGTGTGTGGCTGCTTCCAGGGTTCCCTTCGGGCCATGTGACCTGCTACTCCTTGGGTGAGATTCTCTGGATCAGAGTTTGACAGAGGGCAGCTACCTTTGCTTTAAGAAGCTCATATCTGATAGGCTGGGGCAACGGGGCTGGGGAGGCTGTGAGTCTCATTGTAAGGCAGCTGGTGTCTGCATTCCGTGGCAAACTAAACCATGCCTGGAGCTACTCTCCATTTGGCATGAAAACAAGCTGCTCCTTGTTTCTTATGCTCAACTTCTTTTGCAGGATTAACAGAGCCACAAAGGAAGCTAGCCAGGGAAGCGAGCGTCCCCCTCCCAGCTTCAGACACCAAGCGCCAAGCCTGCTCCTAATAGGCAGGACTAGAATTCAAAGTCAGAGTGTAGAATCCAAAATAAATTCAAGATCACCCAGCCCCTCTCCCTCTGAAGGGACTTTCCAAACTATACTAGCAGGCCAAGTGCAGAGCCAGTTAAGGAAGCTGGCCACTAAACAATGCTGAAAAACAATACAAAACAAAAGAACAACAACCATAAAGGCAGGCAGAGTGAGGGACTAGGCCAAAGGTATTCACCCTATGCAAACCAACCAGTAACTGAAAGGGTTACTTGCTACACCAATGAGAATAAGCCAGCTAGATCTATTGCCTAAATCTGCCCCTTACAAGGTATAAAAAGCATGTTCTTTGTTCGTTCGGGTCTCTCCTCTTGCCTGTGTGCTGGGGAGGTAGGGGGTGGCCCAACGCATTGGATCAATAAAATAAAAAAGAACCTCTTGCATTTTGCATTGCTCTCGGTCTCTGTGGTCTTTGTGAGTGAGGGTCTTTTGGCGGACTCCCGACAATAGAACATTTGCAAGCAGGGCAAAGTGAAGGAGCCTTGAGTGGCTTCTCCTGGAAGATACAGGACCAGTGGTCAGAGACTCTCACGTGACTTCCTTCTCTAACTTACTGCTTGTTCTAGCAAACCCTCTCCAGAGTTTCTGCTTCCCCTCACAAGAGCAGGGCTGTCATCTCTGGTTGGCTGACAGGCTACCTTCCAGAGCTCATCTTAACCTTAAATGCAAACTTGGAAGTGTCCTCCACATTATTAAGGGAACCTTCAATTTCAGCAATCCCTAGGTCTTGTCAGGCTCCCAGCCCACTGCATAATTGCTGGACCAGAATTAACTGCTTTTCCAGAGGTCATGAGTTCAAATTCCAGCAACCACATGTTGGCTCACAAACATCCATAATGAGAAACAGATAAACCCTATAGGCTGGAGCAAGTGGGACCTGAAATGAGCCAGGCCAAGCAAGAGGAAGAAGGGAAGGGAGGAAATTTTTCTTTTAAAAAATTTAAAAAACAAAACAACATCTGTAATCCTAGCATTCAGGAAGCAGAGGCAGGAGGATAGCTTGAACTACATAATGAGCTCCAGGGCACCAACCTGGGCTACATGGAGAGACTCTGTCTCAAAATAAAATGAAGTAAAAAAAACAAATGAAAAGAATAAGCAGAGCTGGAGAGATGGCTCAGTGGTTAAGAGCACCAACTGCTCTTCCAAAGGTCCTGAGTTCAAATTCCAGCAACCACATGGTGGCTTACAACCA
>NC_034604.1:67113698-67122068 GCF_900095145.1 Mus pahari | reverse complement strand
GGAGGAGGAAGAGGGGGAGGAGGAGGAGGGAGAATAAGAGGAAGAGGGAGAGGAAGAGGAGGAGAAAGAGAAGGAGGAGGAGGAAGAGGAGGAGGAAGAGAAAGAGAAGTGGGAGGAGAAAGAGAAGGAGGAGGAGGAGGAGGAGGAGGAGGAGGGGCCTGGGGATCTCAAGCCGCAGGCAGAAGTCTGACAGACCCTTGTTTGGTCCCTTTACATACTGCTTTAATGCATCTCTCCACCTCTAGAGCTGTGCCCTGGTTCAGGGTTTGTACTATTCCCCAAAGCCATGGGGCATGTCATGATCCTACCTGGTCCTAGAGAAAGGTCATGGATCAGGGGTACTGGAAGCTTTTCATGCTGTACTGTAACACCCGGACACCTTTACAAACACAAATCCCTCGGGCTTAGATACTAGCTCAAGACCATTCCTTCGAGAAATGAAGGCACAAGGCGTATTAGAGAGGCCCGGATTACAAGTGGTTTTGGTGTTCCTCCTCTGAAAACTGAAGAGGAAAGGATAGCTGGATTGCAAACTACCCTTTGAACTCTGATCTCATTAGCTATGGAAATAATATGCATGGCTACCAGCAAAACAGGCAAAAAAAAAAAAAAAAAAAAAAAAAAAAAAAAGCTGCGTAGGCCGACCCCTGTGTAATTCAGGCCGAAGGTTAACTGTGATTCTCTGAGCCCTGTGCAAACTCTGTCACCCACAGCAGTGGGGACAAGTATTCACACTTCCTCTGCTCCACCGTGGGAGCTCGAGTCTCAAGAAGCCGTTCACAGCTGTCCCTGTTACTGAAGCTGTGAAGTTAATTAGTGTACTTGCCGAGTGGAGGGATCAAACATCTGTACGAGGAAAGGACATCATTTCTCTGAGAGCAAAGTTAGATATTGGGGAATGACTTCACAGTGGGAAGTGGCTCAGATATTGCTGCGCAGTTAGGTATGCGGAGAGAGAATGTTTGAGGAAAACTGTGATTTCAAAACGAGGTTGCAGGTAGTTTAGCAAGGGCCTTTACATGCTTGCTAGAGTAAAACAAACCAAAGCTAAAAGCGACATGACATTACACGTGCCGCTTGCCTAAGGAAACAACTCAAAAAGCCAACTAGTAGATTAAAATTCAAAGAAAAGGCCCTGTCCTGAGTTAGTAGGACAGCTGTATTTCAGGTGAAGTTGTGCAGTGTCGCTACTTTCACTAACCTCTTTATTAACTAAATCCAGCCCCACCAGCTCAAATCAAAATTTTTTTTATGATATTTCATTTAATCTCACATTTTCTTTTTTTTGGCAAATTATTAGTTTTATGAACATCAATCCTTGCCATTAACAAATACATACGCGAATAGGGAATAAAGACTGAACTCATCTCAAAGACTGGCCATTCAGATAGAAACCCACACTGGCAGACATGGACAACTCATAACCATTTTACAGCACACTGTTAAAACAAGGCATCTGGATTTAGGCCTTTTGCCATTTTCAGTACAAGTAACTTTGAGTATTCCAATCTGAGAAATTTTGTTTGTATTTCTAGTGTTAACAAATATAGAAAATATTCATGACCAGCTTTTTCAGAAACCAGAGTCAGGTCTCTGGACAGAGATTTTAGGGCAAGTGGAACAGCTTCGCTACTTAACTCCCTGTAGCTCCTTCTCCAGGTATCGGGCATGCCCCTGCTTAGAGCTCAGCACTGTCAGACCCGCCAGTACAACACACTGCTATCTGACCGGGGAAGGAGGGGGACATCCCTGTGTATCAGTCTTTAAGTCAGAGACACACCACCAGAGCACATAGCAGCAGTGAATCACTGACTTCCTTTGGAAACATTTTCCAAGAACGGCCACACCTCTGGTAACAGGAGGGAGCTTCCAAGATCTCTCGGACAGAAGAAAGATCTCAACGTCTTTCAAACAGGGATCTTCTTCCAAACACTTGAAGACTGGTGTTTCTCCCTCAGTTTCCCTATAGATAGATCTTAAATCTTTCCTGAAACACGAGAGGCACTTCTATTAAGTGGACCATCTACCAAAATTCCAATCACAAGATAATACTTGCTAAACAAAGTAATAACATTACCCTTTAACAGACATTATTTACAAGGATTTTTTTCCTTTAATACATTTTCTTAATGAAACAGGCAGTTTTCATTATCTTCCTTTTAGGAAAAAAAAATCCTAGAGTTTAGGATAATATCAAACAACTCAGCCAAAGACAAGCAGCAATGGTATTCAAAATTCTGAACCGGCCACTCCTTTTTTTGTAAAAACAAAATCATAACAAACAAACAAAAAAAAAAACAAGAAAACGTTTTAATTTCCAAACTGCCCTGGAACTTGCAATCCTTCTGGCCCACCCTCACTCAGGAACTGAGGGTCACAGTTGGGTACCACCACAGCAGTCTACCTGCTTTTCATTGGCCTTGACAACTCCCTGTGTGCTGACCAAGCAAGTGAATGAACTCTTTAGTCTAAAGCATCTTTAGTTCCCCTCAGGCCTTCCTACACTAAAACTCTCCGCAAAAAACACAACGATCTACAACCCATCTACTGACCGATTGATATAGTTTACTAATAGAAAAAAAAAAAAAAGTAATAAATGGCTTCCAGATCAGTCGTTGCTCTATTTCATCTTTCCAAAGGAAACATCAAAAGATAGCAAAATTCTTGGGATTCAATTCCCTCCAGTGCCAGTGACCAGAGCAAGGATGGATGTGGGAACTGGCACCTGCACTACTGCTCAGTCTGGACTGCCCAGCCTCGGGTCACCTTACCTGGCTCCTGGAGTGACTGTCACGTGAGGAACCGCTGTCCTGGGTCCCTCCGGAGACACGCTGTTCCAGCTGTTCGGGATTGTCCTCCAAATGTGGTGAGTCAGCGAGATTTTCTCGGTCCTGGTTTCCTTACATACAAAAAGAGAAACCAGAAGGTCCTCTCGGAATTTGGAGCCAGCAGAGAACAGAAAAGTGGGACAAAAGGAGAAAGAGGATCCGCGAATGGTGAGGTGGGGGAGGGAACTGCCCTCCAATGACACCCACAAGGTTGTCGTTCGCCCACCCAAGATGCTGCGCCTTTGCGCACCACACTGCCGAGGTGCCTCCTGCCTGCTGCTTGCTGTTCCTGCCCCTTAACTTATCCCCCCTGTCCGGTCTCGTGCACACTTTATCCAGAAAGAACAGCAATGGTGAAGACTTCAACCCTTGCCAAGACACACTTTGCCCGGCGTCATTTCCCAGCGATGCCAGTAGATGGCGCCATCATCCCAGTTAAGGCTTCCAGGGCTCTGGCCTCTCCTCAACATAATCCTGTTAGAGCAGCATTTAATCTAAGAGAAGCATTTAATCCAAGGACTGGACTTTGTCCCTATGCCAAGCAGATTCGTTGTAACTGACTGTCGCACTAACAGGTATTTTAACTGCTAACACCGGTTCCTGTTCAACAAACCCCAAATATCCCGAAAGGAGCGACTCAAGCATTCAACAGCTTAAATCATGGATTAGTTAGAAACTGAATAGGGAGGCCTCTTCTGCTGCCCCAGCCTTTCAGAGCCTCCCTCCGGGGTCATTTCTCCTTCCCTGAACTCTGCCGCTGTAGGCATGAATCTTCACATCAATAAATATTTATTGACTGGCCCTGTGTGGGATAAGGAGGGCAAAAGATCTAGAAGGGGCAGGGTTTCGAGGGAAGCAGTCTGTTTTCACATTTGAGAGCCTGTGGTGCTATCAGGTAACATTCATGAATAGGACTGGAGAGATGGCTCAGAGGTTAAGAGCACTGACTGCTCTTCCAGAGGTCCTGAGTTCAATTCCCAGAAAGCCATATGGTGGCTCTGTAATGGGATCTGACGCCCTCTTCTGGTGTGTCTGACAGCTGTAGTGTATTTATATACATAAAATAAATAAACCTTTAAAAAATTATAAAATAAAAACATTTATGAATACTTTCACATTTCATTAGTTATCCCAGTTAATTTGGACACCAAACCAAGGAAACAACATCTCCTGTTATCCTTGGTTTCATACAGTTGGTGGCAGAGTAAGAGCTAGAGTTTGGACTCCCAGTCAGGACCCTGCTATGCAAAGGGCCAGCTTAGGAAAAATCCATTAGGAGCTAGGTGGATAAATATAAAGCATATAAGTACATGGTGGGAGGGTTGATAGTTCAGAGTAAAGAAAAACAAAGATCAAATAAAACCCTCTTTTGAGCTGAGCTTTGAGAATACACCACATTCGACCTTTAAGATGCAATTTCTTCTTCGTCTTCATCTTTGTCGTCTTCGTCTTCTTTTTCTTCTCCTCCTTTTTTTTTTTTTTTTTTTTTTTTTTATTTTTTTTTTCTCTCTCTCTTTCTTTCTATCTCACTCTGTAGATCAGGCTGGCCTGGAACTCAGAAATCCGCCTGCCTCTGCCTCCCGAGTGCTGGGATTAAAGGCGTGCACCACCACGCCTGGCGAAATGCAATTTCAATAGGGTAAGGACAGAAATAGCCCAGGAAGATGTAAGGGAACTTATGGATGGTATGGTTGGAGGGCTCCTCTAGGAGCCTCCCCTTGCCTGAACGAACCTAGGAGCAGACACAGGAATAAAGAAAGACATGACTACGTGGAGTCGGAGCCCCTGTGGACTTATAATCTCAGCTCTTCCAAATTAGTCTCTGTCTTTTCAGTGAAATCTGCAAGAATAGGGATAGATTTTAAGGGCATCATCAGGTACTGAACATGTAGTGCTATAACTGACCCACATCTGGGCAGGACTATAACAGGGGCAGGGGAAGCCAGTGGAGAGAGGCCTGTGCCAGGGAGTATGACTGGAGATTGCAGACCGGAAACAAAGTTTACACAGACACAGACACAAGAGGAGCACTGTCCCTGCCCATGATCAGCCAGCTCTCCACCACTGAGCCATGCCTCCAGCCCCAGCTGGCACTCTATTAATAATCCCTTCTTTCTAATGATACCCTGTATCCACATGTAAAGACATTTGCTAGCGTATAATGTCCTCTCTGTTGCCAAATTGGAAACCTAATCCGCATTGCTCCTTTGTCTGCTGAAAGCCACAAGGGGAACCAGGGCTGAAACGAAAAGCCCTTCTCTGGAAGCCCGCAGATGCCTGCGGTAGTCTCACCCTGTCGCCTGAGCACAGGGGTCACAAGGACATGAGGATGAGTTGTACTCCAGAGGGTTCACGGCACAGTGCGTGCCGACTCTTTATCAAGACACGCTGTCCCAAGAGAACCCAAGCCCCCCCTTCCTTAGCCTTAGGCCACCATAGGATTCTGGGAATTAGAGGAGCCTCTCTAAAAGTCTTGACTGTCACATACTGACACGCAGATAACATGCTGTCCTTAAAAAAAAAAAAAAAGCACACTGTAATTACTTAATTATTTGATAGCTCTATTTTTATTCTCCGTTGACATTTTCATTTTGTCAGAGACACACGGGTCCTGATGCTACCGGAAAAGTCAGCCCCCAAAGTCGTTCTTTCTCCTGCTGTTACTGAAGAGAAAAAAAAAAAAAAAAAAAACAGCAAAGCAAATCAATAGACTGCTCACTTTCCGTTTAGACCCGTGAAATCGGGAGACGGATGACCCGTCGAAATGGCTTCTCTTTAGTTCGGCGCTGACAGGAAGTGCTTCCTGTCTGAGTGTGCAGTGTCCAACCAGAAACTCATCTGAAAGGAGGGACCTCGGGTTTCCTGCCTCTCACCTTATTTCGGAAAATGCTGGGCCAACCCTCGTCAAAGATTTTTCACCCCTAAACAGAGGAAAAGTGGTGAAGGCAGAGCCCTTGCCCGGGCTCTCCTTCATGCGTGTTTGTCTGACCCTACTTCTATTACCAGATGTTCAGCAGGCGAAGCCAATACTCACCCTGGCACTGAAAACTCACCAGGAGAGGACTGAAGATGCTCTAAGGCATCCCTGTCGATCACAAGGGGAAGGTCTCCATGGTTGCTGACAAAGAACCTCAAGAGGCACAAGGGTGGTGGCTCAGAAAACCCACTGTAAAGGACAGCCTCCTGCGTCTGCACTGACCAGACAGAGGCACCATGGAAAGACAAGCAGGCCCAAGCCAGAGGCCTCCCTCCCCCACCCAGCCAACCAAGTAACTAACCCAGGCTGCCTCTGCACTCCTCCCCAGCCGCCTGAATTAATGTCAGGGCCGCCAGGGCCGCCAGTAGGAAACGAACATCCTTGGGAGGGTCTTCCCGAATGTGCCCCGTCACCTCCCACTGTCCTATGTAAGTGTCCTTAGTAAGAAAGGGATGGTCATATTGCTTCCAACATGGAGTAGATGCGGGCCCCAGACAGACAGACAGACAGACAGACGTACTGGGCTTCAGATATGCCGTGGCCTACCTACACAGGAGTCTTTTATGGCCCTGGTTTCCAGCAGATAAGAGTTCTACGAACTGAACAGGGAGCTGCTTTCTGCTGTGTCCCTGACCTCTCTTCTTCCTTCTGCTTTCCTGACTCTCTTGCTTGGTGGCCATTGTTAATGATTCCCAGCCCTTCCGTTGATGTCCCCTTTGACCCAGGAAACCCCACACTGCCACAGGAACCGAGATAGTCAAACCTTCCCCTGAAGGACATGAGGAACTGCCAGGGCCACTGAATTATCTGTGTCTAGCAATCCACCAAGTGCCTGAGAGTTCTTGCTTTGCAATGTGCTCTCTATCATTGCAAGACCCTCGGCAGGTGGACCAGGCCAGACAGCAAGGCTGGCACAGAACCCAGAACTCCAGAAGCCCAAAGGAGCACTTAGTCAAAGTCGCTGGAGCAGTGGTGATCTCACTGGTTCACTGGAGATGCTTACCCACCCCGTCCCCAGGACGGAGACTGACCTGGAATTCACCATGTCCAACTGCTAGAGATCTTCAGTCACTGAGCATATCCAAGTGAACAAAATCCCCACTGTGTGCACTGTCCTTACAGAGCTTGTGGCCACAGCCCTCCTACATGTGGGCTCTGCTGCTCCACTGAGATGATCTTCACTGTAAGGGGACAAGCTGCTCCTGTGCTAGAAGAGGAGGTGGCGTGGGGGGGGGGGGAAGGACATCCCAGAAGGAACACGGGGCCCGGGAATCAAGTTGGCATATAATAAACGTGAATGACAGGTTTAAAAAGAGAGTATTGGGGATGTAGCTTAAGTGGTAGAACACTTACCTGACATGCCTGAGGCCCTGGCTTTGATCCCCAGTGCTAGCAGAGAGGGTAGAAAGAAGGAGAGAAGGAAGAGTGGAAAGGAAGGAGGGACGGAGGGAAGAGGGAGGAGTTTGAGTTTCTTACTCCCACAACAGCTCCACTAGTAGTCCTGTTTCCCAGAAGAAATTCTGAACTTACACAGCTATTTTTGTTAGTTCTGATTAAATCCTTATAGATCAGCAGCCTGAGTTGTACCACAGATTGAACAGAACAGGTGGGATCCAGAAACTGGTCTGAGCCGCCTTACCTGGGCTATGCAATGGGGAGCCTGGGGCGTCTGGCTTTCCTCTCTGCACTCATCCTGATGAATGGCGAATGCAGCTAACTGGGAATGCCGCTGTCCTTCAAGAAAGTCTGTAATCTACAGTGAGCTGTATTTCGTCCTTGGAGTTGAAACATTGGGCAGATGAGAGAGGTGCACAATAGGGGCTTTTGTAGACTCTGCCCCTGCTAGTTGCTGGAGATACAGTACACAGCTCTGCAAACTCTGGTGTGTGTTTCTGGCTGCCTGAGCTGGCTGTCAGAGGCTGAGCTTTTCTGTGGGTCCCCATGCAGGTTCCCCTATGCTTTTACTGCCCCAAAGTGCTCGCATTAGGTGATTTTGACCTTCCAACTTTGGGGGACGGGGGCATCATTCTCTGCCTGTGTGACATGTGGGGAGGTAAAGACAGTGTGAGTAGTGGATCCCCCTCTAGAAGCTCAAAGTTAGTTAATGGTACTGGGATCTTGGGGTTCAGTGTTCTTGCCTGCCTTGACCAGCTGTTCACTAAGGGCAGAGTCTCTTGCACCGTCTCCCCACCTGGCCTTCTCTGTCGCCTTCCTGGTTTCTCTATCAAGTTTGTTTGGAACAGTGCTTAACACAGCCCTTTTTGTTTTAAATTATGAAATTACATTGATTGATTGATTGATTGATTGATTGATCTGGGGCATGTGTGGGGTCAGTAGACTTGGAGTCAGTTTTATCCTTCACTAAGGATTGAACTTAAGTAATTCTGCTTGGCATCAGGTGAACTACTGAACTATTATTTTGCAAGCCTGGTTTTAGTTTCTGGACACAGAATCTCATGTAGCCAAGGCTAGTCTCAAACTCACAGTATAGCACCTGCTCCTCTCCCTCTCCCTCTCCCTCTCTTCTCTTCTCTTCTCTTCTCTTCTCTTCTCTTCTCTTCTCTT
>NC_034604.1:67095090-67112463 GCF_900095145.1 Mus pahari | reverse complement strand
AAAAAAAAAAAAAAAAAAAAAAAAAAAAAAGGAGGACACAGTCAACACTTGGGCGTTCAGGAGCCAATAACACAGGTCCTAAGTGCCCTGGGACAAAGAGCAGCTTCCTTTGTTGGTTGATGGCCTGCACACCTTCCTGGGATTCACCTTCAACCATCCACAGGAGAGCAGCAATTCACAACCGCTGTTTTCCCCCCACGCTGGGATTTGGGGCCTTTTGTTGTTGCTGTTGTTGCTATTGTTTGTTTGTTGTTCCTTCTGTTCTTTTTTTATAATGCAGATGACAGTTGTTTATGACTTAAAACCACTTAAGCGTTAGATTTTAGAAATACAGCACTTTTGAGTTAAAACGGAAGACTCCTGATGGCAGGCTTTTAGGAGGGAAAGTGGACAATGGTTGTCAGAAGGGTGACTGCCCTTTGACCTTCTTACAATTATCCACCCAGGACCGTGGTGCACTGGGCAAACTAGTAAAAGAAACTCTTTCTATAAAAGATTTTATGTCCATCGTGTGTTATTATAAAAAGTATTTAAAGTCATGAGATCTATAGTGGTTGGTGCCCACTTTGTGTAGTGTACAATTTCTGCCTCTGTATTAATTATTAGCATTGGTTGATGATGGTGGCAAGATATATTAAGGAACTATTTGGGGCTGGAGAGATGGCTTAGCGGTTAAGAGCACCGAGTTCAATTCCCAGCAACCACATGATGGCTCACAACCATCTGTTATGGGATCTGATGCCCTTTCTGGTATGTCTGAAGACACAGTGTACTCATATACATAAAATAACTCTTTAAAAAGAAAAGAAAGTATTTGCTGAAGGGTATTTATTATAATAGCAAAACAAATGTTGCAAAAGCCTGCCAGCAAGGAAATAAATGTATCAGGTTATTATACTTAAGGTTAAATTCGTTTACTTAGAAACTGTTTCAAGTTATCCAGGCTGGCCTTGAATTCACTTTGTAGCCCTGGATGGCTCTGAAATTCTGATCTCGCTCTGTCCCCCTCCCATCTCCATGTCTGGTTCACTTGGCGCTGAGGATTGAACCCTGCCTCAAGCACAGGGGCTAAGCACACTATCAATGACATTACAGCCCAGCTCTAGGATGCTTTTACACAATATAATTCTAGAGTGCTTTACAAGAAGAATGTGTGAGAGGGCTGTGTACTGACCAAGGAAACAGTGAAGCTACATTATGTGAAAAGTATCAAGGAGCACAGGAGACTATATTGCAATTCAGCTTATGTGCATTTTTTTTTTTAAAGCAAAATGAACTGAGGTTGGAGAGATGGTTCAGGTGTAAAGAGTGCTAACTGGCCAGGCAGAAGTGGCGCACACCTTTAATCCCAGCACTTGGGAGGCAGAGGCAGGCAGATTTCTGAGTTTGAGGCCAGCCTCATCTACTGAGTGAGTTCCAGGCCAGCCAGGGCTACACAGAGAAACCCTGTCTCGAAAAACAAACAAACAAAAGAAAGTGCTGCCCGCTCTTCCATATTGGGTGGCTTATGACTGTCTATAACACCAGCTTCAGGGGCCTTAATGCCTTCTTCTGGCACAGCCCAGCATCTACACACAGGTGACATAAACAGACACATAGACATGTATATAAATAAAAAGAAATATTTTCTTTAAAAAAAGAAAAGAAAAGAAAAAGAAAGAGAAGCTGACATGACCTGTTCCTCAGGAAAAGATATTAACAAAAGCATTAACAGGAACCTCTCAGGAGAGTCATTGGGTGAGGAAGAAAACTGTTCAAATGTACACTTTCATGCATCATTTGCATTTTACTGTTAAAAGTAGTTATTATTTTCATTTTATTCATTAAATTTATATTTCATTTTATTTCATTAAAATAATAAAGATTATTAGAATAAAAAAAGATGGGCTTTTTTTACTCTAATAAAGTAAAGGGGCTGGAGAGATGGCTCAGCAGTTATGAGCACTGACTGCTCCTCCAGAGGTCCTGAGTTCAAATCCCAGCAACCACATGGTAGCTCACAACCATCCATAATGAGATCTGATGCCCTCTTCTGGTATCTGAGGACATCTACGGTGTACTTACATATAATAAATAAATAAATCTTTGGGCCGGAGCAATCTGGCCTGGAACAAGACATTAGAAAAAAAAAAAAGAAAGATGATCAGATCTTTTTTCTCTTATGTCTTTAAACATAAAAGGGTATTTTTTTTTATTGTTCCATGTGTGCCCCAACAGAATAAAAAGAAAAAAGATGGCACAGTTCTGAGCAAAAGGGAGACAAATCACCTTCCGTTTGCCCCTTAGTGTAGGCTTCTGAAAACTCAGTTGACACGTGTCTTACAGTCACACACTTCCGGTAAGAGAAGCTTACCCTGAGACACACTCACCTCTCGTGAATTCAGTCCTAACTGAGTGTAATCTGAGCGTGAGAGGAGCCATGCACATCACTGAGCAGGCCAGGGCCTGCTGGCCAGGCAGGCAGCATCCATCACCCTCTTCCTCCTCACAGGCCTGAGTGAGCGTGGGGGAAGGGATCAGTAGCTGTCCTTCTCCTCGGTCCCTAGAGGAAGGAGACTTCTAGCTATGTGACCCAGAAATTTAAACCACTATTAGAACGAAAGGAAAGGTGAAATACTTATTACAAATTCTAAGCTACAAATGCACTCTTCCAAATGAGAATGTATTCAGACGCACACACATGATTCCAGAAAGAAAAAAAAAGGGGGGGGGAGGCTTGATGAGCAAAAATTACATCTATTTAAGTAACCTAGCAACCCCAAATCTAACAACAGAGTGGTATTTTTATATCTTTTAAAGAGGAAATATTTGTATTACATAACATTTAATAAATTAATTAATTAATTAGTCCTATCAGGGATAGAGACCTGGCTCAGTGGTTAAGAGCTCATACTGCTCTTGGGGAGGACCTGAGTTCAATGCGCAGCAAGGTTACAGGGGACTCACAACAACCCATTCCAGGGGGTCATCTGCCTTTCACTGGCACTTGAACTCAGGTAGACACACACACACACACACACACACACACACACCCCCCTAAAAATTAATAAAATAAATCTTTAAAATTAATTTCCTTTCCAGAATGGATCTCAAAAAGGAGCCCTTTGTTCTAAAAAAGAAAGCAGAGCAGTTTTCCACTTGGCAATTTTGTAATTTGTAGCATGAATGTTTCAATATCAAGACCTTGACTTTGACTCCAAATTATAAACAGTTTGGTGTCGGCTACATGTATTCCGTTCTTGTACACACTACAAAAGAGATTTTACTCAACCTCTGTCCAGGGCAGGCTCTTTTCTCTGCACACCAGGGCAACAAATACTCCTCCTATCTTCAGAATTTGTGTTGGCAGACTGATTATTTAGAGTATTTATTTGCTTATCGTCTTTGCTTGACCTTCCTGACTGTGTCATTAAACAAATATTGATGCATTCATTATATTTTTTTTATTAGGAATCATCTAGGTATCTGGCTCTCAGACCAGCCCTAAGGCACAGGGAAAAGAAAGATAAAAATAAGATTAAAAACTAGCTGTTTCCACCCTGAGAAGACTTGGACATCCGGGGCCATGGTTCACTCTATTGCTTGCTCTGAGCTCTCAGGGCCAGGACTCTGGGGGAGGATTCGCCCTTACATTTCTGCAGGGGGTGCACCAGAAAGTGATCCTGAACTCTGGGCTCCAGATTCAACTTGGGCCTGATCCTGTAATACTTTTACAAACAGTGCCATCTTATATAAGATAAAGCAAATTCAAAATGGTTGTGTGCCTTGAATAGAATTTTCTAGACGTCAGTTACCAGTAGTGAGGCCTAAAACTCTGACATAGACTCTTAGCTTCTTTAGTGACAGATCTTCATTAAAGTTCTCCAGAGTCACAGGGCAGAGGTATGTTTCTGCAGTCTTGTCTGTTATCAAAGTGGACAGTTCCAGAATCTTGACAGATGCCCAAGTCCCTTGCCTGAGTATAATGTACTCACAACCTCCCACATACCTGAAGTCATCTCTAGAGGACTTATAGTGCTTACTAAAGTGTAACTGCTGTGTGAATGGTTGCTACATTGCAGTAGGAAGTGATGTTCAATGCAGGCACATATTTTTCCTCAATAATTTCGATCCATACTTAATCAAAGACACATAATCAAAACCTTATATGTTAGTAAAAGGGGAGGGAGGGAGGGAGAGAGAGAGAGAGAGAGAGAGAGAGAGAGAGAGAGAGAGAGAGAGAGAGGCTGGAGAGATGGCTCAGTGGTTAAGAGCACTGACTNCTCTTCNNNANGTCCTGAGTTCAANTCCCAGCAACCACATGGTGGNTCACAACCATCTGTAATGAGATCTGAAGCCCTCTTCTGGTATGTCTGAAGACAGCTACAATGTACTTAGATATAATGACAAATAAACCTTAAAAAAAAAAAAAGAATAGTACTAAAGTAGAGAGAAAGGGAGAGAGGAGGGAGAGAAAGATTTTAAGAAATTGGTTCACATATTTGAGACTTGGCAAGCCCAAAGGCTCATGAGGTTAACTCACAGACTGGAGGCTCAGAGCTGAGCTGTGGTCTCAGATCAAGGCTTTTGCTGGCAGAATTTGTTCTTACGTGGAGAAAGTCAGTCTCTGCTTTGTTTGATTCAGACCCTCTGCTGACCGAAGGAAGCCATCTGCAGTATTAACGAGGGTACTCTGAGGGACTCAAAGCACAACCTATTTGAAATCCAACATACCTCCATAGAAACATCCAGATGACCAAACCAGCCAGATGGCTGGAGGCAGTGCTGGTGGAAAAGGTGCTTGCTGTCATGCCCTGTGACTTGCCTTTGATCCCTAGAACTCACAGGTAGAAGCTGAGAACCAGTTCCCTCAAGTTGTCTTCTGACCTCAACACGTGTTCCACCATCTCCTTCCCCCACTTCCACATACATGTACATCAAATAAATAAATGAATAAATGTAAAAAAGAAGTTTGACCAGACCTCTAGGTGTCCATCCTTGCTCAGCCCAATTGATACATAAAATTATCACCTTTAACAGGCATAATAATGATATCACATAATTTAAGGGCAACCATTTTTTTTAAAGATTTATTCATTTAGTATACAATGTTCCATATGCACATAGTCCTCCACACCAAAAGAAGATACCAGATCTCATTATAGATGGTTATGAGCCACCATGTGGTGCTAGGATTTGAACTCAGAACCTCTGGAAGAGCAGTCAGTGCTCTTAACTGCTGAGCCATCTCTCCAGGGAAACCATTTTTTAATTGTTCAATCTTTGCTCTTTATTTTTTCTTTTTAAGCTTTCCTCTTTTGTGATTTAAGTCACTTCCCTTCCCAAATGTTACTCAGACTCAGGTTATTTATCACTTAACTATGAAATGTCCTCCACAGGCTTTATGTATTGGAGGCTCAGCCCTTACTAATACTTTGAAAGCTGTAGCAACTTTAATTAGTAGGAACTAGCAGAGGAAAATGGTCCCTACTAACTGCTCCTTGAGAGGTATTCTGTGATTTATCCTGAGGAGATGAGAATAGATAGCTACTGACCCCAGATGGGAACTAGCTACAGACCAAAGTAATGATACAACCAAAGTCCAGCTTGGTTCTTGTGTCTACCATGTTTACTGAAGTTACATATAGGTGTATGGGTGGAGAACCATAGACAACTTAAAAACAGTTTCATCACTCAAAGCTTACCCCAACATGGGTGGTGACCCACAAAAGCTGAAACCCTAAAGCTCTCTGCATACGTTGCAGGTAGATCCACAGGTTGGAAAAAAAATCTCTCCTCAAATATCCTTAAGGCTTGTGGAGGGAGGGACCTTAGGAATCTGTAAGTTTCAGGAACTTCCTAAAACTTGTAACTTGTTTATTTCCTAAAACTAAGAGTTTTCCCTTTAGAACTTCCTGAGTCTTAATGAGCTTCCATCAGGGATAGATGTTGAAAAGTTTTATGTCAACTCGACACAGCTAGAGTCATCTGAGAGCAGGGAGACTCAATTGCAAAAATGCCTCCATAAGGTCAGGCTACGGCAAGACTATAGGGCGTGGGTGGTGACATCCTTGGGCTTGTGGTCCTGAGTTCTATAAGAGCAAGTCATGATAAGCAAGCCAGTAAGCAGCACCCTGCCATGGCCTCTGCATCAGCTCCTGCCTCTGGGTTCCTGCCCTGTTTGAGATCCTGTCCTGACTTCCTTCAGTGATGAATAGTGATATGGAAGTGTAAGCCAAATAAACCATTTCCTCCCCAAGTTGCTTTGCCCATAGTGTTTCATCACAGCACCAGAAACCCTAACTAAGTCAGCCCAGCCTACCAGTGTTCTAGCCTGGTCACTTGGCTGTCTGGGCAGCTCACATTATGTCCTCCATTCTGTTTCTCATAGCTCCAGACATTTTTTTTTTCCTCACAGGCAGCTCTTTCTTCTCAAGATATGTCTGCCTCCCTGTCCATTTGTCATGGCCTAGATTAGGCAAGATACCTTGGAATCACCCCAATTATCTGTCCCTTCCAGATCTTCCTCAGACCTCACTGAAAAGCTTCCCTGCGATCCATCCCTCTCCTTGCATTTCAGGCACCTGTGGAGGACTTTACCTCAGCCAATTTGCATAGCATCTATTCCACAGGATCCTGTGAATATGAGATTCCCAGATTCCTCGGACCTCATCTCAAGTCTCAGATAGCAGCTCGGTGTCTGGTGCATAGAGGGCTTCTAGCAAATGGGTTCCCACTCACGCAGATCTGTACAGTCTTCTTTCTGCATACTCACTCTGAGCATGCGCCTTTCCTTTTAGTAGAGTGAGCGGTGGTTTGAGGCATTCCTCACTCTTGAATTTAATCCTACAGAAGCAAAACAACTATTATAATTCTTTGCTGGCTTAAGAACATGTTTTCTTATTTCCCAGCAGCTAATTAAAGTTAAAAACAGCTTAGGTAAGTAAGTGGACATTATGTTTGGAACTAATTTCATCAAGGGAGAAAGCGAAGAATATTAACATATTCATGGCAAGAGATGTTTTGTTGAGTGTAGATGGCAGGCCTCTAGGTAACCATATCTACTGTTCGTTACTGGGACAACAGCTCCCAACAAAAGATTTAGACTGGTTGGGCAACTCTGAACGAATAGGACTTCTTTTTCTTAAGGGTATACGTATGGCCCTATGCAACACCAAGGCGCAAGACGGCTGTCATCAAGGTGAGAAATGCCACTCTCATACATATGACCTGACAACATACCAGATGACCACCTAAGAGAGGAAACCTCTTGAGGTGTCCGTGAAGGCTTAGTGGTCTGAGTCACCATCATAACTCTACGTGGTGTATATAGATGCCGAGGTGGTCTAAGTGGCCTGAGTCGCCATCATAACTCTATGTGGTGTATATAGATGCTGAGGTGGTCTAAGTGGCCTGAATCGCCATCATAACTCTACGTGGTGTATATAGATGCTGAGGTGTGAAGAACATTGTTGAGTAGTCTTCCCATCTTGGGCATTTGTGAAGTTCACCCAGAATGAATGTAACGGCCACAGCTTGAGTTGGATCTGTCAGTAGAAACTGGAATAAACAATCAGTTCCTTCCTTTTACTCTTCCCTTACAAGGACCTTCTGAGTGTAACTTGATAATACAACTTGCATTATGGCAAGTTTACTTAATTATAGGAGGCAAGAAAACTCCAGGTATGTACTCAATGTAAAAACGCCTTGTTTTCCCGAGAAATAACTAAATGACTAAAGCCATTGACGATGTGTTTTTCCTTCTTTCTCCTTCCGTATCTAGTGACTACTCCCCTCCTGCCTACAGTGTATAACACAGTAAAAATGAGCAGCATGTACTAAAAGCAGATTCTCCCCATCTACGGAGACTTTGTATTGCTGCAATCACATAGACCAGGCCACCAGGAATGGCACCAAACTCGGATGTTTTGGCACAGGTGCTGGAAAGATGCCTTGGAGTGCAGCTGGATTGTGGTCGCGAGGCCAAGTAAACAGTTAAATAAAGAGGGACCCAGTGTTCAGTGGGCAAGCTCCAGGAAGGTCATAAAGACCAACACCCTTTAAAGTCAACAAGATTTTTCACAATCAGGTAACTGGCAGCTGTGTTTTTTCAAGCAAATATAAACGAAGACTTGTCTTCTCGCCTGTTTTTTAGGTTTTGAGTTTGGGGCCTTCTAAGATCTATGGATGGGGGACTTTCTATAAATCTGTGGACCTAAACAAAGTTATGAAAGAGCTTCAGCATCAGGACTCTCAGAGATACACTGCTCGTTTGTGCAAGTTTTAGAAGGCAGGAGAATGTTCCACTTGCAGTCCTTCTTGTTGTCTTGAATATCATATTTTAATATTTATTTTTATTCATACATATGTGTGTGAGCTTGCATGAGTGCCTATCTCAAAGCATTGCTGTGTGTGTCTGTAGAATGATCTTCTAGTGCTATCCAGTCACCCCCTTTGTCCATTTATTACCCCATAGATCAAATGTATTTTAATAAAATTTGTATCTCCAATTGAACCGTGCCATCTTTCTTTTTCTTATTCCCTAAAGGTCATGGCATGACAATGGTTCATATGCCATTTAATTTGTATAAGTTATGAGAACCCTTCTAGAGATGCTTTGAAGTACACTAAAGAATAACAGTGCATATCATACCATAGACTCGAGGATTTGGGTGATATTTTAGGGTTTTACTGCCATGAACAGACACCATGACCAAGGCAACTCTTATAAGGACAACATTTAATTGGTGCTGGTTTACAGGTCAGAGGTTCAATCCATTATCATCAAGGCAGGATACATGGAACACCCAGGAGGCATGGTGCAGGAGGAGCTGAGAGTTCTACATCTTCGTCTGAAGACTCCTAGCAGAATATTGACTTTGAACTAAGGGATCTCCATGCCTGTCTCCTAAGCACTGGGATTAACGATGTGGGCCATCAAACCTGGATTTAAGTTTTTCTTTACCTAGAACTTGGTCTGTTCTAGGCTGGTCTTGAGCTCTAAAATCTGCTTGTCTTTGCTTCCTGGGATTAAAGGCTTGTACTACCACACCTGGATCTTGTCCCAAGGTCACCACTCCCTTAATTCAATTTAATATCCTTGAACACAAGATTCAGCTCCATTTCACTTCCTGGTGCCCCTTTAATACTTGAATCATATATTTTATATTTTTCCTTTCTCCGCTTGTTTAAAATGCTATTCATGAGACTTAACCAAAGAACCAAGTCTATGATGGGCATTTCTGAGACTTCCTTTGTCAATGCAATTAGTCTGAGCCTCTTCACCTTCGACTCTTCAGACAAGGGCAAGCAGCCACATTCTTCACCAAAATCCCACAAAAACAGTCTCTAGACCACATCGAAATTCTCCACTGAAACCTCTTGGGCCAGGTCCACACAATTCAAATCACTCTCAGGAACAAAGTCTTCCATATTCCTACTAGAATAGCTCATGAAGCCCCCACTGAAAGCATTCCACTGCTTTCCAAATCCAAAGTCCCCAAATCCACATTCTTCCAAACAAAAGCATGGTCAGGCCTGTCACAGCAATACCCCAGTCCCTGGCACCAACTTCTGTATTAGTCAGGGTTCTCCAGAGTCACAGAACTTATAGAATGTCTCTCTATATTGAGGGAATTTATTGTTCTGACTTAGTCTGTAGTCCAACTAACCCAACAATGGGCAGCTATGGATGGGAAGTCCAAGAATCTAGTAGTTGCTCAGTCCCACGAGGCTAGTTGTTTCAGCTGGCATTCTTTATGCTCTGAAATCCTGAAGAAGTAGGTTCCAGCAGATGGGCTGGCAAATAAATGCAAGCAGGCAACAAGAGTGAATCCTCCTTCTTCCAATGTCCTTATGTAGGCCTCCAGCAGAAGATATGTCCCAGATTAAAGTGTGTACCACCACGCTTGGACCTGGGTCTTGCTTGTCCCAGGCTGACCTTAAACTCAGAGATCTCCTTGCTTCAGTCTCCTAGGCTTAAAGTCATGTACTACCTTGCCTGGGCCTAAGCTTTTCATAGCCACTATGCCTCAAGATCTCCATGCTAAGATCCAGGCCAGAAATTTGTGTCTTCCAGCCTCAGGATCTGGATCACAGGTGAGCCCTCCAATTCTGAACTATAGTTCATGCCAGATATAGTCAAGTTGACAACCACGAATAGCTATTACATTAGCATTTAACTAAAATCCAATGTATTTCCATTAGTTCTAGAACGCTCTTTGACATGATGGGGATATCTGGCCACTGATATATTTCTGTTAGCTGTATCGAATTTGGAGTGCTTTTAGCTACAAGTATCAAGGTATCTACCTCAGTATCTAAAACAGAAGAAAATGTGATTGGGGGTTTTATTACAAAGACTCGGAGGCAAGACTCTTTAGCAGGTAGATGCCCAGCTGCCCTCAGGGTCCCAGCTTATCCATCTTCCCTTTTCTGCTATGACCCAGAGCTCCTTCCTGCATGTCTGAGGTAGCCCCCACATCGAGAGGTTTTCATCCCACATCCAGGATCAACCTTTCCCCTTCAGTGACAGGATCAGCATCCTTTCCCCTGTGAGTGCTGTCCAGAAGTAGCCATGTGGATACTTCCTTTCGAACTGCAAATGAAGCAAGGAAGTCAGAAGTCTGGGGAAGCAGATGTCTTTCCATCACTTCCCTAAGCTAACATCCAATCATCTATCGAACAAGAAACATTAGCCACCTTAAAGACATTTAGCCCAAGAAAGGTGAGGCATTGGTGACCGAGCCTGGCTGTGTGCACCTAAAAGGGCTCTGTGATGTCTGAGACATGGAGCAGCGCTCACTACACTTTGCCCATCACCTCCTCCAACACTCTCTGTGCATTACAACGACTAGGGGTAACTTGACTACGTCTTCAGGGATTTCTTATTTGTCTTCATCTTTTTATAAAGTGGGGCATCCTCTTAAAGCAGGAAGCTGGATTGGATTACTTGATTCCTTCTTCAGCTTTCATTGGGTCCCAGAGCTATGATCTGAAGCCAAAATAGGAACATGTACACACACACACACACACACACACACACACACACACACACACACACGTCTTGTGTCTGATTAAACGTACCATGTGTTGTGCTTCTATTTGGGCCTGATTCAGGTTGTGGTCTCTTAGGCCCTCCAGCTCTGTTTCACAATGGATACTGTTTTTATCTTTTGCAGCTATTTTTCTTTGGTCAGCAAACGAATCCATGCTTTTCCCTCCTAAGAACAAGCAAGCGCTGTAATGCTGGGCTTATTCCCCCTCGTTCACGCGAAAACAAAACTCTCCGTTACCTTCCCTGATGATCTTCAGGTTGTGGGTGGGAAGGGAGTCAAGAGAACAAATTCTGGGTTTCCTGGTTTCTCTGAAGGCTCTGCTGGAGGTCACGGCTTCTCTGCCTCTTTCTTTGTCACCTGGCTCCAAGCACAGGAACTTTTGGATGTAACACTAGGAAGTGAGTCATGCATCAACTTGTGATCTACAGCTGCGGGATGGACTCTCTCAAGTTTTAGATAAGTGGAGATGAGATTAAAAATTGAATACTTTGAATAAGTAAAAAATAAATTAATTAAATAAAAACTCAATACTTCGTGTATCAGTTAGTATCCTCCAAACAACACCTGAGGCACATTAAAGGTTATGAGATAAAATCAGTGGGTCTTAGCTGGCTCTGTGTGTGTGTGTGTGTGTGTGTGTGTGTGTGTGTGTGTGTGTGTGTATTCATCGTATTAAATAACTGTCTCATAACAACATTCTTACATGCTCAGATCCACTCCCTGTTACTTGCCCTTGTCTCTTTGTCCCTTCAGCTGGTCCTTTTCTTCTCCTTGCAGATCACATGTATGCGTAGATTTTTCATTCATATCCCATATATTTTCAGTGCCCCCACCCCTAGCCTCAGGGCCAGCAGGGGAAGGATCCCCGAGAGATAAAGAATGGGACTCAGTCAGCTCCCTTCAGCCGGTGCTGGATCAACACGTACATAGTCTAGCCTCATGATTTTTTTTTCTCTTACACAGTTAAGCCCAGTAAAATGCTGGAAAGGGGTTTCTGGGTGACAAGAGTCACAACAAACTTCAGGCATAGCTACACAGAAACTCCTTTGCAAAGCGGCAAAGCACCTGGGACCTTTACAGTAGGAGTGAGTTCTATTGACCGATAAACAGAGCTCAGGTCAAGGCCTAAGGAGGAAGAATTTGTCATAAACACAAGGATAGATTCTAAGATGGAGGATGCACAGAACACGGGACCTCTTTCATAAGGGTGAGTTTTATAAACTGAGAGACAAAGCTCTGGGTTTGGGGTATTCAGGATGGCAGGGTCCACAGAATAGCACAGACACCAGCAGGTTGTTAGATACCATTCACTCCATCCTTCCAGGTGGCCTGGCGTCAGTCATTTAGTCAGTTTCTCCAATGCTGTCCCTAATCTGCCTCCTTCAGCAGACAAGAAATAAAACGTACTATTTCTGAGTGTGTCCTATTCAACGTAATATGATAATCTCCAGTTTCATACAGTTTCCTGGAAATGATATCACTTCATTATTCATTGTGGCTGAATAAACCTCCACTATGGAGGTGGGAGAGATGGCGGCTCAGTGATTAAGAATGCTGCTCTCCAGGAGGATTTGAATTTGGTTCCCAGCACCCACAGCAGGCAGCTCACGGCCATCTGTAACTCCAGCTTCAGAGGATCTACTTCTAATGCCCTCTTCTGGCCTCTGTGGGCACCTGCACACATGTGATATACACTCACACAAACACAGACACATAAAACATTATGTATATATGCCATATTTTCCTTATCCATTAACTGTTGATGGAAATCCCTAACTAATGTAGGCTGTCATGATAGTGCCTTTTAAAAAAAGATGTATTTATTTATTATATGTAAGTACACTGTAGCTGCCTTCAGACACCCCAGAAGAGGGGCATCAGATCTCATTACAGATAGTTGTGAGCCACCATGTGGTTGCTGGGATTTGAACTCAGGACCTTCAGAAGAGCCATCTCTCCAGCCCTGTGATAGTGCTTTAATAAACACGGATGATGTGCAAAGACCTCTGTGCTGACTTGGAACCTTTTGGATGCATCCCAGCAATGGACATATTACTAGGTCATATTGCTGCCCTATTGTAGTGTTAAAAGGACTCTCCGTATTGAGTCTTATAGTAATGGCACTAATTTGCATTCCTACCAACAGTGCCATATGGATTCTGTTGTCCCCTCTCTCCTTGCCAGTGTTGATTATTGCTTGTTTTCTTGATGAACAGAAAAAAAAAAAAAAGAACACAATAGAAGATACTGTGGTGGACATGATGCAATGCACCTGCAGTCCCAGCTCCTCAGGAGGCTGAGAGGATCATGATGAGTCTAGAAGTTCAAAGCCAGCGTGGCCAGCACAGGGTAACTCTGTCTCTTAAGAAAGAAGAAAAGAGCAGAATGTGTGTTACCTAATAAAGTAAAAATTGCCTCATGAAACTTCTACTGCAAGTTTACATTTGTGTGTGTGTGTGTGTGTATATATATATATATATATATATATATATATATATATTTAAGTCAACATAAAATAGATTTCTTGTAATTAAAAGCATTAAAAATATTATTAAAATGTCACATGGTAACCCATGAATGTCGACAGTTTTGTGTGTTAATCAAACTTAAAAATAATTAAGCCTCTAAACCAAACGTGAATTCCCACAAGGGCACTTGTTAGCTATCTGGTAAATATTTGTTGGATTGCATTGATTTCTTTGTGTGTTTGCAAATTTACTGAGTAAACACGTAGATTGCATCTGTAATATTGATCCTTGAATCTATTTGTTCATTCTATGGAGGACACCCACAGGTTGTCAAAGGTTAATGGAGGCTAGTAAAGGTGTTTAAGGGAAAGAAATTCCCAGGAGAGCACAAGGTGCCGTGTGTGGGTCATCGACAAACACCATCCCACATTCCTTTTCAGCTCCAGGAACAATCCTTTCCTGGTCCCGATCTTTTCTCACCGTCCCTGGGCATTGCGTCCAATGTCTCTCAGAGATGATGTCATGCCCTGATGCCCAGTCACCGTTCTAACCTTGAGGGCAGAGCAGGTTTTCTTTGTAATGTCTTTCCAAAAGGCTGTACCACAGTAGCTAGGGGCTTGCACATCCCTGAGGCACATTCCTCCCCTCTATCAGAGGACACACAGCTTCCTGTCGTCCAGAGTTACCACAGCGCTCACAGTGCTTCCTTTTGTTTGTTTTTGCTTTTTTTTTATTTTTTATTTTTTTATATATATAGGCCTAGAACTTATGAGCTAGCCCCAGCTTGGCTTGGAAGTCACGGCAATCCTCCTGTTTCAGCTTCCCAATTAGCTGATATTATACCACTGTTCTTAGTGCTCAAGATAGACCCCAGAGCTCTTGTGCTGTACCCAGGAAATTGCGGCTTGCTGGTTTCCAGGACATACCCATATCTCCCTTCACTATCTAGTTTCTGTCTCTCCTGCAGAGTTCTTCACCTGCCTGCGCAAGGTGGGAAGGTATATCAGATGGAGAATGCAGGGATGACTAAACCACACCTTTGACCTGTTGGCAGCCACCTATGTGAGACTTTGAAGAGAGGCTGGTAAATTCTATTATCTAAACTCCGAAGCTTGGAGCCACACTGGAGATCCGGGCTGAGATAGGCACGTTCCAGCCCCCTCTACCTCAGTCGTGAGTTTCCTGAACTTCCAGCAAACAGGCAAAGAGTTAACACACAGTTGACATTCTGAAAGTTGTGTTTCCTCTGCTGTAGGCTTCATCTCCAGGACTCTGTCTAGGGCAATTTCCTGGCTTAATCTTAGCCTTTCTCACAATCAGACTCGTAGCCTTGGGCCTGCACTGTTTCCTTCTCTGTGCCTAGATTTCTCCAGAACCCGCAACTCTCAGGGATCATTACTAAGGAATAAGCTACCTCTATTGTCTGCCCAATTCACAGTTCATTCCAAAACCCAAGAGTCACACATCAGAAATGAGTGTCCCAGGGAAAAGCAGCTGCTTCTATTTCTCCTTCCTTCATAGTGATAATTGGTCACTACGGAGGCCACAGGAATGGTTCAATGGCGAGTCAGCCCTCTAGGAGCTTCCAGATATCTGAGGGCACAGTAGAGATGAGTGAGACAAATAGCTTCAGTAGGAGAGAAGGCTGGAGCCCCTAGATGGCATTTACAAAGGACTGTGTATGAGTACCCTTGGTTGTGTATCCAAATGTCCTACCTCAGAGCTACTCCAAACCTCAGGGGACTCAGGAGGGGTGCAAATCAACACTATCTACTCAGAGTCACTACTGCGATAACAAGGTCCCCTTCAGGAAATGAGAGAAATCCCTGCTCTTTGCTTTCGATATAGAAGATCGGTCACTTTCCACAAGCAAATAAACAAATGTAGATAAATACATGAATAAGTTAAGAAGTGTATGTTACTCTGGGATTCAGATCTGGAGCCAAATCTCAGCTTTGCCACCGGACAGCATATTACTTAATACAAGTATGAAACAGGGACAACACCACAGCCTACCCCATCAGGCTCTGAAGATTTGGTGAGAACTACACCAGGCAGCAAGTGTTTGTCATATAGCAGTTGTTTAGTGAACACACACTGTTGCTGTTATAGTTGTCAATTTTGGGAATTTTTGGAAGGGTAGGGAAAGTTAATTGAGGCTAAACCAAGCGATACAGAATTCAGAGATATGAGTCCTAACTTCTAAGTAAAATGTAAAGAGTGGGTCATGCTTGGCCATTTGAGAAACCATTAAACAACGGACTATAAACACACTAGGAATATGGACTTCAGACGTTCTCAAGTGTAGTTCTCCCCCTGCCCTGACAACTGGGCAGATTATATAAGGTCTCTGAGGTTCATCTTCCTCGTGTCTAAAGTGGGGATGACAGGAAGCATTCGGCAGGACTGTCCTGAGGGTTGGCAAAGCCTCTGTTGCCACTCCTCTCCTCTGGACTGGGGACAATGAACACAAACAGTTCAAGGTCTATTCTGTAGGATCCCTTATCACAGTGCGCCGCCGTAGCTCCTCGCTACAGTAAACACCTCACAATTGAAATGAGTCTGCTTGTGCGTTTTGAGATATTTGACATCTGGTCTCACCCTTGGCTATAGCATGTTCTTAGTAAAAGCTTGCAGGGGAGTTGAATCAATGAATAAGTGAGACGGACAGAAAAAATAGCAGGAATCTATTGAATTCCTTTTTTAAAACAGAGTGAGTATTTCATGTTTTCCAAGCTGGCCCTGAGCATGCTGCAAAGCAAAGGATGGCCCTGAATTTGTGGACTGCCACACTCTGATCATGCAGTACTGGTGGTCAGACCCTGAGCTTTATGTATGCCAGGCAAGTCCTCCACGCCTCCATTGCCGCCATGGTCCTCTGCTATGACTGACTCTCAGCCCTCCGGAGCTATAAACCCAAATAAACCCTTCTGTAAGATGCTGTGGTTTGAATGAGAATGACCTCCATAGACTCCCATGTTTGAATGCTCCGTCCCCAGTTGGTAGAACTGTTTGGGACCGATTAGGAGGTGTGGCCTTCTTGGAGGGTGGGAGGAGGTGTGTCACAGGCAACAAGGGTTCAAATGCCCATGCCATTCTGAGACATTCCCAACTCTCTCTCTCTCTCTCTCTCTCTCTCTCTCTCTCATAAAGTTTGTATAGTTTTTCTCTACACTGCCCCCTGCCCCCGCTAGTTCACAAATGAATGAGACTAGAACTACTAGATTTATTTATACAAGCTTTACAGCCCAAAACCTGGGCAGCCATTGATCTATTCTGATCCTCTAAGCTAATCTGGCCACCTCCCAGTCAAAATGCCTGAAATACTTATGTTTCAGTACTAGTTTTGCTATCTGGGTATCAGATGTCTTCTCCTCTGATGTCTCGTCTTGCCCTCCTCGTGGCTGAATCCCCCTTACTCTTCTCTTTCTCCTGCTCCCCTGGCTGGCAGATGTCCTGCCCTATTCTCTCTCTTGCCCAGCCGTTACCTGAACAGCTTCTATTGGCAAGGGGTAGAATAAATGGTAAGCATTGTTTACAGAAACTTGACCCAGGAGATCTTTGGAATAAACATTACAATGCCATGTCTGGATCACAACAAAGATACAGCAGAGAAATCAGCATTTGGATAACACAGGGGGTAATCTTTTAAAGACACAGTGCACCAAAAACATTATACCTATTTTTATGAATTAGCATTATTAAGCAATATTAATATATATATGATTTGAGCGGATAAACCAAACAGCAGACCACGCCAAGGTGATTCCACGTGAGGTTTATTAAGCAGGGATGGGGAGCGGCAAAGTGGGTAGAAGAGTAGAGAAGAGAGAGAGGAGGGGGAAGGGGGAAAAGAAGAAGAGAAGAGA
>NC_034604.1:67085042-67095079 GCF_900095145.1 Mus pahari | reverse complement strand
GGATTGAGGGTCGTTGTCCTGGCAACGCAGGTCTCCTGTCACATGGTTGGGCCAGGCCTTGGAGTGTCCTGGTGCTAACACCTATAGCTAACCTTCTGGAACCACAAACTCCAAACTAAATGCTTTATTTTATCAGTTGCCTTAGCCATGGTAGTTTAGGAAAGTACGAAGACATGCCTTGGTCATGGTGTTTTATCACAGCAACAGAAGAGAAAATAATATAAGGTCCTTGATAGATTTGGAGTTGAGTTTTGTACAAGAGAGACAAGGGCCAAGTTTCACTCTTCTACAGACAGCTACCCAGTTTGTCCAGAACCATTTGTTGAAGATGTGGTCTTTTTTTTCCTCTGTGGATCGTTGGCCTTCTTTGTCAAAAATCATGTGACTGTAGGAGTGGAGGTTTATATGTGTGTCCTAAATCCTATTCCACTAGTCAGTGCTTCTGTTCTCATCCCAGTACCATGCTGTTAGTACTATAGCGCTATAGTAGAACTCGAAACCTGAAATGGTGACATCTTCAACAGATTGTTGTTGTTCAAGGTTATTTTGGCTATCCTGGGTCTTTTGTGTGTTCATATACAATTTAATATTGTTTTTTTCAATTCCTGTAAAGAATTGCACTGGAATTTTGATGGATATTGTATTGAATCTGCAATTTGTTTTTGGTAGGAAGGCTATTCTTACAGTATTAACCTTGCCAATCTATGAGCATGATTGATTTTGCCATGTTCTTGTATCTTCGTTTCTTTTTCAATGCCTTTCACTTGGCGAGGTTTAGTTCAATGTATTTTTAAGGCTGTTATGACAGGATTTGTCTCTCTGATTTCTTCCTTGGGCTGTTTGTGATTTGCAGAAAAGAAGGCTACCGGTTTTGTGTGTTAATTTTGTATTCTGTTACTTTGCTGAGAGTGCTAAACTCTGGTGGAGTCCTGAGGAGATAGCAGGAAATAGTCCAGGACAAGTCCAGAGGGAGAAATAACATTCCCGGGGAACAGCTGTTATGTAAGGAGAGATAACACCTGAGCCTTGCAGCTTGGAGCCAACCTCACTCCCCTTTGTTATCGCCCTAGGCCAAGGACCATCCAGACCAATGAGATTAAATAATGGGAAAGAGGAGGAGAAGAGAGCCCAAGGTCCCTATAGCACCACCTACCCAGAGACCATTTGGTGGTCTACCAGCTCTGGAAACCCTGCCTATCACAAAGGGCACCTTCTACTTCTAGTGCTTTGATAAATGCTTACTTTCATTTTCTCTGAGTATTTGCTTTGTCATCTGTTCCTGAGTGTCGAGTATTCACCTTTGGAAAAGATCCAAACCCTTAGACAGTGACCTTTAGCTCAAGACTTCCTGTTACAGAGTCTTTGGGGTCTCTTGTGTACAGAATCATATCATATATCTGGCTTCCTCCTTTCCTATTTTTAATCCCTTTTCTCACTCACTCATCCTATTGACAGCCTCATTCATCTGTGAATCCTGACCACCCTGATGAGATATTCCCACTGGGGCAATAGTGCCAGGATCTCACAGGAGCAACCAACTACGTTCTGATTGGATTTAAGCTTGCTTCAGAAGTTGAAACCTGTGTCTGGCACTAATCCTGGGGCCAAGAACCTGTAACTAGACATGCTCTAGGCCCCAGAGGAGAAGCCAGTACTATTATTTTCTGTTAATGCCTTGCTATACCTATAGATAAGTTCATATTGAAACCTTCATCGGAGATGCTTCTTTTTAGTATGTAGTCGTTAACACAGAGACCCACAACCAGTCACGGTGCAGAGAATAAAGGTTCTGCAGAATGTTCAGAGCTGTTTTCTAGATAGAGAAGCAAAGTTGCCCATATGAACTCACAGCAGTTCAGACAGCAGGCATGTACAAGACCCGCACAAGCTCAAGCCAGACAAAATCTGAACACGAGAGCAGAAGTGGTCATAGCGTCTCACCAATAGCTAAGTAGATATTGACAATTAATAGCTGCCGGGAGAGGGAGAGTCATTTCGTGGAAGGCGTCGTCCCTGGTAGATTGACCATACTCCATTAGGTGGCCAGGTAGCCCAGAGTGAGTAGCACACCAAGTGTGCTTGATGGGCTTAAGAAAAAGAAACGAAGAGGACACAGAGTTCGTAGAAAGGGGCTGGATCCAGAAGGTTTTTGGAGGGGTGGGGGATAGATGTGAACAAAATACCTTGCACGAAATCCTCAGAGAAATGGTGTTGGTGGCGGTGGGGGTGGCAGTGACTGGGACATAGATGACTGATGACCACAATGATGACGATGATGAGGATGGGGATGACAATGACAACAACAATGATGATAAATAGTTTGAGAGGTCTATTGATGTCTGAGCTTAATCCCAGGGACTCTCTTGCCTCTTACATTCATACACTCACCGTAATATGCACTTGTATTTACCTGTTCATGTGCGCGCGCGCACACGCACGCACGCATGCATACACACATATACTACTAATAACACTAATAATAGTAAACAGAAAGGCAAGGAAATTGGAGGGAAAAGAGGAGAGAGTAGAGAAGAGATTTATTTTAAGGAAATAGCACATGTTATTGCTGATAACCAATCAAAGATCGTAGGGTAAGCTCGCATGCTGGAGACTAGGAAAGGATTGCAGTTCAAACGCAAGTTTCCTCTTGCTCAAGGCAGGTCAGGGTTTATTCTACCCTGCCCCTCAACTGGCTGGCTAAGATCCACTTATGTGGGAAATCTTCCTGACTCAAATTCCACTGATTCGATGCAAATCTCACCAAGACATATTTACAGACTAATCCCAAGTTATGTCTGACCAAATAGCTGGATGCGCTAGGCCAGACAAATTGATGCATAACATTAGCCAGGGTGAGCTGCCAAAACACACTACCACAGACAGGAGGCTTAAACATCAGAATGCTATCATTTTACATTTCAGGGGTGTAGACCGCCAGTCACACTGTCGGCAGGACCGGCTTCTTCTGAGGCTTCTCTTTCAGCTCACAGGTGATCACTTTCTCCTCATAGCTTTAAATGGTCTTCCATGTCTGTGTCCAAACTTCGCCTTTTTTTATAAAGAGACCAGTCATATCTGACCAGAACCCACACTAGCAACCTCTTCGCAGACCTATCTTGAACACAGCTACGCTCGGACACACTGGAGGGCTGGTGCTTCTAGCTATATGAATTCCGGGAGAACATATTCCCCGTCATGCCGTTGATCATAACTACCATGCCATTCATTCATTTAAGTGTACAGTCCAATGAGAAGCTTTCTCTGTGACTAGAGCAGCAGAGGCCAATAAGGTCATCCAGTCCAGCTGAGAAGAATCACATGGCTTTGAGGCAGGCAAGTGCAAAGAATAGTTTGGATCTGGGACTGGATTTGCTTCAGGTTATGCATTCATTCCCAGTCTACTTCTTTTTGGAAAGACTTATTTACTTGATTTTATGTGCATATGTGTATAATTGAGGGTGTTTCTATATGCCGCATGCATGCGGATGAACTCAGAGGTCCAAAGAGGGCATTGGGTAATCTGAACCTGGAGAACGGGGAGTTGGGAGCTCTCTTAAGTGTGTGATGGAAACCAGCCTGGTCCTCTGCAAGAGCGACAAGGGCTCTCACCTGCTGAGCCACCTCACCCCCATTTCTAAATAATGCACTTGGCACCCTAACTCCTTTTCCTCTTCCTAATATGAAGACACAGCTCTCTTTAAACAATGGCTCTGGTAACTTCAACCTTCCCACCCCAACCCCCA
This sequence comes from Mus pahari, assembly GCF_900095145.1. Lineage (NCBI taxonomy): Eukaryota > Metazoa > Chordata > Mammalia > Rodentia > Muridae > Mus > Mus pahari. The sequence goes on along the minus strand of NC_034604.1, from coordinate 67,091,336 downwards.
CCCGCAGCAGGCTTCTTGTCCATTCATCTCTGAACAATACTAGAATTTTCCTTGCCCCTAAGAACCATCAAATTTATGCAAATTCTATTCAAATATATTCCCAGTGTACCTGGGTACAATGAATGAAGAAGTTGATCCAGCCAGAACTGCTATAGTGAACAGGGAGCATACGCAGTAAGGCTGAACTGTGTGCTCATGTCAGTTTTTAGGGAGTAACATCTTATGCCTATGCGTAATTGGGTGTCCATATGATTAAAATCAGATGCACTATGGGGGAGGGATGTGAGCAACAAGAAAAATGAATATGTGATCTGTTACAGGATATTTAATTATACTGTGATACCTGAGATTGTGTTGTTTACTGAGAGAGAGAAAAAAAAAAAACAACCTGTTTCTAGACGTGGTTTGGCTCAGCCCTTAACACACTTTAACTCCTCTGGCTGGAACACAGACACGCCCTTACTACACACCTCTAATCCAAATAAAGAAGGTAAGGTAGCACCTGGGTGACTCGTACCACCAAGCCCTGCTGCCAGCGCAAGGTACAACTTTAGCTGCTTCCGGAGCATAACTCGTGTGTGCTGGTTCTCAGGAAAGACTCCCCGGAAGGTTTCAGCTCCGCGATGCTCGTTTCTTCTTAACCATCACTAGTTTCTCAGATCCAGTCCACCAGCATCAGGTATCCCAGCAAAGCCCAGTTTGGCTGTAGCTGTTCTTGTATCTTGTTCATCGCAGTTGATTCATCGGCCCCAGATAACCAGAACCACAGAATCTTAATTCAGAATAACATGTGTCCCTTATAGACTCTTTAAACTTCCCTCTGACACGTCGTCATAAGCCAGGCCTCCGTTGTCTGCAGTGACCACAACTTTCTTATCTTCCGAGCTGCTACAGAACAGCTCAGCAAGCATTGAGTGCTCAATGGCTTTTCTTACTCACCCAAATTATACCCTTAGAAACTAGCCCCTTTTCCTTTAAAACACTTAAAAGGAGACCTATGACTGTAGCCTAGAGCACTTCCTGTGGCTTCAGAAGCTCCTTCAATCAGTCTCTCTCTCTCTCTCTCTCTCTCTCTCTCTCTCTCTCTCTCTCTCTCTCTCTCTNCTCTCTCTCTCTCTCTCTCTCTCTCTCTCTCTCTCTCTCTCTCTCTCTCTCTGTGTGTGTGTGTGTGTGTGTGTGTGTGTGTGTGTGTGTTGAGAGACAGGGTCTCACTATGTACATAGGCCTGGATGGCCTCAACTTTGCTATGTAGCTTTAGACCAGGTTGCCCTGGAACTCACAGGGATCAAACCTGCCCCTGTCTCTTAAGGGGCACCACGCCCAGCTCCAATTTTTACTCTTTTATTAAGAAACCAAAAAAACTCCCAGGAGCCACCTGCTCAGTGGTGCTTCCTCTTGTTTCAAGTTTCAAGTTAGGAACTTAATACCCCGGTGCATGGGTGAAATTATGACGTGTGTCCTTTCCCTGTGCGTACAGCGTAGCTGTGACTGCTTTACTTCCACCCTGGTTCACTGGCACCTTGCAGTTTTAGCTCCGGGTGGCTGTGTGTGTTCAGCTGGTGAAGGGCTGCTCTGTGGCAATTCTCTCCCAAACTCAGCTCACAAGGTGGATAAAAAGCCAAGAGACTGTTCGTAAATGCCCCCGGCATTATCCCCATTTGGAAGAGAACAAACGATTCTTTTGATTTATTGTATTTAAAAAGGCAGTGTGAAAAGTCAAGATGGGTCGTGTTATGAGTTCTGCGGTTAAGAGATTTAAAAACAAAGAGCAGGAAGGACTTCCTTTCTAGCCGAGCCCTGCTGTCTCTCTTCCCTTCACTTACCTACTAATGTGACAGAGGCCTGCACACTCTGGAGCCAGAAGCTTGTAATTACCAAGCAACAGGACAGTGTGGCTTGAAAAGATGCTCATCCAGGACTCTTTCAGACTAGGGGAAACAAAAAGTTATCCTTGGCTGGTGGGCTTCCCCAAACACGCACAAAGCACGGTAAGAGACAAAGATCAACCAGCAATGAGTTTACTCAACAGTTTGGTGTGGCGACAGTAGGTGCTGGTGAAGCGGGCTGCTTTCAAGTAGGCTGATGGCTTGGGGTGTGACCTGGTTTTCTAGGGGCTGTGTGCAGTTGTCCCCTCTTTGACTGTGTAAGAACCCTGACATTATAGGGCTGCAGAATTACATAGTAAACTCAGACCAGCCTGTGGTTTGGAAGTTAAATATAGCCCAGTTACCAGAGTCAGATGCCTACTGGTAAGAAGGCTTCCAGACACTCTTTGGCTTTACTTTACTGTGTGAACATTTTGCAGGCCCCGGTTCTAGAAACAGGCTCAATATTTTGTGACGAAAGGTCTCACTGTGTGCCCTTGGCTGGCCTAGAACTTGCTGTGTATGAACGAGGCTGGCCATGACCTCACAGAGGTCCACCTGCATCTGCCTCCTGAAAGCCACCACACTCAGCCCTAGTTTTGATTCCTTGATTGAGAGGCCAAGAACCTGAAAATCCCCTTGCCATAAAAATATAATCATCTACATATAATATGTGTGTGTGAAGATAGATACACATACATAGAGAGAGAAATGTAGAAAGGCTTGTACTACAATATATAGAATATATACTATTGGCCTCTACCTCACATGTCTTGACAATAATAAACTACATTTGTTTATACCATATATCAATAGTGGTTTGAATAAGAATGACTGCCCACAGCCAGGTGGTGATGGTACATACCCTTAACTCCAGTACTCGGGAGGCAGGAACAGACAGATCTCTGTGAGTTCAAGGCCAGCCTGGTCTACAGAGCAAGTTCCAAGACAGCCAGCTACATAAACCCTGTCTTCAAAAAACAAACAACCCTCCAAACAACCCAAAAGCAACCAACCAACCAACCAAACAAACAAGAATTATCTCATGGGCATACATATTTAAATGATTAATCATCAGGGAATGGCACTATTGAGAATGATTAAGAGGTATGGTCTTGTTGGAGGAGGTCACCGTGAGAGAGCTCTGAAGTTTCAAAAGTCAACCCAGATCCCAGTGCCTTAGTTAGGGTTTCTATTGCTGTGATGAAATACTATGACCAAAAAACAAGTTAGGGAGAAAAGGGTTTATTACAGGCTTATGTTTATACATCATTTTCATTTCTGAAGGAAGTTCAAGACCGAAATTCAAACAGGGCAGGAATCTGGAGGCTTGAGCTGATGCAGAGGCCATGGAGGAGTGCTGCTGACTGGCTTGCTCCCCATGGCTTGCTCAGCCTGCTTTCTTATGGAACCTGGAACCTCCAGTCCAGGGATGGCACCTCCTACAACAGGCTGAGCCTTCTCCCATCAATCACTAATTAAGAAAATGCCCAACGAGCTTGCCTACAGCCTGGTCTTATGGAGGCATTTTCTTAATTGAGGTTCCCTTTTTCTTCAGATGGCTTTACTTTGTGTCAAGTTGGCATAAAACTGATCAGCTCACCCAGTCTCTCTCTTCATGTTGCTTGCAGATCCTGACGTAGAACTCTCAGTTCCTTCTCCAGCACCATGAATTCCTGTGTGCTGCCACGCTTCCTACCATGACGGTAACAGACTGAACCTCTGAAACTGTAAGCCAGCCCCAGTTAAATGCTTTCTTGTGTGAGAGTTGCCTTGGTCATGGCCTCTCTCTCTCTCTCTCTCTCTCTCTCTCTCAGATTTATTTATTTATTTAATGTATATGAGCATCCTGTCTCAGACACACCAGAAGAGGGCATCAGACCCAATTACAGATGGTTGTGAGCCACTATGTGGGTGCTGGGAACTGAACTCATGACCCCTGGAAGAGCAGACAGTGCTCTTAACAGTTGAGCTATCTCTCCAGTCCAATCATGGTGTCTCTTCACAGTAGTAAAACAGTGACTAAGACAACATTGATATAGTATATTATATATTTGGATATAATAATTATAATCATATATTGATCATTAATTATAACTTTTTCCCCCATAAATGTGGAGGCTGAGAGGTCCCCAGAGACTCAGGAGACCCGAGATCCCGTTGGAAGTCCTCAGCATCAGAGCTGATGGCCTAGAGTCCAGTTAGGCCTTGAAGCCCTAAGAGCCAAGAACATGGAGGGTGGGAAGCGGAAGTCCCAATTGAAGCAGTCTGAGAGTGAATCCAACTTTCTTCCCCCTTTTTGTCCTACTCATGTCCCCAAAGGACTGGCTGCTGACCACTCATCCTGGGGGAGCCTTCTGATTTACTCAGTGAGTTAATTTGACTGTGAACACCTGACTGTGGAGGTGGCTCAGTGCACAGATGCATCCACCATGCAACCATGAGGGCCTGACGTCAAGTCCTCAGAACCTAGGTAAAGGATACATGCATAGTTAGAATAAACACCTATAATCCTAGTGCCCCTTAGGCAGGTGAGAGATGTGACCAAGCCAGCTCAGTCAACAGGTTCTCCAGGGCAGGATCGAGGATTAAAAAGAAAAAAGACAACTGGACAACCCTGTAGCATGACTCCAGCCAGTGCTGAGGCTGAAGTGGGTTTATTTTTTTCTAGTCTGCCTTTATGCCACTTTAAGTACATGCAAAATAATAAGATCAGTTCTGGGTCAAGGAACAAGCAAGGCAATAAACAAAATCCTGTGAACGCCTGTAAGGATGGCCAAGACAAAAGGAATGCCACACATGCCATAGAGGAGCAGGGACTCAAATGCAAACATTCTTTATCTCCTAGCCCAAATGAGACTTACTCACCTTGACTCACTTCTTTCCAAGTGGCCCCAAAAGCTCTCCACAGAGATGGAGACAGGAAAATCCCTGCAAGCTCCTGGGCTAGCTATCCAACACTGGAGGTTGTCCTCTGACCCACCCCTCCTGACAAGAAGCACATGCTGTCGTACACACATGCACACATTCATAATCACATGCTGCAGTACACACATACACACATTCATAATCACATGCTGTAGTGCATACATGCACACATTCACAGTCACATGCTGTAGTGCATACATGCACACAATCACATGCTGTAGTGAACACAGGCACAGATTCACAATCACAAGCTGTAGTGTACATATGCACACATTCACAATCATTTGCTGTAGTGCACACAGGCCCACAATCACATGCTATAGTACACACATGCACAATCACATGCTATAGTGCATACATTCACAATCACATGCTGTATTGCACACATGCACACATTCACAATCACATGCTGTAGTGCACAAATACACACATGCACAATCACATGCTGTAGTGCACACATACACATTCACAATCACATGCTGTAGCACACACACACACACACACACACACACTCACAATCACCCAAGCTTAAAGTTCCCAGTGCACCCATTTTCAACTCCCTCCTCTTACTTATAAATAATTTTTTTGATATTTCTTTTTAGATTTATTTTGTGTCTTTGAGTGTGTTGCTTGCATGTATGTCTGGGTACCTTATATGTGCCTGGTGCCATAGGAAATGGTAAATCTCCATGTGGGGTGCTGAGAATCGAACCTGGCTCCTTTGCAAGAACAACTGCTCTTATCCACTGAACCTCTGAGACAACTCTCCAGGCCACTTAACTTTTAGTTTGTCATTCTCCTTTCTCCCATTAGCCTCCTGCCCTACCACCATGACTTCCCTGCCTACGTCCTGCCTTCCCCACCAGGAAGTCCTGTATCCCTCGGGAAGTGGAAGCCAAGGTGAAGCCTTTGCTTCTTAACTTGCTTTTGACTAGTATTTTATCATAATTATAGATTGCGATAAACACCTAGGAAAACACTTACCTAGGCCATTTTGTTCTCAGCATGGAACCCTTCTAAGTTGATTTGCATTTTTACAAGATCAAACAAGTGATGGTGATGCCCTCAGAGTAAAGAGCACAAGGTTTCACTTTAATAAAGCATCTGTCTAACAATCCCAGCTACCTTCTCCTCAGCGCATCTGTCTAACAATCCCAGCTACCTTCTCCTCAGCGCATCTGTCTAACAATCCCAGCTACTTTCTCCTCAGCGCATCTGCAACAACTTCAGCCTTACCTGTGCTCCCTTCTTTGCTAAATTACAAATTAAAAAAGTTTTTTTCTGCTTTTTATCACTAAGAAACTAACAGCAATAATCAATACATAAGCCTCATCTTGGATGCTATGATGATTTAAATTTTTCTGCACTAAACAACCATTGCCTTTTTTTTTTAATTTTCTTTATTTACATTTCAAATGCTATTCCGAAAGTTCCCTCTACCCCCCCCCCCCGCCCCTGCTCCCCTACCCACCCACTCCCACTACTTGGCCCAGGCCTTCCC
>NC_034604.1:67049818-67084831 GCF_900095145.1 Mus pahari | reverse complement strand
AGGCAGGCAGATTTCTGAGTTCGAGGCCAGCCTGGTCTACAGAGTGAGTTCCAGGATAGCCAGGGCTACACAGAGAAACCCTGTCTCGAAAAAAACAAAACAAAACAAAACAAAACAAAAAACAACAAAAAACAAAACAAAAAAAACGTATTTACTTATTTTTATGTGGAAGAGTGTTCTGCCTGCATGCACATATATGCACTACATGTGTACCTGGTGCTGGTGGAGGCCAAAAGAGGGCATTGGCTTTCCTATGGAGGTCAGAAGAGGGCATTGGATTTCCTAGAGCTGAAATTACAGGCGGTTTTAAGCTACCACGTAGGTGTTAGGAACAGAACCCAGGTCTTCTAGAAGGGCAATGAGTGCTCTTAACCCCTGAGCCATCTCTCCAGCTCAGTTATATCTCACAATACAGTCTCATTCCAGTTTTCAAGACAGAAGCAGAAAGAACACATTTTCCCCCGAGAATATAACATAAATGGCCTCTATCCCAGGTCCTGATGAAGCCCTTTTCTTCCCTGGAACCTCATGAACACCGTCTTTACCATCTTCCTTTCTGACATTTCCGTTTAACACACCCTCACCAGAATGGCCCACTAAACTGTTCTTCTTACAGAATTCTAACACTTCTGTTGCCCAAAAGCTCCAAACTCTTCCGCATTCCACCCATAAACAGTTCCAAAGGCGCACGACTCCTATGGTCCAACTTATCACGGGAGTGCTCCCGCATCTCAGTATCAGCTTTACCTCAGTTACTTTTCTCATTGCTCGGAGAAATCAAAGAGAATTTAATACAACAATTCAACAAGATCTAGTAAAAGAAATGTAAGTCAGGGAGGTGGTCTGTGGCTTACAGTTTGAAAGGATGAAGTCTGTCACATTGGTAAGTCCTGGCTATGGAAATATGTGGTGGCTGCTGATATTGCCTTTGCAGTGACAAAGCAGAAAAGTGAACACTGGCAATCCCACTCACTTTCTCACTTTTTTAATTCGAGAAGAGAGAGAGAGAGGGCAGGGATAGACAAAATGCCAACCACCACCACTACCACCACCACCACAACAACAACAAACCAAAACTCCCCATGGAACTCTATCTTTCAACGTGGAGATAAAAAGGTCAGTTTTGTGCAGTTTTCTGTTGCAATTTGGATGTGAAACAGTCCCTTCTGAGTGCTTGATCCCCACAGTATTAGCACTGTGTGGGGAAGGCTATGGAACTTTTAGGGAGGTGGTATGACCTGACTGACCACAGTAAGTCTGGGGCTGGGCTATCGAAGGTTATAGCCCAATGCCGACTCAAGCCGCTCTCTGTCTCTTGCCCCAAGGGAGCAGCCGTCACAACTTCCAACCCTATACACGAGACAACTCTTCAGTGCCTCTGGTTATCTTGAACTGAGGTGTTCTGAAACCACGAGCCAAGACAAAGACCTGTAAGTTGGTTGACCACAGTGACTGAAACAGCTTCTTTTATTTTCTCTCCCTGCAAGCCTTGAGCATTTCTCCTATGCGTCTGTGGACCTCCTCCAGAGCACGAAACACCTCTTTGGATAGGAGTAACTCACGTACACACCCTAGCTCTTCCCCTTTGCAAACTATAACATGGGAGAATTGACTCGGTGTATCCCTTTTAGTGCCTGGCATGTTCTTCTATGTTAAGTGTCAACACATTTGTCTACAGGTGGTAAATTTGCTCGTCATTTAAAAACATAGTTAAATTGCTTCAACTTCAGACTTTTAAGATCTAGGTACATTTTGTCAGGAGATGGTGTTAATCATTCCTCCCGTTATCGTCCTTCAGTCCAGAGGTTAATCTGTGTGCAGATGAGCTTTGGTTATCAGTCCTAGTGAATTGTCCCTGAGATAACCGGGGGAGACAATTCTACAAGGGCCAATTCTTTTGTCCTTCCCTGGGAGTTAGGGGAGGAAAGGGATTCAGAAGGTTAAGCAACTCATTCAAGGACTCAGCAAATGAAGGCGAAGATTAGATTACAGCTTGGCAAGGCTCCAGGATGTGTGCTGGGTTCTCCCAGTGCTGTTTTTCAGAGCTGTTGGTGAGTCATCCGCACAGGCTTGCTAAGAAATAAGTAGTGAAATCTGACCAACATCCCACACAGGATGCTGATAGCCCATTGTAGATAGATGATCATCCTGTCAGCCTGGTAGTAAAAAAAAAGTCAGGGCTCCATCCAATCCCTCCTTAGGGAGTAAAGTCGGGCTGTGAGATCTGTCTGACCTTGGACCGGGAGAGGGGAGGCAGACAGGGAGAACAGCAGGTGTGGAAAGAGAGTGGAAAGAAGGAGAAACAAGGGTGTTCCTTTCTTATTCCAGCCCCACTGTATTCGCCAAGAACTCTGGGAAGTACAAAGACAAGAAGCAGGCTTGGTCCGGCTCCCAACAGTAAAGTCCTCCATACATATCTTAATGGGGGGGATTAATTTCCAGATCCCTTTGTGAACAAATGGCTACCAAAAGTTGCAGTGGTTTTGCATCAGTACTGGCCTCAAGGAGCCAGGTCTAGATGTGTAACTGGAAGAGTGTTTAGTTAGGGTTTTACTGCTGTGAACAGACAACATGACCAAGGCAACTCTTATAAGGACAACATTTAATTGGGGCTGGCTTATAGGTTCAGTGGTTCAGTCCATTATCATCAAGGCAGTAAGATGGCAGCATCCAGGCAGGCATGATGCAGGAGGAGCTGAGAGTTCTACATCTTCATCTGAAGGCTGTTAGCAAAAGACTCACTTCCACGCAGCTAGGATGAGGGTATTGAAGCCCATTCCCACAGTGACACACCTACTCCAACAAGGACTCCCCTCCAAACAGTGCTACTCCCTGGCCCAGGCATATTCAAACCATGACATTCCACTCCCTGGCCCCTATAGGCTTGTTCAAATACCTGAGTCTATGGGGGCAAATCTAGCCATAGTACAATAAGAAATACACTTAGTCCAACTTCCAAAGTCCCCATAGTCTATAGCAGTATCAACAATGTTAAAAGTCCAAAGTTCAAAGTCTCGTCTGAGATCCACACAATCACTTAACTATAATCCCCAAATCAAGACTTCAAACCAACTGGGCAAACTCCAAACTCTGCATCTCCATATCTGATGTCAAAGCAGTCTTCAGATCTCCAACTCCTTTTTCATCTTTATTGGCTGCATGCAACAAACATCTTTTCCTGGGCTGGTACCACTCCCTGTTAGCAGCCTTTTCCTCAGCAGATATCCCATGGCTCTGGCATCTTGAACATCTTGGGGTCTCCAAGGCAGCTTCGGTGTTACGGCTTCTTGGTTCAATGTCTGGGATCCACACATGATCTTCTGGGCTCCTCCAAAGGGCTGGTGTCACTTCTCCAGCTCTGCCCTCTGTAGCACTCTAAGCTCAGGTTGATGCACTCCACTGCTGCTGCTGTTCTTGGTGATCATCTCATGGTACTGGCATCTCCAACACACTGGGGCCTTCTGCTGCAACTAGACTTCACATAACCTCTCATGGGATATCTTCATGGTGCCAAGCCTCAAATTCTTTGCATGACTCCTTCGGTCCTGGGCCATCAACTGCAACTGAGGCTGCACCTTCACCAATGGCCTTCCATGGCCTTTCATAGTGCCAAGCCTCAGCTGCTCTTCATAACCTTTCCATGCCTTCAAAACCAGTACCACCTGCATGACTCTTACACATTATCAGTCCTCTGGATGAGCAATCAGTGCTCTTAACCACTGAACCATCTTTCCAATCCCTACTAAATTTATTCTTAAGTAAAGCATTATATAGCCACAATCTTACATTGGTAGAAATTGAAGTTATTTAAATTGATACAAATTGAAGTTATAATTTTTACATTGGTACAGAATCTATGGATTGATGCAGATTTAAGGTTTTTGTTGATATAAATTTCTTATATTGATATAAAATTTGAAATTAATATTGTTACTCATAGATAGGCATTGTGCCTATGCAACTCACTTAAGAATACAAGGCTTAGACCTAGTCCTTCTAATGACTGCTATTACAAACTGTTTAGAATGATTAAGTAATGCAAGTTAAGGGCCAGGTAATTATCTAATTATATTAAGGTGCTTTCTACTATATTCAAATAGAAATAGCTAAGAGCAGTCAAGGTTCAACAATTATGATATACTTTGTATAGCTAGTCTTCAAAAACATCAGAAATCCACAGACTATGACATTTAACATTAATTCATTATTAAAGATCATTTGACTAGAGACATGTCTGCTCCTGACAGTATCCCCTGAGCATCAAAACCTCCATATAGAGTTTCTCCAGTTATGGTCAGATAGCCACTGGACAAAAATTACCCTATTCATCTACAGACAAAAAATATTGTCCAAGAAAGGACAGTTGATGCAGGATAGTCAACAGTTTATCTCTGACAAGGCAGAGTAAGCTAGCCCTTCATAGTTCCTGCTTCATCTCAAAGTCTGTCAGATGGTTCTGGGCCAGAAGGCCGAAGACAGATGTTCCGATGTTTTGAGTAACAGGGGACTGTTCAAGTAGTCAGCGGTCTCTGAAAATTTGGTTAAGTTTTGGAAGCTATGTCTTTGTGCTTCCTATATATTCAGGTAATATTTAATGTGTTCTCAGATTTCTGATGAGGTTGAAGACTAATTATAGTCTCATAATCAAACTTAAGTTGTTTAGCATTGAGGCAGATGACACAGAAAGGATGATTTTTCAGATGGTAACACAAGTTAAAGTCAGGACATAACTCCGGTATAGAATTGTAAGTTCCCTAGGTTAGATGACAGAGTGCTTTATCCAATTGACAGTTATGATGGACTGAATGTTAATATCACACTTTGTAATTTACATAATTATTATGGTTATGCTCAATTTATTTCTAAGAGAAGAGGTTTTGTTAGTTTGTTTTTTTAATTTAGACAGAAAAGGTGAGATATTGGGGATTAGTTCTAATGCTTTGTTTTATTTCAGCTCTCACAAAGCCAGACTTCCAGACTTAAGGGTCCCTACCCCAGATGGCTTCAATTGATAATAAAGAATTGCCATACTACCAATGGCTGGACATAAAGACAGAGGCGGGAATTTTATATTTCACAGGTGAGGGGCTGGGAGAGAAAGGAGAGACAGAGTCACCCCGACTCAGAGGGAAAAGGATCAGAGTGACAGAGTGACAGGAAAGCAAGCAACCAGCCATGTATGAATTCAGGAAAATGGCCCTGGTGGCCACTCCCACATCGGGTCTCGGGTAGCAGATAGGAAATGTTGATTTAGCAAGTTGACTCAGGAAAACTGGAGGGGAGAATGTATGCTAGCAGCGTGGAGGATTAGAAATGCCCAGCCATTGAGCTAGTCAAGGTATATCAAAATTAGCTGGCCTATGTGTGTGTGTTGAGCTGATGCAGTGTGAGTGACCCAGCGGGAACCAAAGTGATTTACCTAATTCACCACTACATACCAGCGTAGGTACATGTAAGTATGTGTGAACATTTGTGGAATGTTGAAGACAGATGGTCCGGCCTGGCCAAAGTGTGTGTGTGTCTGTGTGTGCCTATGAGTATGCTTGGATTCTCCCTTCCTCTTCTTTTTCTATGGCTCACAAAGGGTTAACAAACTCCAAGGCTCTCACCTGGCCAGAGAGGGACCCTTGAGCCAGAGAGAAACTAAGCCTTTTTCTTTCTTCTTTCTAATTCCCCTGCTGCTCTCAGTGGGACTTAAATTACCAAAAGCCAGTAGCTTTCGACTTTAAAATAGCAGAGGGTTAAAGGAAGAGAAAAATTATTGTAAGTAAGCAGCTTTTGGCCACACAATGGGAAAGAGTTGAAGTCAGAAAAATTGCTAAAAGTAGGTAGCTTTGGGTCACAGAATAGCAAAGTGTTAAGGACAGAAGAATTGCCCAAAGTAGCTTTTGACTACTACCGTATAGTGAATTGTCAAAGATAAAGCAGCTTTGGCCCTGACCACTAACCTCATACCATTTGCTGCCTTCCTTGGGAAACTGGGTGCTGGGATAAGCCCCCATCCCCCTGGAGCGCAGCAATCCAGAGTGATTGTATTGATCACCTTCCTGAAAACCTGTAGTGCCCCTCGTCGTCCTGTCCTGCCCTGCCCTCTCCAGCACCTTTTCTTGCCTTTGCCTGTTTCCTGTTGCAGCAGTTCCGAATGGCTTGGGTTAAACTGTTTCTTATACTGTTTCATCAGCGCGGAAACTCTTTCCTCTTCTAACCCTCTCTGGTGATATTCCACACATCCTTTACTCAGGTCAGATACACCACAAAGACATCGCAGCACTCAAAGAAGGGAACTCGTCACCTTTGAGTGCTCATCACACTTGCAGACCCTGCAGACCCTGGTCCCCAGGATGCTCTACTGAGAGGGACACAGTCACCACTGAACAATATACCGACCCAGTAGTAGGTGGGCTTTGTGGTACATACCTATAATTCTAACACGGAACTAGAGGCGGGAGGATTGTGAGTTCTAGACCAGCTTGGCTACGTAGCAAGTCTGTCTCAAACAAACAAATGAACAAACAGAATGACAGCAAGCCAGGAGTGGGGCTGGCAGCAGCAGATCTCCATCTCGGAGCTAAGCCAGGAGGGGCCAGAGCTGGGGAAGGCACATCTCCTGGGAAAGGCAGAAACTTGTTTGGCAAAGCTAAACCAAGAGGGCCAGAGCACTGGCCCCGGTCCCAAGCAAAGGCAGGAACATGTTTTTAAAAATTACACCTTACACACAATAATAATGGCCCGATCCATTAACAGGCCAGTTGCTCCCTGGCCCATACGACATCCTAATGCATTTTGCTCCTCTTCAGCACCACTGTTTTTTCCACAGAGGACTGAACCTAGGGCCTCATCAATATTAGGCAAATGCTCTACCACGGAGACAGACTCCCAGCTAGTATGTTTCCTTTTGCGTGTCAACTTGATTAGATTTAGAAACAACCAGAAGAGAGTGAGGTATGTAATTCCAGGTGTGTCTCTGAAGGCCTTTCCAGAGAGGATGGAGGGAGGATGGTCCACCCTGAATGTGAGTGGTTCCATCTCACGGGCCAGCAACACAAAGAAGGGGAGGACGCAGAGAATAAGCAGCGCGAACTTTCTCCTTTCTCGGCGTCATGGCCTGACGTGACACGAACCCACTTTACTCAACCACGCAATCTCCAGCATTGTGCACTAACTGCCCTTTCTGCTAAGTAGAGTTCTTTTTTTAGGAATAATCATTTAATCATATTCTGTGCAATGCAAGTGTAATTTTGGTTCAAGTGCAAGAGAAGGTGGATGTCCTTTTGGACACTTAGAACCCTTCCTGTTAATCACTGGGCCTAGTCAGGCCCCGAAATGACAAATGTCTCAAATGAACACACTGGAATTGAGAAAAGTCTCTGGGGAAGTTTTGAATTCTTCTAAAATAATCCTGAGGAAGGCCCTGTCCATAGAGAGAAACTCTGAAATTTCCAGGCCAGGGGAGCACTGGGACACGAAAGTTTACTTTAGAAAGAATTGGTGAATGCCAACAAATTTCAAATCAAACGGTACTGGGAGCTGAGTGCCCATGGCACCCTCTTGTCCCCTAATACTCAGGAGACTGAGGCAGGGGCATTGTGTGCTTCAGGCTAGCCTGGGCAACCGTGTCTGAAGACGCAGCAGAAGTATTGGGAGGGGGCAATAGCATCCAGGGGCTTCTTGTGTGGCCTGAGTGTGTCTTGCTGAGGTAACTCTGTCAACACTGTTGTGCTGGGTTCTGATGTCCCTCATATCACAGGATTGACCATTTACAGCTTAGAGGGAAGAGGTATTAGATATTCAACTTAAGTTACTATTGCTGTTCTAGCAGGTTTCTTGGCCAACAGAGTCTTAAATACTTTATAGGGAGAAAAAAAAAAAAAAAGTCCCATGCTGCCCCCAAAAGATAGAATTTCAAAGCTTCCAAACAGTGTTATTTAAGAACTTCAACACCTGCCGGGGCTGCTACAAACTCACGCAGAGTACTGTTCAAGCTGCCAAGAACATTGTTTGAAGGATCCAGGCAAACATGTTTCCCCTTCAGTCATCAGCCAGAGAGAGACCTTGCATCTGTTGTATTTGTTGCAAGCCTTCTCTTAGGAAATATGATCACTGCACACAAGAATGAACAAGAAAGATTGTGTGATGTAATATGTATTAATATATTCTTACTATATTATATAAATTAATTGATTTTGATGTAAAATGGCCTAATATATTCTTAGTGTGTCAAAGAAGTAGAGCAAGCATGCATGTTTGTCTTGCCACAAGCAATTTTTAAAACATTTCCCAAGATGGCTTCAAACTTATTAGGTGTACTGGCTAGTTTTGTGTGTCAGCTTGACACAGGCTGGAGTTATCACAGAGAAAGGAGCTTCAGTTGGGGAAATGCCTCCACGAGATCCAGCTGTAAGGCATTTTCTCAGTTAGTGATCAAGAGGGGAGGTCCCATTGTGGGTGGTGCCATCTCTGGTCTGGTAGTCTTGGTTCTATAACAGAGCAGGCTGAGCAAGCCAGGAGAAGTAAAGAACATCCCTCCAGGGCCTCTGCATCAGCTCCTGCTTCCTGACCTGCTTNAGTTCCAGTCCTGACTTCCTTGGTGATGAACAGCAGTGTGGAAATGTAAGCCGAATAAACCCTTTCCTCCCCAACTTGCTTCTTGGTCATGATGTTTGTGCAGGAATANAAACCCTGAGTAAGACACTAGGTATCTCAAGATGACTTTGAACTTCTGGTCCTCCTGCCTCTACCTCCTGAGGGCTACAATTACAGATGTGCATCACAATACCCAGTTTACACAGTGCTAATGCTGAAACCCATGGCCATTTGCCTGCTAAACAAGCACTCTATCAATATTCCTCGAAGGTATAATATATATACACACACATCACATATATATTATACAGGCATATATATACATATATGTATATATATCACATGTATATATGTTGTAATACATGTTAATGGATTTTACATTATTCAGTATCCAGAAATAACAATCTGTTGATTACACTGTACATCCCCAGTATGTAGAACAGCAGAGGCCCTCCACACTCTCCAATGCTGAGGTGCAGAGAACCACCTAGGCATAAGATCACAGTCTGGGATGGGTTTTCCTAATATGCCCTCTGGTCACGGCAGGATGATGATCTCAAAATGTGATCAGCACACTGTATCTGCTGGTGCTACCAATAGGAGGAACCTATAACCAACCCCCCCGTTCATGCAAAGAAAACGACCTCCCGGAACGCTCAGAAAACTACGGATTTTCTGTAAGGAAACACATTCTGGGTGTTTGGATGCAGTGAGACCGCTCGGTTTCCATGGCGACTGATACAAAGGCCTCCTCTAGAATTCTCCTTGGTTTTTGAGAAAGGCTGGGGAGTATGCCATCCTGAGGTAACTGGGAAACACACACTCCTGATGCTTCTAGGTAAAGCAGGTTTTGCTCTGTAGCCCTGGCTGGCTTTGAACTCCCCATGCTTCTGCTTCTGCTTCTGCTTCTGCTTCTGCTTCTGCTTCTGCTTCTGCTTCTGCTTCTGCTTCTGCTTCTGCTTCTGCTTCTGCTTCTGCTTCTGTCTCCTGAGTGCTGGGATGACAGACATGCCAGCTACTTCATATCTTCCCTATTAACACACCACTCTAAACCCTGCCAATCTGAAGAGTTTTACAGAGGAAAAATCCCATGCCCAGATACGTATTGGCTGCCTGTCCTTTTAGACTCCTCCCACCTCACAGGCAAACAGATCAAAAGCAACACAGAGCCCCGCCCTGTAGCAGGCTCAACTCCAGCAGTTCCGGACTCAAACTGAAGAGACTGACAGGCTTTCTGTTTGTTCAATGACCTGTCTGATAACTGTTTCCTCCTTTGGGCTTCCTATTGATTTGGGTCCTGGCACCTTTTCCCCCCTATGCTCACATCTCAGACTCCATGTTTCCCGGAAGAAGAGCCTCTGTCCTCTTTCTGGACCCAGCGTCATTTGCATTTGCCTGCAAGGCCAGGTGAATTTCATTCCAGTTGGCCATAAACAGGCGGAGAGAGATCTCTGCGTTTTATTGGAGGCTCCAACAGCAATGAGGAAACAGGTCAGGAAGGCAGTAGACCTACACCAGCGTACCAGAGTGCATTCACTTTACAAGGAACAATTCATTAACGTGAGTTACTTTATGTAGATATCAGGGTAGATATAAAAGTCACGCAGAGGGATGTGTATAGAAAAACTCATTTCAACAAGTCCACATCTGAATAGCTATTGCCCAGCCTGAGCTAGCTTCCGGAAATTTCTTTTACATCTTTCAGTGAGCTGATGTTAAATGTAACACCTCACTTCTGACCTCTATCAGCATAGTATTAAGACCAAATCTTAAAGCTCAACGAGTCGGATATTTCTATGCTCAGAAAAGCATGTAAGATATCAGAATAGTTGCTCCTCATTCACAGTAAACTTAGCTTTTTAAGCATTATAATAAGCAGTCTGGGGGATAGTGCAGTCCTGGAGACCCACACAGCAGAAGAGAATCATACCTGTGCATATAAACGTAAGCCAATAAGTAATCTATTTAACTCCAGTAAGTACAAAGAAGCCTGTAGCCTTTCCTCACTGTCTTGCACTGGGACAAAGATAGCCTTAAAAAAAATTATACAAATGGACAAAGCCTTGAAGATTTGGAAAACATTGGATTCAGAAAAATATGAGGTGTGTATTGTGCATGTCATGTAATACTCACAATGGGGTCTTGGGGCTAGGCCTCAAAAATGCATTTGTGGGGCTGGTGAGATGGCTCAGTAGGTAAGAGCACCCGACTGTTCTTCCAAAGGTCCGGAGTTCAAATCCCAGCAACTACATGGTGGCTCATAACCATCCGTAACAAGATCTGATGCCCTCTTCTGGAGTGTCTGAAGTCAGTTACAATGTACTTACATATAATAAATAAATAAATAAATCTTTAAAAAAAAAAAAAGGAAACTACTCTTAAAAAAAATGCATTCGTAGTTTTCAAAAAAATTTTTTTTACTGCATGTATGCATTGTGTGTGTATGTGTGTGTGTATGTATGTCAGTGTGTGTATGTATGTGTGTGTGTGTGTGTGCATGAGTGAGTGTATATGTAAGCACAAGTGTGTGCTCAGATCATCAGCAAGTGCATTACCTCTCGAGCCATCCCAGCAGCCGGGCACTCACGTTTCTGAAGAGAAATTGATAACTACTTATATTATGTTAGGAAAACAAGAACCACACCTGTGACATCTTGTGATTGTCACAAATTCCTAAACTACCAATATTTTGAAACATTTGGATTTGAGAATTGCTGATAACATTTTGTGGAGCCGACCAGTTGTCATCTGAGGAACTTCTCTAAGGATCAAGGCTTGCTGCATGTCAAGTCCCCCACAGAGCTTTCTAAGGTAGTCCGTCCTTTGAAAAGGACAATACTTGGACCTTATTCTTCACATATTATATTTTAAAAAATTCTGTTCAAAATAAAATATTAGGTTAAACACAAAAGTAGAAATTCGAGTGTAATAATCCCTCGTAAAACTGTCAACCGACCTTGACAACATTATTTCATTATTCTCCATTTTCCCCAGAGTGCAAAATTGCCGTCATATTCCTCATCCTCAGACATTTCACACCACACTACTATTTACAATCTGTGTATGAGAAGATGCATCTAACAGCACACAGTCTTATGATGCTCATGTGAGTGAATGCTTTGTGGCTGTTTTATAATAGGATGTCTTGAGGGAGGGGTTGTGTCCATGGTGACCATTTCTCCATTTTCTCGATGGATGCATGGTGAACTTGAGCTTGCTCCCCACTTACCTGCAAGGGCAGAGACTCTAGTAGGCGGCTTGCCTGGCATGCCTGGAGCCCTGGGTTCCATCCCCAGAATGACAAAAAACAAAGAAACAAAACGCAAACGAAAAGAGCGTCCAAAGCTGACACTGCAGGACTTCTTTACTCACTGGGTCCAGGGTGGGGGCCGTTACATTTCTTTAATACAGCAGTTTTCAACTTGTGCATAAAAATGCTAAAACAAATGTTTTGTAGTGTAGTCTGACTCCCCTTTCCACTTACTAGTGGCACTTTTGGAGAGAGTAGCCTTCTAGTCCCCAGGATGCCCATAAGTAAATTCAACAATAGTTATGCCAACCTCACAGTCTTATTAATTCGGTGAAATAATTTTAGTATGCAAATGAGATTTGAAAAGCAATGTTCAGCAAAAATTAACGACCTAACAAAAGATAAATATTATTTCCTGAGCATCACCTGTATGCCAGGCAGGGGCTCTAAGTGAGAATTCTCTGCTTGTGTTTGTATTCCCTTGCACTGTGTTTCCCAAGTCCTCCCGCCAATGCCCTCTCGGATAGGTAGGAAAAGTGCAGCTGTCTCTGTCTGTCTGTCTGACAAGAAAAAGGGGTTGTGCTAGGTGCCATGTTAAAAATCTGTGTGAAAGAGAGGGCGCCAGAACTCACATATACAGACTCCCATAGTGAGCTCTTTCCTTCCAGGTGAACAAGCAAGATTTAAAAAGACAGTTTCTGGATTAAAGCACTTTCCAGAAACACACACTGGAATCTGGCGACTCTTTCCTAGGGCATGCGTAGCAGACTCCTCATCTTTGCTCTGCTTAGAGTTAAGCCATGCTTCTGGTCAGGGCCGTAAGCTTCTAGCTCCATTTACTAGGGATTCTTCTCCTTTGGAAGTTCTTTCATTCTCTTAGGGACCATTCGAAAAGTGATTAAGCCCTGTTTGGCTTCTAACAGTTACTGTTCAAATGTAGAAATAAAAATCTTGTTTGTTATCACAATAGTCATTTTTTTTTTATAGAATATATCTTAATACCTGTTAGATGAAATTGAGAATACAGGATCTTTTAATACCATGAATAGGACAGTAATAATAATATTTTGTTCTGTGTGCCACAGACAGCAGACCTTTTAATTTGTATTTTTTAAAATTCTGTACTAGCTACAGAGAAGGTGCTGTGATACTGTTCCTGGGGAGATGTGAAGAAAGGTTGTGGTGGTTTGAGTAGGAATGGCCCCATAGACTCATGAATGTGAAAGCTTGGACCACAGGGAATGGCGCTACTAGGACCTGTGGTCTTGTAGGTGTGTGTATGGCCTTGCAGGTATGTATTTGTGTGTGTGTTGGGGGGGGGGGTTAGGTGTGGGTGTGGCCGTGTTGGAAGTGTGTCACTTTGGAGGCAAGCTTTGAGGTCTCACGCGCTCCATCTACACTCAGTGTGGCACACGTCTGCTGCCTGCGGATTAAGATGTAGAGCTCTCACCTCTGTCCCCCGCGCCATGTCTGCCTGCACACTGCCATGCTTCCCACCACAATGGTAATGGACTAAACCTCTGAATTCTAAGCCAGGCCCAATGAAGTGTTTTCCTTTATAAGAGTTGCAGTGGCATGGGTCTCTCTACACAGCAATGAAACCCTAGCTAAGACCCATGTCTACTCCAGATACACAACGGATGACCGACCTAAGTAAGGACACCGCAGAATCCAACTTGGTGAACCAGTGAGTTTTACAGAGGTTACACACAGGCACAAAATGACTCAAAGACAGCCGAGTTGCCAAAATCCCACACCAGCATGGTTGGCAGCAGGTGAGGAGACCTGGAGTACACCACACAACCAGCAGGTAGCCCAGTAGGTTGGAGGGTGTCTTGTTCCAGGCAGCTCAGTTGGCCCAAACCTCTTCTGGGCAGCTCAGTTTATCTGAGAGTTTGCTACACAGATGGGCTTACCTAAGAGCTCCTCTCGGTCTTTAGTGCTTACACGCACTTGTAGAGAGGGACCTAGTGTAGCTAGTCTGCACGACAGTTTTGCCTTCCTTTAGAAAAACTGCCACACAACAGTGAGTTCAAGGCCAGCCTGTGAGAGCCTGTCTTGAGTAAAAAGTAAAAAGAAGGCTAGGGATATAGTTCAGCAACAGAATGGTTGTCTAGTATGCCTGAAGCCCCGGGTTAAAACTGTATGGAAAACAAAAATGCCCACCTATTTGCATTACTCCTAGAGAAGCAGAAATGTGTATGGTTCCTTTCTCTGTTTAAACATGAACCAGTGTACTCCAGCTCTCTCCAGATAGAACAAAGTTTCACCTTTTAAGTATTAACTCTTGAGGACTAGGCAGGTGGCTCAGCGGATAAAAGGCACAATGCAAGGAAAGAACTGACTCCCGTGGGTGTCCCCTGACTTCCAATGCACATGCCCATGCCTTCCAGATTCATAAAGGCAAATGTTAACAAGCTATCTCATTGTTTTGCTACAAGTGCTATAGAACCAAAACCAGTACCATGTGAGGGTGGAAGTTCTTGACCCTAGCAACACTGACTAGATTAGATTAGGCGTTTGCCAAACAGTAAAGCCAAGAGTACAGAACTTTCTAAAGCTTGTGTATGTTTCATGATTTGTCAGTTGCAAAGCAATGACCACTTTACCATCTCAGGGATGAGAGCCTTCAATGTAACTCTTGTCTACAGAAACGAGGGTTCTAAGGATTAAGTCACGGTTCTTCAGTATGTTTGTGTGCACAGGACAGGTGAGAAACCCCAGCTCTTCAGACTCAGTACTCTTCATCCCGGATCACCATCTTATGACACTGTGACTGATGTGTCTGGCTGATTCCCTTTCACCACTGCACACTCCATGCCTAGCCCTTTCCAAGAGTGAGTGGGGTGTGTGTGTGTGTGTGTGTGTGTGTATGTAGGGGTGGAGTTGGGGGGGAACAGGAAGAAGCGGGAGAACAGCAGAAACACTAGCTTGTTTGTATCGTAACAAATCATTTAAGTTTCACTGGAAGGCATTTGACCCATCTCTTGGGAAAATCTGCAAGTGTGAGTACATCAGGCAAATGGGAGCCTGTCTTCTTGACATTAGCAGACCCTGCATTTAATAAGGACTCTATTGACCTCAAGCAAAATTAATTCTATTGTGACAGTTCTTTGCACACTAATCCTAACAGAGGGCAGACTGTGGAGGACACCAGAACTTCACTGATGACTTCATGACACTTGCACTTTGTAGCGCCTTCGTTCAGCTGGCCACACCTTGAGTTTCTGGCAGGCTGGGTTATGTCAGGCCACATTTATTTATACTTCCTCTTTACTGCGGTGGTGACTCTAGCTGCCATGCCTATCATCGCGGTGGTGACTCTAGCTGCCATGCCTATCATTGTGGTGGTGACTCTAGCAGCCATGCCTATCATCGGTCATATAATTGCAGTCTTTACTCACGTGCCCCACACTTCAGAGCCCTGTAACTGCTTTAAGGGGAACAATTCGTTTTCCTGTCTTCTCTTAAACTTTTCCTATACATTTCCATCACCTTTAATTTTCTTATTCTTTGTTGCCTCTTATTTACCCTTCTATCTTTTTTTTTAATTACTGTTTCTATTCCTTAAGTGTAAATAGATTCCATTACAGTGAATAATTCCTAGCGATTACGGTTTCTGAAACAAAAATAAATATTCTCCAAAATCCTAGCTGAGAGTGGAAACATATGTGGGTGTGTGTGAGTGTGTGTGTGTGTGTGTAGGTTCCTTGTTGCTTTCAAGGATTCGAAGATGAACTCAGGTAGCACTTTCCCAAGAACACAGTATATTTACGGCGACGGTGGCAGCATTAGTGATTAGTAAATTCCCGGTAGGTCATGGACGATGGCACAGAATTTTACAGAAGATCTATACACACCAATAAATACTAATCAGAAAAATACGGCGCTCCAAAAGCGACGGAGCTTGCGATTCTTGTGGTTTGTATTGTCCAATCTCCTGCGTCGTCCGCTTCTTCCCCCCTCCACCGGCGGTCCACGAGAACCCACACCATTATTTTCTATCTGCTGGACCGGGAGACTGGTACCCGCCGACCTAGCGCCGCGCCTGCGCACAACGTCTTCTCGCGTGAACGCCCTGCGGACCTGGCCGGTGATCGGGATAAGCCACCCTGCGCTATCCCATGGAGCCGAGTACTACCCTGCTCCCCCGAAGCACGTCCGTCCTCCCGCCGTCGGGGTCGCACGTGAGCTGATGCACGCGGCCTCAGTACAGTTAACACCCAGGAACCCGGCGCAGGAAGGTGCCGCCGAGAGGAACGGAGCCGAGGGCGGAACCAGGCCTGAGCCACGCCCCGCGCCAGCTCCCAGCCTCCCATTGGCCCGCGTGCCTGTCGGTCAGCCCGGCACCGGCCCGCGCCTCTTTCTCCGCTACCTCTGCGCGTGTGGGGCGGGTCCCCGGCAGAGCGAGCCGGAGCTGGCGCCGGCTGCCAGGAGCTCGCGGGAGGCTGGCAGGGTGGCGCCAGGGCCGAGCATCTCCGGCTGTAGCGCCGCGGCCTCTCTGCTTGCTGCACCACCTGGCACGGGCCAGGCGTCCGGTAAGGCGCGGAGCGGAGGGCCTGGCTCGGGGGTTGGTGGCCCCGGGCCTTTTCGCTCCGGGAACCGCGCGCGCGGCTTGTGTTCGGGCGTGCGGCCGACCTGGCCGGTGGGCAGCGGAACGGAGGGAGGGGCGCCACGCTCTCTGGGGTTCCGGGCTCGCTGGTGCCAGGACACCGCGCTTTCCTCCTAGGACTCCAGCCAGGTGGCTCCTAGACCTCGAGCATCCCAAGTTCTCCTTTCCCTCTGCGCTTGGGAAAGACTTATTTTGTGGTTCAAACCCTCTGTAGCAAGATTTCTTTCTCAGCCGAGCCCAGGGAGGCACAGGAGTTGGGATGTGTGCATGTGTGTGTTCCTTATTTTAAAAGAAAGAGTTGTGGCAGGCTAGAAAGTTCCAAGATTGGCGTGGTTCTGTCCATTCTTATGAAATGGCATCTGTGCACCGGGATTGGCAGGTGACTCTTAACGCTTTTCATAACCAACCCAGAGTCAGGTGTTGCGTTTGTTGTGGCTTTAGGTTCGACCTTATTTATTTATTTTTGGTACTGACGATCATTCTAGAAAATGAGTATTGCTTGTGGCGAGAAACATGATCAAAATAACTGACCTCAACCGAAGTGCACCCTTAGTATAGCATTGGATCCCTGGAATTATCCTCTTAATTGCTTGTGGCAATCACTTCTAAGCCAAGCAGTTAATATCGTTGTTATTTCTGCTGGTGTAGGAATTGTTAGTAACCAGTAGCAGCACTGTTGTTAGAAATGGTCTGGGCACTGTTCTCTGAACAGGTTGCTTCCAGAATAACCCCGGAGGTCCTTAAGTAATAAAGAACTGGATTTAAGCTTTCTTCATAGTTGTACTCCTAACCATGCATACTCCTTAAGCATTGTTTATGTTGTTAAGGGATTGCAAACTGATGTTTTATTTTTAGTTTCCAAATATTCTGGGAATTAGCGGAGAAACACATCTCCCTAATAAATAAAAAAGTACATGTATCTTGTGTATGTAGCTTATGTGTAACCGCTAGAACTCGCTGGCTATATATCTGCCACATGGTTTCCAGAAATTAAGGAAAACAGTTTGTAACTTTTTAATACTGGACTTCTAAGAAATCCCGTTTGAGCTTCGATTTGCAAGCTGAGCCTGGCTCTTTTGTGTAGTCGTGAAAGCTTGAAAGTTAGACACAGAGGCCAGAAATGATGAGATAATGCTTTCTCATCATTAGGGTCGCTGGACCTTGCTTTTATTAGGAGGTTTCCATTCCTTCTCACCAAGCTGCTGATGAAGAAGCGGCCGAGTTACATTCTTATAAGGAGTTTAGTAAACTTATGAAAAGTACATTCCAAAGTCATAAGCGACTCACCATTTCAGGGTTGTGTTTTTATTTAGCTAGTTGGTTGGTTTTTAGACAGGGTCTTACATCGCCCAAGCTGGCCTGGAATTGACTCCTGCCTGGATTCCCAAGGGCTTGAACACCTGAGCCTCCATACCTGCTCATTTTACAGGCTTTGTCCTTGTTTAAGTTAAAAGCTTCGTGATTCCATGTATGCCTAATTTGTATTTAATCCCATTTTTAAAATTCTCATCTGTATTAACTTTTTATATTATGTTAAATTAAAATTATAACTCATTGATTGTGACGCAAACTAGTTCTATTTGAGATACAAAGGAAACACTAAAATCCCTTGATCTTAGGGAACAAAATCTGGGGTCAAAGATGTATTTGATTTAATTATTTTATTGAAGGTTAACTAGTTTACTTGAAGGTAAATGCTTATGGCTGAAATGTGCTTATATGGCTGAAATTGATCAATGTTTACAAATTTCAAAGTGAAGAACACGTTACTTCTGTAGCTACTGCAGTGTTTTCTATTGTCTGGATCTCTGTGCTGTTCATATGGTCCTTCCTGACCTGGATAGAGAATGAGGTATTTTAAGAGTTAATCTTGATTATCCTCATAGCCTCTTAATTTAGTCATTAAAAAATGTTGATGCAGAAACTCGCTGGCATTTAGAATGCAGCTTCTGTCCAGGTTAGCCAGCAGCAATGGTTATCCTTAATAAGGAACATTTATTATACAGCATTTCAATAAGCATTATGGGTCCAATTTAAATTTAAACTATCTTAATTTAAATCTTCAGGGAGTGAAGGAAGCCCTTTGAGTCGTTCCTGCTGTGAGCTTGGAGGAGAACTGAAACTCGGGGAGGGTGTGTCTTAACTACCAAATAGTGGGTACAGCAAGTGGCAAACCGAGGTTTAAGTCCAGGCAGTATTGACGTACCTGCCAATGACCTTTCTTTTTACTGGAAAAACCTTCAAGTCAGGCAGCGAAGCTTATAATAAGATCACAACATTATGTGTGCACATCCTCTGTCACTCTAGGAGTTTCACAACTGGACTTCCCTTTCCTTTCATGTGTGTTGTATTTGTGTGTACTGAGTATGGAGGCCACAGCTGTCTTCCTCAGTTACTTCTCCATCCTAGTTTCTGAGACATGATCTTTTACTAATCCTCCGGCTGACCTTTGTCAAGACTGACTAGCAGGCCTCTCTCCTCAAGTAAGATCTGCTGCCTTAATCCCCTGACTCCTGGCACTGAAGTTACATGCACCTATGTAATTGGCTATAATGAGCTTGGTAGGGATTTGAACTCGGGTCCTTATGATTGTGAAGGGAGCACTTTACTCATTGAACCAAAAAAACAAGTGTTCTAATGGAGCAGTTGGTTCCTAGACTAAACTTTAATAATTGTTTTTGTTGTTGTTGTTAAGTATATATGTAGAGGTATGTTGTTATGATATATGTAGGTATTTGGGACCAGACATGAGATTGCTGGTGTTTCTTTAAGTTGAGAGCCTTAAAGACTACTGTAAGTCCTGCTGTTTGGCAGGTAGGAGGGCTGCTGTGATTTTGAGACTCACCTGTTGTAATTAGTGACTTTAGGACCAACCTTTTGGAACACAGCAGAACTGTGTCTTTAAGAGAATAACAAAAGTCCCTGAAAAGTTCACTGACTGACTCTGTCCTAAGAGATAGGATTTCACCACCAGAAAGGGAAGTCATAATTCATAACATAAAGACAAAGGATACATTTAATATTATGAACAATGCTATTATATTGTCCTAGTTTCTCTGTAGGTGGTCATAGGCCTGTGAAAATGTGACTGACCCCAGTGCCAATTCAAAGACCATTTCAGATCTCCAGAGTGACTGCTCATGCTAAACTGGTAATTATCCGAGTCCACATTTAAGTGCAGGTCTCTAACTGCCAAACTTGCTCATTACACCAAGTCATGACCTCTGTTTTGTGAATAGTGTGAAAGGCTCTGGTCTCTCGTGTATAGCCTTTCCAGATGGTGACCATCTCGTTTCTGTCGCCAAATATGCAGTAGCTTTACAGTTGAAGTATCTTCAGCTCACTTGAATCTGAGTTTGGAGTTTAGAATCTGAGTTTAGAATATGGACTATAATTTAAGAACTGGTTTTAGGCTATAAACCCTAGCTCTCACTGAAGTAAACTTGTGGTGGCCCTCAAAAGTTGACACAAAACATATAGTGGCCCACGGTCAACAATGTCTGCTATTTTCAAAAGAAAATGACCTCAGATAAAAATTACGTCAGGAAAGAAACCAGAATTTGTATCTTAGTACTAGAGACATTCAAATGACTTGGAAGGGTCCTGAAAGGTCTAGGAATATGTAATGACACCAGAATTTTAAGTTATAAAATATGAACAGGTGAATATAAAAAAATGTTCAAGTAGATGTATGGACAAATAAAGTGGAAAAAGTGCCCATCAGAAGTAAGTGGTTAGGGCAGGGATGCGGTTGAGTTGGTAGAACACTTGCCTGTGTGCATGATTCCTTGGGTTTGCTGTCTGGCACAGCAGGTCTAGCCAGGTGGGACATGCCTTTGAGGTGGAGGCGGGAAGATTGGAAGCTAGAGGTCTGACATGAGACTTGTCTCAAAGCAAAGAAACAGAGCACTAATGACGTATGAGAATTTACGACAGGGGAATCGTTTAGCTAGTATTATATCTAGAAGGGTGGGATTAAGAGGGAAAGGAAATAATTACATGAAATTTGAAGAAACAAACAAATCTAACCAAAGCTTCAAGGGCAGTGGTTTGGTACGTGAAGGGAAAGCCAGACCAGAAATCCAGAGAGTGGCTGTTAAGTGGTGTGAAATAGCGCATGCCAGTTCCTGTCATCGAGCTGTCATGGTTTCCAATAAATTAAGTTGAAGGTAGGTGGAACTGTAGGTGTGATTGAAGGAAAAGCTGTAAGTATGTAAATCCACTAATGAGGGCATAGTTAACTTTAAGGCTATGGATTTGGCGTAAGTATCTATAATCTTTGGCTGTAGGCAGAAAGATTTACTTGATTTGGAGGTACAGAGTGCAACCCTACTCCTCAAAAAAGAGGGGGGAAGATACAATACCAAACAATCCCCTCTCCAAAAGACAGGACAGTTGGAAGGGGACTGGTTGGGGTCATGGGATAGGAAGAGGATGAGAAGAGATGTGTTCGTGTGTTACCAGAATGTAGAGAATGACAGTAGGTTTTTTTTTTTTAAAGATCTAAAGAAATGGAAAAAAAACAAAAAAAAAACCAGGGTCACATTCACGTATCCTATGAGTCTGACATGTATTTGATCTTTGTCTTGTTCTTTGCTGAGAGCTACAATTCTCGGAGTTTCTTGAGTGACAGGAATATCACTTGTCGTTCTTGGTAAGACTTTTTGATCGCACCATTTTATGCTAGTGAGGTAACTGGGTGGTGTCCCTGGAGAGTTCCAGGATGGGACTGGGTACTGCAGGGACCGGAGGGCTGGAACATTGAACCTCACCCCTGATCTCGGCAAAGGGTGGGGCTGGACATTAAGCTCTGTAAAACCTCCTGATTTAGAAGGGTTCATGTTCTCCTGTGTTGCGAGTGCGTGGCA
Organism: Mus pahari; assembly: GCF_900095145.1. Lineage (NCBI taxonomy): Eukaryota > Metazoa > Chordata > Mammalia > Rodentia > Muridae > Mus > Mus pahari. The sequence goes on along the minus strand of NC_034604.1, from coordinate 67,063,518 downwards.
GAGCAGGGAAGGCTGCGCATCCTGCATCTCTGATCTTTGCCCGGTACATCTCTCCATCTTGCTGTTCATCTGCAGCCTTCCCATGTCTTATAACTAAACAGCAAATGTAGCAAATCTTCCTCTGAGTACTGTGAACCATTCTACAAACTATTAAGCCCTTGAAGAGCTGCTTGTTGAGAAGGACAGGTGACAGTCTGCTTGAGCGTGGGTCTTTAACCTGCTGGTTGGCACTATGTCTGTGTGCTATCATAGTTGAATGTAATCGTAGGGCACCTCTGTTACCTGCTGTAGAATTGTTTGCATTGGAGTATGTCCCTATATACATCTGCTCAGTCATTTGCTGTAATTTATAGAAGAGATGCTACATCTTCATAGAATTGGTGGCTGAAATGTGGAAGGAGAGTAAGATGTTTCTATAAATACATAGTTTTGTTCCTTAGTTGTTCTATAGGATATGAAATAAGTTACAGTGCTTGTGTCCAGAGGAGTGGGGAGCTGCATGGGAGGGAAAACAAAACCATTCACTGTTCTCTTAATGCTGTATCTTCCGTTTCCAATGTGTAAATGAAAAGTACATTTAAATCTGAACAAATGAGGCTATTTGACTTCTGGGCCTCTGGGCTTTGTGATCTTCACACAGTAAACTTAGATATCTTTATAGATATTCAGGTTATGTATAAATAAAATTAAAATTTTAGGAATGATAAAAAATTTTGTTTATGCCAGGCAGTGGCGGTGCACACCTTTAATCCCAGCACTCGGGAGGCAGAGGCAGGTGGATTTCTGAGTTCGAGGCCAGCCTGGTCTACAGAGTGAATTCCAGGACTGCCAGGGCTATACAGAGAAATCCTGTCTGGAAAAAAACAAAAAGAAAAAAAATTACATGAAGTAAAAATTGAAAATCAAATTGTCTTGTGTTCTCTCTCTCTGTCTCTCCAGATCATAATTACGTGCTTGTTTGTTTGTACATTTGTTCTCAGTGTGTTATTCCTGTTACATGTGTACAGTCTTCACTAAACACAGAACTCTGCTTCCATCTAAAGACTTTTGCCAGTTTTTCTCATTTAAAAGAAACCACAGCTGCATTTTAATTGCGGCCTGGAATTGGATCATAGATGGTCTTTGAGGGCCCTAACAGGTCACTTATGAAAATTTTCATTGTTAGCTCTCCCTCCATCATCCATTTTTCTCTTCTCACCACTGCCTCTCTTCTTGGCTTAGATTTCCTCCCTACAGTTGTACAAGTTTCTGTCTGCCTGGCCTTTTATGGACAGTGATTTTTTCACTTCCTCCAAGAAGGAAACCCTGTTCACAGGTTCTCTCTGCATTTCCTTTCACACGTTGTTTAGAAGTTCCTTGTATCTATGGCTATGTAAAGCGAGTGAAACACTGTTGCAAGCCTTCAGCCTTGCCTCACTCAAGCATCAGCATTTCCCTGCAGGATGGGAGTGTGTTGGTGGGGGCTGCAGGCGTCCAGCAGATGCCCCAGAAACACTGTATCCCACCTTTCTTTCAGTTTCTGGTGCACAGCAGAAAACAGCTCAAACAAGTTACTTACACGGCGCAGTATTTCACCCTCCAGGACTAAGGGATCTATCTTGGAAAACTCACCTTATTTGAATTTGCTGATCTTGGGGTTGAAATATTTGTAGAAATAATTCAGAAATGCTGCTGTCTTCCATGCCCATAGCGTGTGTGTGCTAGTAAAATATGTGGGGGGGGATTTTCTTTGCTTTTTTAAAAAAATAATTTACTTTTTTTTATGTGCACTATGCCTTCATGTGTCTGTGTGAGGATGTCTGATCTTGGAGTTACAGACAGTTGTGAGATGCCATGCGTGTGCTGGGAATTGAACCCATGTCCTCTGGAGGAGTATTCAGTGCTCTTTAACCACCAAGCCATCTCTCCAGGCTGTAGGTGGGAGATTTTCTGTCCTCTAGGTAGGTGACAGGGTTTGTAGCCTCGGCAGCAGGGTCCAGCAGCCTTTCTTAGGTAAGGAACCAGTGAGTGGATAGTTCAGGCTTTCTGAGCCACATGTGTCTTCTTTGTGTTTTATGTATGTGTATGTATGTATGTATGTAATGTTGTAACCCTATAAAAATGTGAAACCCATTTTCAGGCTAAGGACCCTATAGAACAAACAGGCCATGCATAGTCTGTTGCTTTTAGAAAAGCATCTTTGATTGCCAACCTACACTAAATACCATAAAACAGTATTGCTTTGTCAATAAAACAGTGTAGTCTTGAGAGACTTTGAAGCCGGTGTCTTCTTTGATGGTAAAATTTAAAGTGTGGTATGCATTTTTCTTCACTAGAGATTCCCATTGTTTTGGGATCATCTCCTGTGGGAAGCAGGAGGAGAAACCAGAAACTGGGAGGAAATTAAATCCAAGAACACCGTACTGTCCCTGTAGCATCTGTGAAGGCTGGAACAAGAGCTTTATTCTATTTTATGGTTATTCTTTAGGAATTTTTTCTTTAAGTTGGTTAAGCTGTGTTTTGTTTTATTGCTTGGTTAAGCAGTCCGTTGGCTTTGAACTTCTGCTTAGCAAAGGATCTTCCTGTTCGGTAGGAAGCTTGAAAAGAGAAGTGGAGAATCGAAAAGACTTTCCATAACATCACCATATAGACAACCAGGGGCTGTATGTTTCAGCCCTCCATATAGCTTCATAATTCCAGCTTTTATGCAGTACCATTTCAACCTTCCTTAAGGTCTTATAATAAAATCAATGGTATTTCAGTGTTTGCTGGCATGCTTGATACTACTATATACGTTTCTTTTTTTGAAGTAATTTAAGATGTATTTTACACATGTGTCATACCTTTTCCACCTGTAACTTTGTAACATGCATTCAAAATGGAATATGGTACTTGTGGTTACTGTATATTTGCTTTTTTTGTTGCTGTGATCAAAGCCTGGCCAAAGAAACTTATAAGGAGAGGGCTTTATCCTGGGTAAGGACCATCATGGCAGGAAAACATGGCAGAGTTCACGAAAGCAGGAGGAGCTTGTGTTTGGGACCAAGGGAGCCGAGGGACATGAAGGCTGGCTTCATCTTTATACACCTTTTTTTTTTGTTTGTTTGGTTTTTTGTTTGGTTGTTTTTGTTTTGATTTAGGACCCTAGCCCTTGCCATGTTGTCATCCAGGAGGGGTAGGGCTTTTCCACTGAACCTTTCTGGAAATGGGCTCACAGATACCTAGACGAGCGTCTCCTGGGTGATTCTAATTTCTGTCAAGTTGACAGTGAAATGTAGCCAAGTTACCAAGGTCATGAAGTATAAATGTCTCCCATCAGTAGTGTAGCTCCCTGTTTGTCAGCTATCTTGGGGATACCCTGTATTTATTGATACTTTGTGAGTTTCACATTATGCACTGTACCCTAATCCCACTTCTCTTCCTGCCCTTTGTGTCTGCACTTGGCCCTTGTAACCCACCCACCCAAAAAGAAAATAAAAAAATTAAAATTAAAAAAAAGAACCCCAAAAATGAAAACAAAAACCTTCTTGTGGATGCTGCAGTGTGTCGCTCAGTATATATATATATATATATATATATATATATATATATANANANANACACACACACACACACACACACACACACCCTTTTGTCTACACATCTTTGCTTGCAGCTGTTTGTTGGATTAGTCATTGGTCTATTCGAGGCCTCTGGCTTCTGCTATACCATCAATACTGGACCCTCACGGGGACTCTTCGCAGATATCGTGTTGCTGCCCTGTGCCATGGAGACCCTGCAGCCTTGGATCTGTAAAACTGGCCTCTTACTAACTTCATTAGTAGTACCTCAATGGGTAGGTGTTGGGGTGAGCTGACTGAAAGCCCTGGGTCTGGGCCTTGGGTGGAAGCTGAGTTGGTCAGCCTGCCAGCCCTTCCTCACACCACCAGGGAGGGTTCCCCAGCCCTGCCCTGATGGGGTCCTCTCTCAGGCCCTCCAGCAGCTCTCCAGCACCCACACCTCCAGGGTCAGCTCTACTGGGCTGCTCAGGAGAGGCATAGGGCCTGCTTTCCCCAGTGCTGCAGCCTGTGAGGGGCCAGGCCAGCTTTGCACTACCCTTGGATATCACCATGATCCCAGGCAGCAGGGACGTCCATGTGACCTTTGGTGGTAAGATGGACATTGATACAGACTCCTGTCTGGATTCAGATCCGGATATGGCCTTCAACACAGGCTGGTATTTCACCATGGCCTCTGGTGACAGGGGAAGCTTCTCACATGAGGCTGTTCCTCCCCACCCTTGAGTCTCCAGTTCCACCCTTCTTCATAGTGCTGAATCTATCCTGCTTGCTCTCACTCCCATCTCTCCATCTGTCTCAGTGTGGGTTTTACTGCTGTGAACAGACGCCATAACCAAGGCAACTCTTATAAAGATAACATTTAATTGGGGCTGGCTTACAGGTTCGGAGGTTCTGTCCATTATCATCAAGGTGGGAACTTGGCAGCATCCAGGCAGGCATGGTGCAGGAGAAGCCGAGAATTCTACATCTTCATCTGAAGGCTGCTAACAGAAGACTGGCTTCCAGGCAGCTAGGATGAGGGTCTTAAAGCCACACCCACAGTGACACACCTACTCCAACAGGGCCACACCTTCTAATAGCGCCACCTTCTGGGCTGATCATATAAAAACCATCACACTACCACATACTTGCATAAAGTAGTGGCTCCCACTGTGGGTGGGATACCTTCTCTCTCTGCCATGCCTTAAAACTGAAGCATTTTTCAGTATGCAGTGAGCATTCACATCTGCTTTTGAAAATGCTTACGCTCTAGTTGCATATGTAGTAGAGTGTTGGGTCCTGCCTCTAAACAGTGTTGTGCCTCTTACAGGCACGCTGGGGGTTGCTCCCCAGATCAGCCAGAGTACAGATCATGATCATGATCAGCAGAACATGATCCATGCAGAGACAATGGGACATGAGGGCATGCGGGGGAGGGTTGGGTTCTCCCGCGTGTAATCAATAAATAGTAATAATCTTTCTTGCAGGTCATCTCTTATTTCAGGAAGATTAGCTCTGCAGTATGAACCCACCCCAAGGTGTTTGCTGCCCACGCAGACAGGCGCCGGTCTGCGTGCAGGCAGAAACACTACAGCAGAGGATGGCCTAATTGGCCATCAATGGGAGGAGAGGCCCTTGGTCTTGCGAAGATCATATGCCCCAATACAGGGGAATGCAAGGGCCAGGAATCGGGAGTGGGTGGGTTGGGGAGCAGGGCGGGGTGGGGGGGTGGGGAGGGTATAGGGGACTTTGGGGATAACATTTGAAATATAAATGAAGAAAATATCTAAAGAAATTTAAAAAAAAAAAAAAGATGTAAGCAGACAAAAAGAAAAAAAAGAAAAGAAAAGAAAATGCTTACGGGTATGGCGCTGTGTGGTGCTTACCATTGTGTTGTCTTCCAGGAGAGAGAAGATGTTTTCCCGGCTAAGAGCTGTTACCACTCCTTGCACTTTGACCTGCCGCCGAGTGCACCTGAAGGAGAAGGGCAAGCCACTCATGTTGAATCCAAGAACAAACAAGGTTAGTAAAGTCAGCAACGCAAACGTGGTTTGTCTTCCTGTTAGGCAGGGCTGTGCTTTTAGACTGACGAGGCCTGAAGATTTTGCATTCAGTAGCTCTGTAGCAGCGGAACTGAGGCCTTTTGGGGAGAGTTGCCTGTTGTACGCCGTTCGTATCTTTTCCATTGGGCTGTTTCACCCCTTCTAAGTCTTACTCTTCACAGCTTTTACTACCAGAAAAGGTTTGACTGCTTCCTAGTGCTAGGTAAGTGCAATAAAGCATCATTAGTATCAGAACACCTCAGAGGGGTGCTCTGGCCAGGACCTTTGGCAAGAGGGTTAGGTAGATTCACCTAGCTGGAATCAGGGACCTTTGGTTGATTGGGTAAAACCAAATGAAATGAAACCCTTATCGACCTTCCAGCTCACACCCATCGTTTTGGACACAAATCATTGCACATATTTTTGGCTATTAATTCAGCCAATGCTACAAAGGAGAAATTGCCTTGACTTTTAGATCATCACTAGTAGGGCCGAAGTCATCAATACAAGATCCAGCAGGGCATGTCATCATCTTTGTGTACGCTGGGTTCAATAGGTGAATCCTGCTCAGTATTTAGTGGTCATATTAAATACTAAACAGGATCTATTGGGCTGGACTTTGAGTTTTGACTCCAGTTCCACATTGGCATCGGAATAATCCCCCTTGGCAACCCACCTCACGTATTCTGAAAAGACTGGCAGAGTGGTAGCTCCTGCTCGTCGATGCTTCAGATGGAGGGAGTGAAATGGGCCTGGACAGGCTCTGCATTGGGCCTGCCTGGCATGTGGTTAAGAGTATGGCAGTAATGGAATAGTTCAGTGATGGAGTGCTTGTTACCGTGTTCCTCAATTCAGTACTCTGCGCCACAAAAACGGCATTAATAAAATGCAACCCTGGGTAAATATATACACAAAATTTTTTTTTGTTTTGTTTTTTTTGAGACAGGGTTTCTCTGTGTAGCCCTGGCTGTCCTGGAACTCACTTTGTAAACCAGGCTGGCCTCGAACTCAGAAATCCGCCTGCCTCTGCCTCCCCAGGGCTGGGGTTAAAGGCGTGTGCCCCCACGCCCGGTTACAAAATATTTTTGAAATATAATTTTGAAAAGATATTTCTTACAAAAAGCTTATGAGATGACACAGAGAGGTTGTCACAGTGAATGAAGTACACCTTTTGAAAAGTGGTACATTGAAATTAGAGGTATGATCTGTTCTAAAGGACTTGCCATAATAATTTTTTGTCAGTCTGTTTTATTTTTATTATTATTATCTGTTTTTTTATTATTACAAGAGAAAAAAATTCGGAGCTGTTTAGTATGATGTGTTTATAGGCGTTTCAGGCCTGCAAAAGGAAGTTAGGTGCTGTACCCCTCTAGTTTGCTTGCTTGGTACTGGCCAGAGAGTTGCACAGGCCACTGGTTAAAGGAAGCTTAGTGAAGGAGATCCCTTCTTATTTTTCTCTTGACTCCAAATATCACTTGCTCTTTAACCTGTCACTCATTTCCAGTTCAGGACCAGAGCTGTAGTGTCATAGAAGAGAACCAGCATAGCATGTTTGGAGACTCTGGATCCAACGCCCAGACACATTACAAAGCAAGCCCAAGCTGAACACCAGGGGCCTTTGATAGCAGTGTAGACGGGAGAGTCCTCCGTCTCTGAAACCTGGCAGCAGTTTTTAGCCCCTGTTCCTTTGGCATCACCCGTTTTTTCCTGTTCTGCTGCTTTTTGTATCTTAAGATCATGTTTCCATGAGTTTATATCTTTTTATTTCCTATTTCTTCGCTGCAATTACCATTCTCTACTTCGTATCTTTTTTAATGTCTTACAGCAGCCATTTTGTGAATCTGTTGGGCTTACTTATTTTACTTACTTGTGTGTGTGTGTCTGTCTATCTGTCTGTGTTTTGTGTGTGTGTGTGTGTGTGTGTGTGTGTCTGTCTGTCTGTCTGTCGGTCGGTCGGTGGGTCTGTCTAGGCATGTTGTGTGTAGGTGCTTGCAGAGGCAACAGTGTCAGAATCTTCAGCGCTGTTACAGGTGGTTGTGAGCCTCCTGCTGTGGGTGCCAGGAGTTGAACTTGAGTTCTCTGGAGAGCAGCAAGTCCCCTCAGGCGCTGACCCATCTCTGTGCCTGGCTTCTTAGACTCACAGATGTTTCCTTTTCTCTCTCTTTTTTCTTTCTCTTTGTCTTTCAATCCCAGCACTGGGCCCTGTACATGCTAAGCCAGCCTCTGTCACTGAGCTATGTCTCAAGTTCTACTTTATGGTAACATTTAAGTGTAATTTTTGTTATGTGTACCTAATGAAGGCTCTGGTCAGCTGAAGATTAGGCAAAGCCTTAAATGACTGGAGCTAGAACCGTGCAGTCTCGCATGCTTCCTTTCCTAAGGGCTCCGTTGCGTGGTATGTGCAAGCCCGCCCCGCTGAGACCCAGCGAGTAGCCCCTGCTCACGTGGCCTGCAGGTTTGCTTCTAGCTCTTTCAGTCTTTCTAGGATGTTGTCTTCCCCCGGATACAGCAGGGCTTTTCAGAGCCTCACTCCTGTGGGCATTTTATTACCTACGCTTTTTCCTATTCAGCTTTCTGTTTAGCTTTTTGTTTGCTCTGGGCATCATACAGTGTTTCAAGCGTTGCCTGAAACAGAGTCCAGCCCCTTTTCTTGGTAAAATGCTCCTTGATTGATGTAAGCCTTTAGTTATTTCCCAGAACTAAGAAAAAAGTTGATCATTTGGCCAATGCTCTCAGCCCTTTTATGGAGGAAAGAATTTTAGAAATCCACACCCAAGCATTTTTGCTGGGCTCATTTTAATATAATTTATCCCACAGCTAAATACTGGAAATTGAATGTTCTGACATAGACTAATTTTTAACTGTATATTGTTGGTTTCATTTATGTGTTACATGCATCTGTATGTGATATGAGGTTTTATGAATATTTTCTAAGCACAAATGAGTTAACAGTGTGCTTTGATCGGCAACTCTGGCAATTCATGGTATGGATATACCATAGATTGCTTATTACATAGAGATGACTATTATCTAGTTTGTGATAGCCAGGAGATCTAGGGAGCACTGTTAGAACTGCTCGCTGTTATACACCTCTACATTCCCTAGCTAGCTGAATATTTCTCTGGAATGGCTATGTGCAGGTCATATTGCTTAATTACAAATGTGTGCATTAAAGTATCTAAGTGTAGCCAAGGTGGTGCTGCATGCCTTTAATCCTAGCACTAGAGATGCAGAGACAGGCAGATCTCTTGAGTTGGAGGTCTGCCTGGTTTATAGAACAAGTTCCAGGGGTATGCAGAGACTCCATATTGAAAAAAAAACAAGCAAGACATATGGACTGGATCCTTAGGCTGTTTTCTAGGGTCTTACACTAGATGACATTTCTCTGTGAGAGGTAACTCTTTACATATGCTCATCAATATGTGATGTCAGCAATCTTAAAGCATTTTGAAATTCCTGGAAAGTGTATTTTACTTTTCAGAATTTACACTTGAATTGTGTTTTAAAGGACAGTGCTATTGCTGCTGCAGTTACTACTAACTTTAATTCTTTATTTCTGTTTTTAGGGGATGGCGTTTACGTTACAAGAACGACAAATGCTTGGTCTTCAAGGACTTTTACCTCCTAAAATAGAGACACAGGATATTCAAGCCTTACGATTCCATAGAAACTTGAAAAAAATGACTAGCCCTTTGGAAAAGTAAGAGTTGTTGACGTTTGGTTTATATACTGGCAGCCTTATTTTAGAATCGTGGTGTGATAAGGGCACAGGATGTGTGCACTCACACAGTGACGTCACACAGTGAGGCTGTTCTTTTGTCACTTTCCTACTGTGATATTCGTGTCCTTATCACTTTAGGGTGTGCTTGCCAGGGATCACTGTGGTAGAATTTGGCAGGAATAAGTTGTGTGCCACTGATAATTACTTGCATTCACACATTGGAAACACGAGGAATCATCTCATTTGCCCACGTCTTATTCCGCAGCTTTCACTGATCTCCCACGTTGTGTGTGACACTCTGCTTGTAGATGGCATCCAGGGATAAGTGGCTACATCTTCCAGTAGAGACTGTACTTTTTTTTTTTAAGATTTATTTATTATATATGAGTATAATGTCACCATCTACAGACACACCAGAAGAGGGCATTGGATCCCATTACAGATGGGTATGTTCTTTTCTACAGAAAAGGAGAACTGTAGTGTCCGCTCAGGCGTTGGCGTTGTTCCAGGGTTCTCACTGTAAAGTGAAATTCAGCCTGCTTGTCTGGAGTTGAGTGTGAGATCGGGACGGGGACACACGCTCTGGTAGGGTTGTGCAGTGGTAGAGATGCGTGCAGCCGTAAGCAGATGGTGAGGGATTGCTCAGAGTGAGGGAAGTGACCCTGAGACTCACAGTTGTAGATAGGTCATAACCAGACAAAAGTGGGAGCCATGGACATGCTGGGTAGGGAGTTCAAGCCATTAGGAAGTGAGGCCGTGAATAGCTAGTCTAGTAGTGACTCAAGCCATTAGGAAGTGAGGCCGCGAATAGCTAATCTAGTAGTGACTAGGTAAGGTAATGGTCAGGCTCTGGTCAGTGTGGAGTTCAGGGCAGCTGTCAGCCCTAGGCTTTCAGAGCCTTAGGTAAGATCACCATGAGTCTAAAGTGTGACTAAAGGTGTGAGTGGTCACCTGCGGGGGCCCAGGAATGTCCCAGCTTCCCCTCCCATGCCCGATGAACCATCTGTTTTTCTTCTTTAGCCCTCCTGTACTTTTCTTTCAGAAAGCTGAGTTTGTTTTTTTTGTTTTGTTTTGTTTTTTCTTTCGATTTTATAGCCTGGTTGCTTTTGATTATTTCCCTGCAGTGAGAAGAAATCTTCTCTCTATTGTATTCTACCTACGTATGTCACCTTTGTCCCCAGGAGCAATGCAGTTCATTGGCTAAGTCCTTTACTTATTATTCACCCAGTAAAATATAGAAATACCGAAGTCTTAGCCTAAGATGGAGTTATATTTTAACAAACCATTTGTAAATTGAAAATACTATAAGGTGAGTGTGCGTTTAGTACACCCAACCTACCAAATACAGCTCAGCAGCCAGTCCATTTCAGAACAAATTCCTGACCTTTGGCTGTGTGGCTCCCTGTAGCTGCCCAGCCTGAGAGAACATTTGCACATAACCTACACAGGTATCCTCTCTTACCAACGAGCACTGCCTTATGGTGGGCCAGTTTAGAATTTTTTTAAAAAAACAAAACAAAACAGTATAAAAGCAATGTAAAGTTGAATATACAAGAAGTCATAGGGTAGTATAGGAGCAGAACACAGGAAAGTCGCGTGTGGAAGCGGGGGCTAGGAGAGGGGACTGCCTCTGAGCTACATTAAGAGACTCTTCCAAGGCTGTCAGATACGTGACTCCAAGGTAAAACTAAACATAAGTCGGTGTAGAGGAAGTGAGGTGGATTGGGGCAGGGAAGGGAAGCTGCATACAGACTAGTTAGTGGTTTAGACTGCATGTGGGGAAAAGAAATGGCCATATTTGAAGGACCCCTGCAGCTGTATGCTTTAGGCCTTGATGATCTATACCAGATTGTGGTAGAGAAAGGTAGGAGAAACTAAGAATGGCCTCCAGTTCTATGTGTTCTGTCTCATTATTTCTGCTCCCTGTATGGAAGAATGCTTAAAACACAAAGAGATACTAAACCCTTTAGCATGGGACTCCAGGACGCACCTCTGGAGTCACGGCTTCCTTTAGCTTCATTGTCATTTACGTGGACGCCTTCTGTTGACTCCTTAGCATTTCCAGGCCTTTGTTCAAAGGGTTAGCTGCTGTTTCTCCTGTTAGCAGCTACCATTTAAGTACCTCTGTGTCTTGCTAATTTTTAGTTCTGAGTGTTATAGAATTATAACTTAGGGTTTTGGTGTGGTTTCTTTAGTGAAGGGTGTGTGTGTGTGTGTGTGTGTGTATGCGCACATGTGAGCTCAGTTTTGAACATTTAGGTTGACTTTCAAAGGTCAAAATTTCCAGTGTGATAACAGGCTAACTTGGGTGTGATTTGCTGTGCTTAATTTCAGATACATCTATATAATGGGCATACAAGAAAGAAATGAGAAACTGTTCTATAGAATACTGCAAGATGATATTGAAAGTCTGATGCCAATTGTGTACACACCAACAGTTGGTCTTGCCTGTTGTCAATATGGGCACATCTTTAGGAGACCTAAGTAAGACTTGTTTTTAAATACAAATATATATTGATTATGGTGTAATAAAAGAATCATTCTGTGACATCTAATTAGATTTCTGTGTGTTACAATATTATCCAGCCAGGTTTCTTGCCTCATGAAAGCCTAATTTGTATTAAAAGATATTAATAAAAAGTCATTATGCTCATATCTTTGTTTCTGTAGGAACAGCTCACTTAACCTGCTCCTGGATCATTATTGCCATTGTTAAGAGGAGTTGTGTAGTAGCCCTTCCCCCCTCCCCCAGAACCGTAATTACTGTTAAGCCTTTCGGTAGTTTGCCAGGTTGGGATCAGCTTTAATTTCTGATGCTTCTCCTCTTCCCCTTTAAGAGAAAAATTAGCTTTCATGAATTTTAAATTTCAGACTGTTCTGACTTTATCAGACATTTCAGTAGGAAGAGTTACTCCCTGGCCACTCCCTCAAGTCCTTGAGTGAGCACTGACTGGTTGTCAGCCAAGGATGACTGACCCTGTTGGAAACCACTGAGAGGGAATGATGTGCTGGATCTAAGATGGTTTTTTATCTGAGTTTTTCTGCCCCTTCTGCTTTGTTGTTTACCTTAAGCCTTGTGTTTTGCCATGGCTCATGCATTGATATCAGTGTAGGCATTAAGACAGGGCTGAGCGAGACCCTCAGCCCCCACATCTCATCTGAAGGCTCTTCTCAACTTCACAGTGCTTAAGATGCACCTGTGGAGTTATTTAAAAGGCTGACCCCTGCCAGCTTTCTCCCCACAAGATTCCCTGAGGAAGCTCTGGCAGCTGAAGATAGCTAGCACCCTGTGTGCTTATGTGGCAGATACTCCCTGGCAGACACTGAAAAGCCCCGCTTAACCTAATCCGTATAGTGCTGTCACCAACACATGTAAAACATCTCTAGGAGGTAGCCTAGCACATGTGTTCGTTCTTATTAGAAAGTGTTTCTCAGCTCAGGTTAGAGGAGCAAAGGAAACTGGAAGCACACTGCCCAGCTGTCCCTTCAGGGTGTCTGGGTGTCCTGCAGGTGTGGGCCAGGTATAGTTCAGAAAGCCCCCTGTCCCCCCATCCCCCCACCGTGAGTCTGGCTTGCACCTTGGATGAGGACTGACAGGAGATGAGACGTTATGGGGCAGAGCTTTGGATCATGCCATGAATCCATTGTACCCAGTGTAGGAATATTTACTTTATTTCCCACTTGGATGGTTATAATGTGAACACATTTCTCTTTGGGGATATTAATCACATCAGTTAACAGTAATCTTTGTTATAGCTGTTCAGTAAGCAACATAATTATCATTTGAAAGAGTTGAAATGTTTGGAAATAAATCAGTGCTTGGAAATTAAACCGTATCTTGATTTTTATCAGAATATCTAAGTATCCCAATTATGGATGGAAACATAGAAAAAAAACCAAAAAACTGTCATGAAATGCAAAGGTGTTTTTGTTCTGTTGCAGGGGATTGTTTATTTCAATCTCAGACAGAGGTCATGTTAGATCAATTGTGGATAACTGGCCAGAAAATCATGTTAAGGTACTAAGAGCACACCCTCCCTTGCACAATGTCTCCTTTCTCCTTTAAGTCAACTCTGCATTGCCAAGGACGTGCTTCCCATCGCTCTGCCTATTTCCAGTATGGACATGCAAATGTATGCTTGTGTCTGAGGAGGTGTCTCGAGCATCATTCTGAGGTGGATCCCCAGGGCTGTGCTTGGCCCTGAGAAAGACATTGACACCAGTGTATAGGGCCTGGGCATAGCCCACCCCCCAACCCCACCCTGTGTGACTTTCCTGGTAGAGAAAATCAGATGCTCCACCGAGTGTGCTGGTGCAGACCTAATCCTTAAGATACACTTAATCCCTTGGGAGGTAAAGGCAGGAGGGTCAGAAGCTTCTCTCTCTCTCTCTCTCTCTCTCTCTCTCTCTCTCTCTCTC
>NC_034604.1:67033546-67048546 GCF_900095145.1 Mus pahari | reverse complement strand
AATTTTAGATGTCAATCTTTTTCTTAAGCTTGGCTTTTAATGTTTTTGTAAATAACAGTGAATTAAGTCTATTAAGTTTCTTAAAGACTTTATCTTACATGTTTAATGTGAATAAATGGAATAAAAGACTGTATTTTTGCATTCGGTTTCTTATATAGGCATTATTAAAAGATCCGTTTTATATGGGCTTGTATCAGAAGCGAGATCGTTCCCAACTCTATGATGATCTGATGGACGAGTTTATGAAGGCGATTACTGACAGGTATCCTATGACGCCAATGGGTATGAAGGAACCTCTGTAAGGGAAGGGTTAAACTGCGGGCCTTTTCATGCCCAGTGATATGCACTTCTGTTCTGCATTGCTGGCTGGGATTACCTGATATCTGGAAGGAAGTCTGCATTCACCGCTCCTAAACCCTCACAGTGCACTCCTCCCATAAGCATTCCATGGCCGGCCTCATCCCCACCACTCCACCAGAGCTCTCCTGCAGCTCTGACATCTTACTTGGGCCTGTTTTCTTGGACATACTTATTTATTTGTTTACCTTCCTGCTTATTTATGTCCTGGAGGTGTGTGCATCTGTGTCACGGTGCGCATGGGGAGGTCTGAGGACACCTTTGTGGGGCTGTTGTCTCCATCTACCTTTCTGTAGGTTGAACGCAGGTTGCCAGGCTTGCCAAGCACTTTACCTGGGCCCTAGTGAATGGATCCTCTAATGCATATGTTTATGCATTATGCATAATGGATCCTTTATGCATTTATTTATGGCAAGCTGTCCTGGGAGTGGAATCCAGGACCTCATGTGGCCTTATTCATTACTTGTGGTCTTCATACATGTGACTCATAAAGCACCTGTGTGGCTCCCGCACTCCCAGCTGCTGGGCTATCCTGCCTTGAGAAATTCCGTTACCGCATCCCGTTTTTATCTCAAATGGAATTCTTTCCAAACAGCCTGCCTTCTGTATTCCCAAGTGCTGACAGTGGCAGTAGCACTTACCCATTGCCAGACCTTGGTGCTGTTTGTGGCTCTTCTTCACCAGTCGACTGTGCCATCAGGGCTTCCTCAGTATCAGTTGCTATACATCTGCATGCTGCATAAGTGCATGTCTTCTGTTACCACAGTCTTCTTTCAACTCTCCCAACTTCCTATAAACCCTTCTCCAGCTTCTCTCTAGTTAATTTCCATCTAATACTAGGATTAGTCATATAAAATATGCATTGCCTTACGTATTTTTTTGCAATGGTTTTCTATAGCCACAGGGTAAAACCCAGCTTCTTTATCTTTATGGCCTGTCTGTGGGGTGTGTGTGTGTGTGTGTGTGTGTGTGTGTGTGTGTGTGTGTGTGCATGCATGGATGTGCCTCTCTATTTATGACCCATATACCAAGGCAAGCATGTGGAAGTCAAAAGACAACCTCTGGTGTCCATCCCTACTTCTACCTTGAATCAGGGTCTCCTCATTGTTTTTTCTACTGTATACTCTTACACAGCACACCCTTTAAGCTGCTAGCTGGCTCCCAAGCTTCCAGAGACTACTGCTCTGCGTTCTGTGCCCCTGTAAGCATGCTGGGTTGCATGTGCTCACGCGATCCAGCTCTTAGGAGGATTCTTGGTATTTGGACTCAGTCCTCATGCTTAATGGGCAAGCACTTTGACCAGAGGGGATAAAATTCTGGAAGCCATCTTGCAAAGTCAGCTTTTAAAATTACAGGCAACAAAATACTCAGAAATGAGTTCCTTACTCTAGGTAAAGACGATGGCAGATTCAGGGCTGAACTGCTTGTCTTCTTACACGCTGTCCTCTGGTCCTTTGTCCTTCACTTACCTTCCGTGGACAAGATGGCGTTTTTTTAGCTATGCCACTGTCTGAGCACTGAACTGGCTCCTCCCTCTGCAGTCAGTTCGTTCCCATGGCATGTACTTCATGTTTCCTGTGTCACTGCAGACTCCTAGCTGCTGCTTCTGTCATCTCACATGCATGTGACACCACCAGCAGGTTATCTTGGTGAATTCTTCCCTCTACAGCCTTCAGGAAGTCAACATGAGACACACGAGTTCCTTGTCCCCTCCTTGACTTAGCCAGCTTCTCCTTGTCCTTCAGTGTGAACCCCGATATATACACTGGCTGCTGAAAGTTAAAGGTCTTGGTTAACTTCCCTCTCTGCTTCTTCTTCTTCATTTCCCAGATGCAGGTTCAGTGCAACTCCCTTTCAGGTCTTTTCTGCCTTTTCTTGTCCGTGGTTTGTTCGTCTGAGTCAGTCTCCCTGTGTTTTTTAGACTGGCCTCAAACCTGTGGTCCTCCTGCCTTGGCTCCTCTGCTGTTAGTGCACATGTGTGCTGCCATCCCTGCCGTGGCCTTCCCTTCTTACCACTGTTCACCAAAAAAAGCCCTCAGCTGGCAGTTGTTTCTTACTTAATACATCTTCCTGTTATATAACCAGACACATCCATTTCAGAGGTTTACTCTCTAATTTGTAGAAAGAGCTCCTTTGGGGGGTTAAGTACTAGACACCTTTCCTGGACCTCTGGAAGTAGTTTATACAGGCAGTGGCCGTAGGCTCATTTGTGCTGCTGTGTCCTTGAAATAGCAGGCGTCTGCCGTCTGGCTCTAGACTTACACAAGCTCTGAAACTCATGGCCTTGAGCTAGTATAATAACTAACTCTCAGATTCTAGTAATAGACACAGTAAATAGGAAATCTGTTTAGTAGTGATGCTTTCAACAAAGTTATTAAAAATTTGATGTTTCTAGATACGGCCGGAACACACTCATTCAGTTTGAAGACTTTGGAAATCATAATGCGTTCAGGTTCTTAAGAAAATATCAACAAAAATATTGTACCTTCAATGATGACATTCAAGGTAAAGCTAAAATAAAAGGATTTCCCCCACTTTCTAAGCATCTGTAATGAGTGTTTTGTTTGTTTCATTTTTTAAATGTTGGGTTTTCCTACAGGAACAGCTGCAGTTGCTCTGTCTGGTCTTCTTGCAGCCCAAAGAGTTATTAATAAACCAATCTCAGAACACAAAATCTTATTTCTTGGAGCAGGGGAGGTAAGTTTTAAACTTTTTACAATGTAACGCCAATACTCTGTTTTCTTTTGTAAAATATGACTGGCCAGGGGTGGTGGTCACGCCTTTTATCCTATTGCACCCGGGGGGGGGGGGCAGAGGCAGAGGTGAGTTTGAGGCCAGCCTGGTTTACAGAGTGAGTTCCAGGACAGCCAGGGTATACAAAGGGACTGTCTGAAATGAAAGTAGGACAGCATATTGGTGCTTATTGAAGATAACAAGGAATTTAGAATTCACTGAAATGGTACAAGAATCATGACCTCTTATAAAATAAGTAATCTGTGTTCAGAGAGACTGACAAAGAATCTACTTACGTATGATTTCTACAGGGAGGACAAAGCACATGGGCATCCCCTCATAATCTAGTCTTGACTTTTAAATGTGTTTACTGGGCAGGCTGCGCTTGGAATTGCAAATCTCATAGTTGTGTCAATGATGGAAAGTGGTCTCTCAGAAGAGGAGGCGCAGAGAAAGATCTGGATGTTCGACAAGAATGGCTTGCTCGTTAAGGTAAGGGTGCAGAACCTGGAGAAGCAGCCGAGCCTCTGGCTGTGGCGTTGGAGTTGGGAGTCGACAGCGCCTCGCTTGCCGTCCTACCCCTCACTGAGCTGCCAGTGTGCAGGAGCTGGCGTTCACTATATCCCCAGCACAGTCACCCCGCCTGGCTGGCTGGCCGGCCTGCTCTCAGTTTTGTGGCTGTGATAAAATGACCCTGACCAAGAGCAATGCAGAGGAGAGGAGACGGGCTCGCTTGGCTTAGAGTTCTGATTATAATCCATTGCTGTGGGGAAGTCAAGACAGAGACTGAACCTGTCACTGCACTGGCAAGAGCAGAGAGAGTAAAGGCATGCGTGCTTGCTCTCGGCTAGCTTCCGTTACTCTTATATTGTCAAGGCCTAGCCGGTGAGATGCAGTCATCCGCATTCCGAACAGGCTGTCCATTAAGGCAATCCAGACACCACTTCTCCCCACCCCCCCATATACCCTTCACACATGTGTCTAACTCCCCCCAGGCATGCCTGCCAAAGGTCAACCTGGTCTAAACAGCTCCTCACTTAGACTTACCAAGTGATCTAAGGTTGTTGAAATCAGCAGTTGCAGACACACTGTCTTTTTTCAGTTCATACTTAAACCATAATCTGCTTGCTACCTCACACACTTTCCAGCATTGTTCTCAGGCTCTTAGGAGATGGGGTAGTTATTATGTCTGATTGTATTTAACTCTTTTAAACTGAAATATTTTGTGGTACTGAGGATTGATCCCAAGGCTTTGTGTGCATGCTAGTCAAACATAAACATCCTACCATTGGGCTACACCCCCAAACTAACTTTTGAATTGGAATTCAACATTCTGCGTAAGCTATTAGCAATACATCTATTTAATGTTTGAGCAGAAACTCCTAAGTATTGTAATGTTTAAGTCCTGATTCCCCGTGTCAGTCCATGTGTGGTAAGGATCTTCCCTCCTGAGCCTGCCTGCATTCCTTTGCATTGTTTCTACTACTGGTCACCTAACGATTTTCATAGGGCGTATATTACATATGTGTTCCATTTATCCAGTATGACTGCTATTCTAGTTTCCCATGTCTACATCATAATCTAATGACAGGACATTTCCTTCACATTCACACATGCATAGTGCATGCTATCTCCACATATATTTATTTATATGTATCGAGCTCTGTCC
Organism: Mus pahari; assembly: GCF_900095145.1. Classification (NCBI taxonomy): domain Eukaryota; kingdom Metazoa; phylum Chordata; class Mammalia; order Rodentia; family Muridae; genus Mus; species Mus pahari. The sequence continues at coordinate 67,043,787 of NC_034604.1, read as the reverse complement.
TGGCTGTTTTCTCTTCATGTCAGTAATCAGATACTGGGATAACATTAGATGTACCGTTGCCTTTAGTCCTGTCAAAACTCACTTCCTTAGGTGGGGAGGCCGGGGGGCTGAGGGGTGGGAGTGGACATTGTGTTTTTATCTTGTTTTTGTTTTCCTTATGAAATTTTTCTAGCCCTTTTTTTTTTTCTTACGAAATTTTATAGTCACAGAAACAAGTTTAAAATGATCATCAAGGGCTGGAGGGTAGCTCAGCAGTTAAGAGCACTTGTTGCAGAGGACTTTTTTTTGATGAACAGAGGTTTTGCCTTTTCAAAATCATCAGTTTCAAAGAGACGGAGGCAGAATCCAAACCTAAGCATGTTGCCTGAGCACAGAGCCCAGACTCTGACTCATGAAGCTGTCCCCACAGCGCTGTAGCTCAAGTGTTTGCTAGCATATGTAGAAGAGAAGGGTTGTAAACTACACGTACTTACCTAGAGGGGAGTATGTCCCTGCTGGCAGACAGCTCAGACCTTCACTCTGTAGACCTTCACTTGGTTTTCGTCAAGGGTCTGGGTCTAAAGTGATCACAACCTTGGTGGTGGATGATGCAACAGCTTCCCCCACCGCCGAGAATCCCTGTTCACCTCCAACCTCAAAGCGTGTCTTTGCTCTGCTCTTTAGAATGTATAGGGAGCTTGTAATGTAAAGGTCTGTGGGCTTTGGGCTTTCAGATCTCTTCTAGTGATCCCAAACCTGTCATCACTTTGAAGACGCTCAGTGTCCCCACTAAATTCCCACTCTACAGAGCTGGGATGATTCCAAGTGTAAGAAGCCAGTATTCCGATTAGCCTTAACCTCTTTTAATTAGAGATGGGGAGGTGGGGTAGGGCTTTAACTACGTAGTGAGCTTTAGACCAGCTGAGGCTAGGTCCCCAAGACCATCTTTTAAAGGGGGAGGGCAGTTGGGCAGTCTGCCTTAACAGCAGTAAAGCATCTGGCTAGAATATTCAAGTCCTGGGGTTCTGTTCCTAGTACCAAGAAAAACAAAACAAAACAAAACAAACCAGTTTGATGTGGCTGTTCATAAATTTGTTAGGCTATGGTCTTCACATATGGTGGGCAAATTTATAATATTTGCTATATTGCTATACTACATTCCTAAAATACTAAAAATTCTTAATTGTAAATACAGAATTTAGGATGTGTTAGAGGGGATGAGTTTTTGAGAGACACTGCAGTGTTTCTGGACATAATTGATTTGATGAACTGTTTTTGGATTCTGTAAAGTTAGAATTAGCAGATAGAGGTTGAAGAGAAAAGTAACTCAAAAGACATTTGTGTTATAAGGACAAATATTTCTAATAGGTAATTCATATGTTCAATTTATCTTTACTATGCCCTTACTGATTCTGTACTTTATCAAAACCTTCAGGGGCGGACTGCTAGCATAGATAGTAACCAGCAACCATATGCCCATGCGGCCCCAGAGAGCATTCCTGCAACTTTTGAAGATGCAGTAAATAAACTTAAGCCTTCAGTTATAATTGGTAAGTGAAGATGTTCATACACAATCCTGTTCTTTAAGTGTCAGCCATAACTCGCATGTAGGATTACTAAAGTAAGTTGCTGTATTTTACCTCGCCTTCAGTGTGTGCAGGTGGTCTCTCGGTGTGTTAGGGACTGGTCGGACGGCCCACTGGACACACCCAAACCTGGTGCACAGAAGTCCCCTGTGCTAAGAGGGGTAGGACTGTGCATAACCCGTGCACATCTTGCAGTACACTTGAGTGCACCTCTAGCGACTCTTGCTGTGTGAATGCTCTGTAAGTGGTTCTGCTGCGGTATGGTTAGGGAATGATGCAGAAAGGTCTGCACATGCTCAGTCTGTACACAGCTGCTCCTTCTGCATTGTTGCCCTATATTGAAAATGTACATGCATTGAGTTTGTGTACAGAACCTCACAGATAGAGAGGGCTGGCTCAAAATATTGTATTTCTCTGCATAAAGGTTTTAAGGGACAGAATTCCATGGTAGGCATGTGGTGCACACTTATAATCTCAACACAGCAGAGACTAAGGCAAGATTATGAATTCAGGGCCAGTTTGGGCTATACAGTGAAACATCTAAAATTCTGGAAATGGGGCCAAGAGAGACAGCTCAGCAGGTAGCAGTGCTTGCTGCTGAAAGTCTGATGATATGAGTGCCTAGGGTCCACATGGCAGGAACAGAGCATTTGCCACATGTTGTCCTCACCACATGTCCTCCGTGGCAGGGTGCCCCAGACTTGCACATATAGACACTGAGTAACTACATGTAACTACACTAATATAACTACACGGAAGCTGCTTTACTCTCCTGTAAACTGGCTTTGAACATCTGGGCTCCAGTGTGTCCTGCCCGAGTCTTCCAAGTTGCTGGGACTACAAGCCTGGCTCTTTATGGTATTTTGCTTCTAGAGTTGTTGTGACTATTAAACTCAACTTTAAAAGGCCAAGGTCATTTGACAGACTATACCAGGAAAATCCAGTGCAGAGTGAGAATTTCAAAGTAGAAACCTTCCATGTGTTTCCTGATGTTGACACTTGTTGCTGACATCTGTGCTGACACAGCCCTGAGTTCTTAGCACAGATGCAGGGCTATTCAATTCTCTGTAGCTGTAGCTTTTGAGTTCACAATCATGAGCTTCTGGTAGTTTTCATGTAGGAACTCTGTTTAATGTTTAACTATAAAATCTTCACAATGAGTTCCTATGCTCAGAAAAATGTGTTTCTCTCTCTCTCTCTCTCTCTCTCTCTCTCTCTCTCTCTCTCTCTCTCTCTCTCTCTGAGTTCCTATGCTCAGAAAAATGTGTTTCTCTCTCTCTCTCTCTCTCTCTCTCTCTCTCTCACACACACACACACACACACACACACACACACACNTGGGAAAGTTTGCTCTCTCTCTCTCTCTCTCTCTCTCTCTCTCTCACACACACACACACACACACACACACACACACACACACACACACACTCTCCAAGAAGATCTTAAAGGGTTTTCTACATCACTTCTGTTAAAAGTCGGATTGGAAATCTGAGAATGTAGTCACTTGTTTGTCTATCCAGGGGAGCAAGAAAACAGAAAGCAGGAGAGGGGCTGTTCTCAGCGAAGGCCTCATTTAGTTACCTCCAGATCCCACCAAGGCCTGAGTGTTCTCCCTTCACACAGATCTTCCATAACCCTGTACAATTTGTCTTAACAACTTGCTGAAGAAAAAAATTCTGGTTTATTCTTTTGTTGACTATAATCTGGCTGTATTACATTCTTTTTTCTTTCTTAGTGCTAGAGACCAAACCTAGGGTTTTGTGTTTGCTCAGCAAGTGATTTGCTACCCAGCTAAATCCCCAGTCCCTACATCCAGCTCTTATTTTGTTTGTGCTTGTTTTTATGAGGTTTCACTCCGTAGACCACACTGGCCTCAAACTCATAGAGATTTGCCTACCTCTGTCTCCTGAGTGTTGCAGTTAAAGGTGTGCACCACCACACCCTACTCATGTTTATTTTATACCTCGTGGTCTAAATTTAGTGTCTGGGACATGGTAAGAACTTAATAAAGGTAAATCAGCTGCCTCAAAAAGTTGATTGGTTTAGTCAGGACAGTCTTCAGACCGCTTAAGAATTAAGAGTACCACTTAAGAATTTCCAACTGCGGTCAGCATGTTAACTCTACGTATATAAAGAATTTCCATTACTGGCAACTCTGCGTTGAATAATGCGGCATTCCCCGTGGCCCTGGCAGCTGCAGTCTGGTCTCTCTCTGAGGGTCTGCGGTTGCTCAGATGAGTAGACACTCACACAGCACTGTGAACCTTGTCACTGGTTAGCATGATGTAGATACCCGCTACACGCTGGACAGTTTGTCCTAGAATTTACTGTGTGTACTAGACAATAAGTATGTAAGTGAGAATTTCCAACATTTCATTGTTTTCCTTTTCATATCTGAAGATGTGCTCTCATAGCATTCTCGCAGCAATACAAAGTCCATCTTTGTACCAATGCCCGTGGTTCCCTTATGGTAAATGTTTTGTAGAAACACTGTTAGTAAGAACCGGTTTGTTCTATCTGTGCTGAAGTCGTTTTTTTTCCTTTATTGCAGGAGTGGCAGGTGCCGGCCCGCTTTTCACTCACGGTGTAATCAAAGCCATGGCCTCTATCAACGAGAGGCCTATAATATTTGCTTTAAGTAATCCTACAGCACAGGCCGAGTGCACAGCCGAGGACGCATACACGCTCACAGAGGTATCATCAGGGAGCATTGTGCAAGTTGGTTCTGTCTCGTTGGCTTGTTAGTTGCACGTTCTTGCACACTCAGTCCGTTAGTGTTTGAGTGGAGGTGGCATTGAGTCACCAAGTCTGCAGTCAGTGTGTCACTTCTGAGAGCGTTACTGAACTCCGGCTACTGCTCACTGGCTCGCCCAGCTCTGTGCTAAGCCCCTAGTGCTTTTCTGTGTATTTTGAAACTAACTATGCTCCTTTTTTTCTTAATTCTTGTTATATAGAAGCCATCCATTTAGATGCGCCTACATTTACGTTTCGTTTGTTTGTTTTTCTATGGCCGTCCCTCCTGCCTGGCTGCTTCTGTCTGGGATAGCTTTCCTCCTGCCAGAAGGCCTTCTTAAGTATGGATCTGAAAAGTTCTCGTGATACCATATTTCACCTTTAATTTCACCCCACTTGGAATTAAGAACTGGGAGTTGCTTTAAAAATGGTTGTTTTCTGGATTGTGTCTTGACGCCGTTCCTTTGGATTTGGACCCACATATGATTTATTGGTTCTCCCTGGAGACTAGAGTACTTCTGAGTCTGTAGTTGATAACTGACTGCTGCAGTTAGCTTTGGTTTGGGAAACAGGGCTGGTGTCTCTGCTCTGGCCATGTTCTCTCTTGTGAGACTCGAGTGCCAGTGTTGAGTGTTTGTGTTTTTGTGTATGCTGCCCACTTAGCTCTGCCTCAGTCTGACTGCCTCAGTCCTTCCACTTGGCAGTCCCTTTCCTACTCTGTCATTCTGTCCTTGGGTTCTTTGTTTCAGTTCTTACATACTTTTCAGTCACAAAAAAATCAAGATAATCAGAAACTGCTTTCTTGGCTGTCAGCTTTTGCCTTTCTAGGGCTGCCTTTATTTTGTTTTTAAACCAACGGCTGTCTGAATGGGTTTTTTACTTTCCCCAGACTGGTAGCAGGTCAGTGCTTTGGGGCCTTTGGTGCTGTTGTAGAGTCTCAGCTACAGACGCCAGCTTCTGTGCTGTTATATGGGCTTCCCCGTGCTCTGCAGGATGGTGTTTTAGCCTCCACCATCGACCGTGGAATCACTTCTTTGCCTCCTTGTAGGTCATCAGAGTGACTTCAGGAATTGGGAACTTTTGGGGTTTTGCTCTGTGTAATGAACCTACAGCCTTTGCAGATACACACATTTAGGCAAGCAAGCTACTAAGCTATATTCCTAAGCCCTAGGAAGTGAATTTTACAGTTCTGTTTACCATGATGTGTCAAATTCTCATTTAACTTCTTGAATATGTGAATATTCACAAATACAATTGTTGGGTTATATTCTCAAGAATAAGGAATGTAGTAAGTCTTTAATATTCTCACCACTAATAAGTCACCGATAATCTTGTTTCTTTCATATCTCCTCGGATGATTTTAAAGATCTTGGATATTGATTGTAGACATATCTCTTAGAAGTTGAGTCGTAAATAGCATACAGGTGCTAGTAAGACAGCTCAGGAGGTAAAGGCTTCTGCACTGGCCCTGGCAGCCTTGTTCAGCTTCCAGAATCCACATGGTGGGAGGAGAGAACCAACTCCCACAAGTTGTCCTCCTAGCGCTACCTGTGTGCCCTGGCAGGAGCTTGTATGTCCCCATCCAGTAAACAAATAAGTAATTAAAATGTATAATTATAAATAGTACTGTGCCATATTTAAACTTAAAAACATGTTTATTTATTCTGTGTATATGAGTGTGAGCACACATACGCCACACAACACATCGTGTATGTGTTGGTCGGAGGACAACCTGGGGAGCCACTTTCAGTCTTGGCAGTAGACACAGTGACCACCGATCCCTCTCACTGCCCCTCCAGTTGCAATGTTTAGTACTTGATTTATCCCCTATCCTAGCCTTTAGCTTTCTTCTGAATATCTTTTTCCCTTTGCGGATTTGTTGTTTGTTTTGAAACAAAGCCCTGCTGTGTGTGTAGCCTGCCTGGGCTTGAACAGTAGTATCCTCCTGCTTTAACTTCTCAGATGTGGGATTCCAGGCCTGCGCTAGCCACCACATCTGACTGTTGACATTTTTTGTCTTTTTATTTACTTTGTTGAATATGTGAATTCTAGTTAAAGTTTCTGATTGTAACACAGTCTCACTTTCTGTAAATCCGTTTTTATTATTTCCCTCCCTCCCGCCTTAGTAATTAGTTTTTAATTCTCTTGTAAGCACAGTGTTTGCTGGTTTGTGTGTGTGAGTGCTAGGCGGTGTGGACGGCAGGCTGTAAGTTACGGGAGGCTTGGGGGAGCCTATCTTTACTTCTCCCCCAGTGGCTGTTAGGCAGGATCTGATCGTCACACCTCACTCAGCTCATCAGGTAAGGTCTAGAGTTCCATCCTGACCTCACCCCTTCCGGCTGGGCAGCTCTTTGGGTATAAATCCGCCCTGAAGTATTTCTTAGCAGCCTTTATGGTTCGTGCTCCCTGCACTTCAGCGTCAAAGCTCTGCAGCTGGGGATCTCAGCCACACCTTTGCTGCTGGCATCACATGTGGGTCTCAGGAGCCTTTGTCCTCCTGTCTCCCAGCCCTAATAAATGCCATTGCTGTAGTGACTGACACCCTGCTTCTTGTAAAACTCTGTAAAAAACATTTCTTACTCCTTCCTCCTTACTGTCACCAGAGGGGACATGAGTGTGGTACAGCCCAGAGTGTCGCTGGGCAGGCAGAACTTAGGGTCCACGGTGCAGCCTTACTTAGCACCTCCTTTCTCACTGTTACAGATGCTTATCCCCTTCTGCTTTCCTGTCGCTGCTCTGTTAGGAAAAGTAAATTCTTGTGAATATATTAGAGATAATGATTTAACCTCTCATACTGATTGAAATCCTTTTGTTTTTAAGTCAGACACAAATCAACATAGAGTTTTTCAAGCTCATCTCTTCCTTTCCACCCTTCACAGACACCAGTCAGCACAGGGTGCAGACACGCATGCAGCAAAACACGCGCACATAAAGCTTTCATTGTTTTCTAAAATTTGTTCTTAAGCTTTTACCATTATTACTGTTATCACTAGCTTCATTGCTTATCCTATCTACCAGGTTATTGGATATATTTTACCTAGTTTTAAATGGGTAAAATGTTGATTACCGTTGTTCTCCAAATTAAGCCTTTCTCTTGCACAGTGAATATAAGGCTCAGATCCAATATATTAGCTCTGACATTTTCAAATAAAATTATATGCAGCTTATTTGCATGTGTGTAGACATATATATGTGTATATGTGTGAGTATATGTATATATATGCATATGTATACATACATACATACATATATAATATTTTATAAAGTAGTAAAGTAATACTGTTCAGGTATTTCAGAATTTATTTCTGAATATTATTGTGCTGAGTAATATTACTGAACTAAATAAACATCTTTGGAAGGAATAAAATTCTCCAAGGAGAATAGTTGGATAAACTGTAATCAATCCGTTTGGAGTGCAGACTTTAGGCTGGGAAAAGGCTCAGCAGGTGAAGGCACTGACCACCGAGATTGGTGTTCTGAGTTCAGCCTGCAGGTTCCATGTGGAAGGAAAGAACAAGCTGCCAGAGGTCCTCCATTTTACCTTCACGGGTAAACAAGCACCAACTGTGAAAACAAGACGTGCATCTCTCCACAGCTTTGTAACTTTGAAGCCTTACCAGAATAAAAAGCATGGAGCCATTGAATCATAGCTTATAGATACCTTCTCCCTGTCACACAAAACACTGGTGTTAAGTTTTGTATTTGCCTTTTAAGTTTGTAGTGCCCCTCTGTTGAGGGGAGAAGACTTGCTCTAAGACCATCTGCTGCTCAGTGAGAAAAACACTTTCAATGTTGTTCAGGTTGCTCTTGAACCCTGTTATCTTTTTGCCTCAGCCTCCTGAACAACTGGGGCTGCAGAAGGAGACTGAAGAATGTCTTCATGTTTCAATAGCCAGTTAAAGCTGGCCTGCAGAATGGGATTGCTACTGTCATGAAATCTGAGCGTGAGGGCATGGGCGTGACTTAGCATATGGAACTGTGCCGAGGATGCTCACCTGAGCCGTCGGCATAGTCAGCTTGCTCCCACACCTGTTTTGTTTTGTTTTGTTTTGTGCAGTGAGCACAGGTAGTACCAATCAAACAAGGTTTTCAGGAAAGGTAAACGAACTGAACACCACATATAAAGCACCCAACACAGAGCTAGCTGAGCAGATGTTCCATAAATAGTAGCAAATTAATTTTACTATTTTTCACTTCACTTAGGAGGTTCACAATGCTAGTGAGTCTTTCTTATTGGAAATGCTATTTATTACCAGTTTTATTTTTATAAACAGAGTGGAAATGTTAGGGATTAAAGAGAACCTCATTTCAATAAAAGAATTTACAGGATTGTTATGTAGTTAGTGATTTCTTGTTTCCAGGTAATGTAGTTGTCTAATGTAACTGTAAGACTTAACCTTTTATGAATCTTTCTGAATGAGTGCCAGAAAAATTGAGATTATTTTATGTCACTAACAGGGCAGGTGTCTGTTTGCCAGTGGCAGCCCATTTGAGCCAGTGAAACTCCAGGATGGACGAGTCTTCACCCCAGGGCAAGGAAACAATGCATATATTTTCCCAGGTAAATGTCGTCATTACAGATATTATAGATCCATCGTTAATTGCGTAAAAACTATTTCAGAGGACTGACTAAGAGCACCAGCGGCGTTTCCAGAAAACCTGGTTCGATTCCCAGCACACCCTCATGGCGGCTCCAGTTCCAGGGAAGCTGAAGGCTTCGCTTGACTTTTGTCAGCCATGCATAAAAGTGCAGCAAAGGCATATGCCCAGGCAAAATATCCAGATGACATAAAGTAGTAAAAGAGCATGTTCATGGAATTCTTTAGGAGTTTAAAGTCCACATAATGGATAGTATTTGCTGAAGTGTGATATGTCTAGGGAAACAAGGAATTCAGGAATTCTGACCTGCACTGTTTTCTTTGAAAATGTCATCAGACTGTTAGGTTTTATTATAGAGATAATACAGGGCATATTTTATAAACGTACAGATGGACAGGCTATGGTTTTCAGCTCTGTTATACCTCTGCACCACACTCTGGACTAGAACTGCTGTCAGGTGTGTGCCCTTTTTCTTGTGGGTACAGTCAGTAGGCTTATCCCTTTATCATGGGCCTTCTAAATTGTCTGTAGGTGTGGCTTTCCCAGTGTGATCCATCAGCAGTACAATACACCTTCCTTCTGATCCTCTCCTGCCCTGCAGGCCTGTCTGCCTCATTCTCCTAAGTTGTTAGCTTTACCCTATACAACAAAGGGTTCTGTTAGAAGTTTACGCTTTCGTGTTTGGTGTGTGCGCACATGTGTGTATGAATGTGTGCACACAGAGGCAGAGGAGGGCACCTGTGTCCTTTACTGCTCTCTGCCTTATTCCTTGGCCTGTGGTCTCTTTCTGAACCACATGTTCATGTTCTTTCAGCAAGTATGGCAGCCAGCAACCCCCCACAATTTTGTCTCCATGCCTATAAATCAGTGCTGTGGTTACAAGAGCACATAAGACCATGCCTGGCTTTTTATGTGGGTTCTGGGATCCAAACTCTGGTCCTCATGGTTGTACAACAAGCTGTCTGAACCACTGAGTTGTCTCCAGTACCAGGGATTACATTCTCATCAGCTTGCCAGACAAAGAGGGAAAACTGTGTCAATGCTTAGCTCTGATCTTAGTCCACTCCTGGTGAGGCTCACTTGCTATTTCTACTCTGTGGAGCTTCAACAAGGGTGTGGCGATCCATCAATTTCCGTGTTCTGTCTAGATTGATTGAGTATTCAGAGCTGTGATTAGAAAAGTCTTGATTGGGGCTGGTGAGATGGCTCAGTGGGTAAGAGCACCCGACTGCTCTTCCGAATGATCCTGAGTTCAAATCCCAGCAACCACATGGTGGCTCATAACCATATGTAACAAGATCTGACGCCCTCTTCTGGAGTGTCTGAAGACAGCTACAGTGTAC
>NC_034604.1:66974735-67032931 GCF_900095145.1 Mus pahari | reverse complement strand
AGGCCAGCCTGGTCTACCAAGTGAGTTCCAGGACAGCCAGAGCTATACAGAGAAACCCTGTCTCGAAAAACCAAAAAAAAAAAAAAAAAAAAAATTCTAAAGAACATGTGAAACCACGTGTGGCCATACAGGCCCATGATCCTACACTTGGAAACTGAGGCAGGAGAATTACCATAAGTTTGAGGCCTGTCTAGGCCACATAGGAAATGTAGGTCAGCCAGGATTGCATAGCAAGACATCCTCACCAGAAAAACACTCATGCACATAAAATAAAAATAAATGAGTCTTTAAGAGAAAGAGAATGATATGACTAGCCAGCCTTCGGAGATCAGAAGCCAGACTGATAAGATGTGAGATCCTGGGTCAAGATTAAAAAGTAGAGAGCGTGCTGAGGAGGCTAGAATTTGTAGTCCTCTTGGCACGAGAAACACACTGATCAGGAAATAAACAACGGAGGGACAAGTTATATTTGCCCTAGAGGAAAGATAGTATTGACATTTGTCCCTCTCCTTACGAGTGGCTACCCATCCTGGGCTGAAACCCTACAGGACTGCATCTGGGAGCAGACTGTTCTGTAGCTGTGGCTGGGTTAGAAAACTCCAGCCTTTGCTCTGCATGCCAGTGCCTGGCAGGACCAAGTAGAAGTTGTCTCTGAAAACGCAGCACCAGTCCTCAAGTTGTTCTTCTGGAGAAACGTACAAACGCCACTCTTGTTTAGAGGGAAAAGGGAGACCTGTGCGAAGACCTGGGTACCCAAGCCCAGCAGACTCCACCAGACAAGAGGACAGGTTCAGGTGTACATGGACAGCCGGTGCTGTAACAAACATGATTATTACTTTACAGCAGTGAAAGCCAAGTTTGAAAACGTCAGCCAAAATCCCTGACTTCTGGAATTGAATAGCAATAACGTCTAATGGATGAGTGAAAATTAGACTAAAGCCAGTAGGGCAGCACAGAAGAAACTGGAAATGAAGCAGAGTCCAAGGGGAGAATATAGGAGAGCAAGCAAGAGACTTGTAATTGCTAGTAAAGTCCTGGAAGATGGTGAGTGTGGAAAGGAAGGAGAGGCAGCATCGGAGGCTGCGTGGCTAAGAGTGCCTTCCAGTGTACCTCAGGAAAACCTCTGTGGGGTAAACCAGCACTCTGAGGCTTCAGAAAGTCCCAAGGAGAAATCATGGCAGCAGCTGGTCCAAGTATAGGAGCAGCATTTGTTTTCTTAGCACTGCTGAGGGCCAAGAGGAAGAGGAGTGATGTGTTCCTGTTGCTTGTAGGAAATACTTGGCAGCCTTGAATTCTGTCCACAAGAGCTAGAGCAAAATGGAGACATTTTAGGAATTCAGAGAACTCTGCCTGCATACTGTGTGAAGTGAAAGGACAGGAAGTATTCCTCAGGCCAGTGGGAAACAGTCCCAGAAGCTCGGGTGTGAGGGAAGGGTGGGCGAACACATCTTGTAAACGTGCAGGAAAGACAAGAGCAAGGGTTTACAGACACCACTCACGCTGGGACACAGATGCACAGCACTGCTCCTTCAATTAAACAGACCCGACGTGTTATGAGGGATTCACACTGGCAGGAAGGTATATTTTAAGCTAATGGAAATTTTTTTTGATGAGGATATGTGCTGTAAACTTGAGGATAATCAGTCACTAGAATACCACAACAACTCATTTCCAGTCAGGGAATATTGGGGAAGAAAGTGCAACAATTGAAAAACAAAAGAAAAAAGGAAGGGAACACTGGGCAAGACAGCTGTCTGTCAAAACACCAGGCTTAAGTGTCTTCACTCTTGGCACAGCCCACTCACAGGGAGAAGGGGAGGAGGAGCTGAAAGAGTGGAGACCCGGGAGTGGGGGTTGGGGGGCTGGAGAGACCGCCCAGCAGGAGAGAACCCTGACTGCTCTCCAGAGTGTTCATCTAACAAACGTCATACAAAAGCTTTAAAAATGTTGATATCATAACAGATAAAGCAGTGTTTAAATAAAAGGGGCATCTTGGAAGAAAACAGGCCTGCAGGAAGGGTTTGAAGGAACTGTCAACAGCCTTACAGAGGTACTGCATTTCAAAGTGAGAGGGTTTCAGGTTAGAAACAGCAAGTTCATGAAGTAAAAGTTAATAGCAGAAAGATTATAAGGAAGAAGTTGAGGAAGCCACTTAACAGTTGAGACAGGAGATAACAAATAAATAATAAAGTCACTTGACTGCTCCACGATTACAAGGTCAGAAAATGGAAATTTCAGGACAAATGGAAAGAAAGAAAAAAAAATGGAAAGACATCAAAGACTTCAGAGGAAGGGCTCACCCCTGAGTGTCAGACACGGCGGGGTTGGAAACATACCCCAAGACACAGGGTTATAAAATCAGTCCAAGAGCTCCGTGCTTCCAGCGATGAAAAGACAGATGCCTAAACAAGAAGTGATGCCAGACAGACCCTGGGCTAAGGCCGGAAGCTAGGTGATGCAGAGCTCTGCAGGAAAGACATTTTCAAACTAAAATCCGAAGCCCAGATGAGCAGAAAGAGGGAAACACATTTTCAGAAATGCAGATTTTTTAAAAAGAGAAAAATTTCTTTCCTATCAGTTGTTTCTCAGAACAACTGCAGGAAAATCTGTCCTGCTAGAAAGAGAGGGTAATAGAACACTGGCAAAGGTGTGTTGGTAATTGGAGTCAGAGAAACAGGTCCCTGAGTGACAGGGTGAGAAGTGAGGCGAGCTGTAAGAGCTGCAGAGAAACCCACAGGATGCGAAAGCACACGAAGATGGGCAGCTGAGGAAGAGTTCCAGGAGGAAATGATGTTAGTTACTAACAAAACAGTTAAGGGGGGAACAGAACATGAACTCTGGAGAAACAGTCCCAGTGGAGTGTGGACTCTGCCTGGGTTAAATAGTGCCTACAAAGTCCTCATGTAGTCGGTGAATGTAGTGGACCCAAGCTATGTCTGTCCATGGTGGGGAGAGAGAAGGCTAGAAGTAGCAAGAGGGCAGGTGCTTGCGTTCAACCAGGAAGTTGGAAGTCTTTAAAGCTCAGGGATCTAAAGAAATTAGAGCAAGTTAGTAAAGACTCAGAAACAGTGAAACAATGAGCTGAAGGACCAGACAGCAGCTGCCGCTGTTGAAATCAGGGCCAAGGTGGCTGGCTGGCTGGCTGGTTGGGTTTGTTTATGGTTTTGGTTTTTCGAGACAGGGTTTCTCTGTATAGCCCTGACTGTCCTGGAACTCACTCTGTAGACCAGGCTGGCTTCAAACTCAGAAATCCACCTGCCTCTGCCTCCTGAGTGCTGGGATTGAAGGCGTGCGCCACCATGCCCGGCCAGTTGTTTTTTTAAAAATTAGTGAGTGTGTATTTCTACTTGGCTGATGGATGTTTCTTTTGGGTTAGTATATTCTCATATTCATTCTCTCTCTCTCTCTCTCTCTCTCTCTCCCTCCCTCCCTCCCTCCCTCCCTCCCTTTCTCTCTTGTTTTTTTGGCACTGTAGACTGAAGAAGGCCCTAACACAAACCCATAAATATTTTCTATGTTGAAAATTGTCAAAACAAAACACTCCACTTATTCCTAAAATGATTTTGTTAGTGGTGAGAAGTAGACATTGACAAAGATCACTTTAATTCAGTATTGCTTTCTCTCAGGCAGTTGTGGTGGGAGCTTATTGCCATTTATTTTTTCTCAGTTGAGGAATTTAGCCCTTCATCATTTGAAAGGTGGCCTTACTAAATGAACTGTGTAACATGTATTCTAGGTGTGGCTTTAGCTGTTATTCTCTGTCAAGCCCGACACATCAGTGACACCGTTTTCTTAGAAGCTGCAAAGGTAATATTCTAAATACTGCTGATTTTATATAAAGCATAGATTGTAGAGGTGAACAGATCTTAAAACAAGAGTAATTAAATCTGCATTATGGATGAAAAGGAAGTTAGCAATCCATGACTTTTTTATTTGTCTACTTCTGCATTATGTTAATTTTTTAAAACCCCAGCTTTTCAAATGTCTGTAGACACTGCGATTCAGTTTGGATTTATAGCATGCTGTTTTGTATCTCATGCTCCCATGCTACCAGTGTGTCATGAGACCTGTCCTATGCCGGCAGTCCAGACAGCATCAATGATTACAACATAGATAAAAATATTAACCCTTCCCTCTTAATGGAGCACTGCACCTTTCCAAAGGGATTCTGAAGAACTCACATGAATACTAGTGATAATGTCTATTTTCTTCTTAGCTGCTGTTATCCCCAGCTTTATATGTGTGAAGCAGGACATACCACTAGATCTTTAGATCTGGTTATTGTGTAATGGGGAATTGTGTTGCTCTGGTGTGTTTTGGTGGGGCCTTGTAGTTTTGTTTTCTGACTGTGAAGTGCTGGTTAGCCTAGAACTCACAATGTAGACAAGGCTGGCCTCAAACTCACAGGTCCCTGTTTTGCCTTTGGGTGCTGAAATGAAAGGTGTGTCCCACCATGCCCAGCCATGATGAGAAGTTTTGGTATTTTTAAAAGTCTTATTTATTTTATGTATATGAGTACACTGTCGCTGTCCTCAGGCACACCAGAAAGAAGACAGCGTCAGATCCCATTACAGGTGGTCGTGTGGGTGCTGGGAATTAGACTCAGGACCTCTGGAAGAGCAGCCAGTGATCGTAACCGCTGAGCCATCTCTCCAGCCTCCATGATGAACAGTTTTAATTTCTACATTGGTTTAGTGTAGTCCTATAAGAAATAAAAGTTCCGTTGTCTATAATTTTCTGTTTCTCCAACGCATTTTCCCTTTTACTTGATTCTTCTGTTTACATAAAAATAGGATGCTGTTTTTCCTTTCAGGCACTGACAGCTCAATTGACAGATGAAGAGTTAGCCCAAGGGAGGCTTTACCCGTCACTTGCTAATATTCAGGAAGTTTCTGCTAAGATAGCTATTAAAGTAAGTAATTTATGCCACTTTACATAAACTCTAATGACATTTTCTTGTCCAAGTAATATAAGCATATTAGACATAAGTTCCTAATATTTAGGAGGAAATTTATGTGGTACACATTCTGATGTTTTGTTTAAGAAGGGTGTGATGTAGTCCAGGATAGTATGTCATGTGTGACACAGTGAAGGAGACCTACGTATTCCGGACTACGATAGGATTATGAGCTCAAGCTTGTTACGCTCCTGGCCCGGGGAAGGGAGGGAATCTGCTGTGGCATCAGAGGTTGGCGTTCCTTTTTAAGAGACAAGGCTCAGGAAAATATGCACGGCTCTGTGCATCACAGGAGCCTACCACCCCCACCTGATAGCCCAGGGGCTGTGTGCCCACAGGAGCCTGCTACCCCCACCTTATAGCCACGGGGCTGTGTGCCCACCAGAGCCTGCCACCCCGGCCTTATAGTCCAGAGGCTCTGTGCCCACAGGAGCCTGCCACCCCGGCCTTATAGTCCAGAGGCTCTGTGCCCACAGGAGCCTGCCACCCCGGCCTTACAGTCCAGAGGCAGGAGAGTTGTGTATCTCTGTGCTCCTCAGTCTGACACCAGTCACCCGCCTGCGTGCATGGCCAGCCAGGGCTCTGGTCTGTCGCTGTCTCAGCCTTTTTGCCTGTTTGTCTGTTGGGGAGAAATTGCCAGTGGGAACACTCTGTTCCTGAGCCTTGTGACTATTACAGATTAAACACAAGCTTACATCGACTGTGGCAGCACCTTATTGTTCTAGCTGCCTGCTTGGTACCTACACACTGTGACAACATGTCCCATTCTCCCTTGAAGAATGTTGTCCCCTTTTGATTAGATCTTTTCTTCCTTTTTTGTATATAAGTGTTTTGTCTATGCTTTATTGTGTAGATAATCGAATGTACCACATGATTATAGTGGCCAGAAGAGGGTATGAAACCTCCTGGAACTAGAATTATAGGCAGTTGTAAGTCACCATGTAGGTGTTGGGAACCGAACCCAGGTTCTTGGCAAGAGCAGCCAGTACTCCTAACCATGGGACCAGCTCAGAATTCCAAGTTTCTTTGTTGTCTGACATTATTATTTCAGGATGGGCCTGAGAATTTATAAACTTTTAGTCCATTCAACTCTTGTTATGATAGAATTGATGAGGTTTTTTTTGCATATTTGTATATTTTAATCAAAAGTAAAAAAAAAAAAAAAAGTCCCCTTCGTATTTAAGAGAAAAGCACTAAAAATATAAGATAGTTTAGAGTTTGAAGCAATAGGGTTTATCACACTGGGCAACATATATCTCAAACTGGAAAGTGCATCAGAATTGTCTGGAACGCTCACTGACAGAGTTCGGGCCATACAGCAAGGCTTTGGTCATAAGAGGGTTTGTAGATTTGATACTGAGTCCAGAATTCCTGCATGACAACGCTGATGCCTGGGAACTGAGGGCCTTGATTAGCATTGGCAAACACACATTGGAATGCCTGGAAGCTAAGCACTGTCCTGGGTACCAGTCTGGATAGATTGTAAGAAGGAGGAATTGTCAAGAGCAGGAAGTTTCCAGCAAGAAGACTGGTACACACAAAGATTCGCTCTGGAGGCAGTAGAAGCCATTGCAGGACTGAATCAGCCCGAGTATTTCAGAACAGTGTGGCTGACTGCCGCTGACAGCTGCAAGTCTCTGCTCCTTTGTGGTTCTGTTCATTTGGTGCATGCTTTGTTCTGTTTGTTTTTTGAGACAGGGTTTCTCTGTGTATCCCTGGCAGTCCTAGAACTCGATCTGTAGACGAGGCCCGGCCTCGAACTCATGGAGATCCATCTGCCTCTGCCTCCAGGATGCTGGGGTTAAAGGCATGTGCCGCCGCCACCTGTCTGGCGAATACATAGTTAAGATTGCATTTTGTTCTATAGGGTGGTTTTGATTAGTGTTAGAGTCTACTAAACAGCGCAGCCCCTCTCAGCAGGGCTATGGGGCTAGAGGTTGCTACATCACCTGCATGTAGATTGACATCCTAGAACTTAGATGTGCTTGTTGAATGTAAAAAAATACTAAGCATTCTTTTCTACATCAGGAAAGGTGACCAGAACACATCAAAGCTTTCACGAGATGACAGATTTTTATTATCTCTTTCAAACTTGACACATAAATAATTTTTAAATAATTTGAAATGAGTCAAAGTCATATTTTACATTTTGGAAAAATGTAAAATACGACTTTGTCTACACGTGTGTCTGTGTGTGGTGATGCTATTTGATTTCTCTGAGCGACCGTCAGAGCCTAAACAGTGATGCTGTTCATTTTCCAGCTTACAGAGTACCTGTACGCTAATAAAATGGCTTTCCGGTACCCAGAACCCGAGGACAAGGCCAGATACGTGAGAGAAAGAATATGGCGGAGCGACTATGTTTCCCTGCTGCCGGACGTGTATGACTGGCCAGAGTCTTCACTTACGCCTCCTCAGATCACAGAAGAGAAGCTTCCCCACTAAGACACTCCGGGCTTCAGGGAACTACTATTTTTAGACAAAAAGATAATGTTCTCTGAGTTACAGTGTCATCTGTGCTTTATTCTTCCATCCCCACTTTGCGTGGCTTTTTTCTTTTCCCTGTGAATCTCACTTTCATTGGGGTCAGACATGTTGGCTATACTATAGTGCCCACAGCCCAGTACTGGGAATGCGTCCGTCCTGATGGGTCGCCTCCTGTGCTCTGCTTTAAGCTTGCGACGGTACTGTCGCTGTTACATGAATGTATCTCCCACTTCTCCCCTCAGTCCTCCAGCGCTGTGCCATGAGCACAAAACAGAAGAAGCGAGTGCTCGCCGACTTCCAAAGACAAAATGTCAGCACCGAAACCTGTTCTTTTCTATATGTTCTTTTCACTTTCTGCTCTGAATTCCCTTTGTAGTAGACAGGTTTGGGGAAATACAAAAAAAAAAAAAGTTCCTAGAACTAAATCAGTGCTAACTATAACATTATAGAAGAGTGGAAGGAGCCACTACTGCCTTTAGACAACTGAACAGTCATTTGCAACAGTGTACAAAAACTACTTTTATTAATAAAAGAAATTCCTTACATTTAATTGCTTCAGTTACATTATCTTATTGACCAAACAGAAACTTAGGTTTGCTGATTATGAGAACAGTTTCATCGTCTTTCTCTGCTGAGACTGGATAATAGGTTCCAAGCTCAGTGCGGATAAATAAAGGAGAACTAGACCAGGAAATGCCTTCTTTTGTATTTTCAAGACAGGATCTCACTATGTGGCCCTGGCTGTCCTGAAACTCACTCTGTAGACCAGAGTGGTCCAAAACTCACAGAGATCCACCTGCCTCCACCTCCGGAGTGCTGGGATTGAGGGCATACACTGCTACCCCTGGACTGTGCACCTGGCAGGAAATGCCATTTTTAAAAACAAAAAAGATTTATTTATTTGAGTACACTGTAGCTGTCTTCAGACACCAGAAGAGGGCATCGGATCCCATTACAGATGGTTGCGAGCCACCATGTGGTTGCTGGGAATTGAACTCTGGGCCTCTAGAAGAGCAGTTAGTGTGCTTAACCACTGAGCCATCTCCCCTCCCCAGCCCAGCCTAGGAAGTACCATTTTTAATCTCAGGGTAAGAGCTGGATAAAGACATCAGTGTTCATGAGTCATGTTCTGAAAGAACTCTGACGTTTGTTGGAGAAATGGCAGTGTCTGGCATTCACCTGTCTAGATGCATTGAGGGACAAAGTTTGTTTTTATTTTGAGACTGTAGCAAGCTGACCTGGAACTCACTATGTGTCCCTGGCTTGTTTCCATGTGTTGAGATCATAGCCATGAACCACAGTGATCAGGGACAAAACTTAAAAATGCTCACCCCAGAGTGGTGTCAGTACAAAGTGGTTCGTAGGCACATACCACAGTATGTGTTTATATAGGTAAAGGGGACTTCTTTCCATCTTCCTGCTTAAGATTGATTTGAAGTTCTGAAGGTGTATTCAGTCTGCTTAGTGCGCATAGACCTTAGGTTCAGTCCACAGGACCACCCCAGAAAGAGGCAGTCTTGGAATGGCATTGTAGTTTTAAGTATGTAGTTTTAAGTATGATGGTTAATTTAGCATAAATAACTAAATAAATAGTCTATTCAGTAAAATAATGAAGTAAATCACAGTTTGAAAGATGAATGTACAGGTATGAGTCTAGCACCGAGGCAGGAAAATCTCAACTTCAAAGCCAGAATGTCTACAAAAGAACTCACAATGTGATTGCAAGATGGTTCAGTGGTTAAGGCTCTGAGCCTTGACCTTTAAGTTTAATCCCAGGACCCATATGGTGGACAGAAAGAACCAATTTCCAGAAGTTATTTTTTGACCGCCCTCCCCGTTCCCACTTGCTGTGTGCGTGTGCGCACACGTGTGTGTGCATGGACACACACACACAATAAATGAACAAAGATTATGAGGAACGTTTATTTTTTTCATGTTTTTGTTTAATTCTGTCTATGAAATCTAAATATTGAATGTTACAAGTATAAAAATGTGTTGCTGGATTTTTGGGTTTTTTTTGCTCAGTTTGTTAACGGTCAGGACAGAGGCTGAGTTAAAGCACTTTTACTAAGATGTTACTTATTGAATGGTACAAGTCACAGCAGCCATTTTAAAGATGGCAAGATGAGCTATATCCTGCTTATAAATATTATTTAATGTAAATTTAAATGTTTATTATCTAAGAATGTGGGCAATGGGAGACCCTGATGGTGTCAAATTGGGTGTGGGGGAGGGGATTACTTGGGCTTATCATGGGGAATTTCACCAACCAAGAAGGTCATTATTTGGAAGAGTGCTGGGCAGAGGAAGGGCTGTAGACGGGTTTCCAGCAGTCAGGAGGAAAAGGGCCCCTGTTCTCCAGCGGGAAACTTGATGAGGGTGTAGTTGATGCACGGATGGTCAGCTCTGAGAGTTTCATTAAACCATTTTCCAAGGGTGGCTCCCCCACCAGAAAGTTATCTCAGAATCACTGTGAACCCCTTAAGTAGAGATTTCCTGTCTTCAGAGCCCTAAGTGACCTCCGGTGGGGAGAAGGATTCTGACGGCATCTTGTTCTCACACACGAAGGCCTTGGTGTGGGTGGGCCAGCAGGTAGCCGTGCTGCTGCCAGTACAGTTGCAGGGTGGGGTTGACTATCTGCTTTTTCTTCGTTTCTTTCTTCCTTCCTTTTCTTTTTTCTTTTCTTTTCTTTTCTTTTCTTTTCTTTTCTTTTCTTTTTTTTCTTTTTTGATTTTTCGAGACAGGGTTTCTCTGTATAGCCCTGGCTGTCGCTTCTTTTTTATTAAATCATTTTTTTTCAACTTGTTATTTCTCATTGTCTCTGTCTCTTTCTCAACAACAAAAATAACAGAAAAGATGGAATGTCACCAGGACAGTCCCCATGCTTAGGAGTAGCCGGCCAAATGCAAACGCACCCCATGGGTTTTGTCTGGGAGTGTGCTTTTGATTCAGGTTTTTGGTTTGGGAGGTTTTGGTGGTGGTAGTTGTTTTGTTTTTTGTTTTTTGTCTGGTTGGTTGGTTGGTGAGGTCTCACGTGTCTAATGAGCTCCTTGGTGGTACCCATGCTGTTGATGCAGATACAAAACTGAACATGTTGTATGCACTTTTGAACTGAGTGCTGAGAAACTGTGTGCTTGGGTTTATATGAACAGGGTCAACTGAAGTCATCTGGAATGGCTTTCATCTAGTTGTCTTTAATTGATATTGGATATGAAGTTAACAAGGAAACTAGGCATAATTTTTCTGAAAACATAATCTAGAATACTTTATTAAGCTCATAAAATCTAGTGACCAGGTTTTTTTGTTGTGGTTTTGGTTTTGGTTTTTTTTCTAAGAGTAGCTATCCAATGTCTATATATGGGGCAGTTTTCTTTATCTCCGAGGAAGGCCTTACTGATTTTTCTCTAACTCACCAGCTTCTGAAGAGATTTTACCCATTTACCACTGGATTCAGACTGCCATTCCCAGGAGCGCGGAGCGAAGCAGCAGTCATGGCTCCCACGGGGAGTGGAGACAGTGCAGGGAGCCTAGCCATGGAGGAAGTACAGATGTGTCACCAACGGGTCAGTGTTCTCCAGTTCTCCTAACCAAAATCAGCCCTAA
Source organism: Mus pahari (assembly GCF_900095145.1). Classification (NCBI taxonomy): domain Eukaryota; kingdom Metazoa; phylum Chordata; class Mammalia; order Rodentia; family Muridae; genus Mus; species Mus pahari. Next base: position 67,021,884 of record NC_034604.1, on the reverse strand, counting down.
GGAGCGTTCACCACAGTCGAGAACATTAGTATAGACCTCAGAGCTCCTTACTGGCGTTCCATGTCCAGAGAAACCCTCAGTGGGCTAGCAGCAGCGTCCAGGTTCCATTCAAGACGTGCTTCGGCGCAGACCTGTCGCTGACTGCGCACAGGAGACAGGTCTCATCAGCCGCTGTGATTTGCACTTGTGCACAGTGTTAAAATGAACCCACTAGCCAGCTATGCTGCGTGCCTCTAGTCCCAGCACTTGGCGGGTAGAAGCAGGATCGGGAGTTAAAGGCTAGCTTCAACTACATATGGAGAGCAGGGCTAGCCTGGGCTACAGGAGACCCACCCTCAACAAAGAAAGCCCTCAAAGGATAAGCTGAAGTTATACGCTAAATAAGTACGTATTCAAAATAGTCTAGCCTTAGAAAGCCACTTCATCTGAAGTCAGTGTCTTAATACATGCTTGAAGAAAGAGAATGCTGTTTTATATTTATTTCAAATTTCAAGACATTCAGATAATCCAAAGGGCACATGCCTTGTCGAATTCTCTAATCTTTATTAGGATTTACTTGGAGTAGTACTGGGATTTTAAAGCAACTACTTAAAATCGTGTCCCTGAAAAAGAAAAGGATGACGTTCGCAGTTGGTTGTGTTCCCTGTGTGGTTAATTTTACCTATTCGTCTGGAGGAAGGCCCAGGCGTGCATTAAGTAAGTGTGTCTTCGGCTGAGTGTCATTTCCCCAACGACTGAACTCTCTTCATCTTTTTCTTCCAATTAAAAATGTATGTGCCGTTTGCTCCTTGAGACATTCCATATCCTTAAGTCTTAGACTCAGAGGTGTCTATCCGTCTGTATCCCCATTTCTCAGGAGTTTTCCTTGCTTGTGTGCTCGAACTGGACTTTGATTTTGGTGTTTGTGTGTTTGAGGCAGGGCCACATAACCTAGTCCAGCCTTACACTTGTGACATGGTCCCACCTGTGCCGAAAGAGTCTGCATACATCCTAGAAACTTTATTTTCCTTTCCCAAGTATTTCTAGAAAAATCACCGATTCTCATGTGGTCATTGAGTGTCACCAGCGAATCTGATGGTTACAGTTGGCAAGTCATGACAGACCGACTTGTGTGGCTGTGCCTGCTCTGTGTCGGGCGGGCGTTCAAAGCATCTCCCATGTACGCTGGAGCCCTGCATCTCTGACCCTGTTTTACAAGCAAGGACAGCACCATAGGGGAGTTGAAGAGCTCTTGGTGAGCTCAGAGCTGAGCTGAGCTCAGCCCCACCAGCTTCTGCAGGCAGTTCTAGCCAAGTGGACAGTCTTCACCTGTTTGTACAGGATTAGTTCTCAGTCCTTTGGAATGCGTTTTCCCAGTTGGTGTGATTTTTCCCCCCTTTGTTCCTACTTAACAATTCAAACACACTACAAACCTCTTATTTGTTAATTATTAGATGTATATATTAAGTTGTTTTAAATGTGATAGATTACGCCAAAGATTCTCAGTAGCTAGTTCACTCTTGATTTAGTAATATTCATAGAGCCACCGACTGCCGTCACTGCTCTGCAAATCAGTGTCCGCAGCAGTCATCCACTTTTGTGACTCTAGTCCTGTCCCCGTGCCCCCCAGAAGGTATTCTCTGAGCGAAGTCTGTTATGTGTACACAAAACTTCCATAAAGGAGGACTATGTGCCGAATGAGGAGAGCTATCTTAGCTGAACATTTGACAAAATCCCTGCCTAGTGTTTTGATTGTACTTTGCCTGATAAGCTTTAAAATCACCAGAAAGTAAAATTATTTTTACAGTTCATGGCGTCGTCGTGGTGTTCCTGTCAGTGATATGGCCAGCATCAATTGCTGACTCGAAACTACACATCGTGTGTCATCACTTGGCATTTCTCACCATGTGGGGGACAGAATTGGGGGGGATGACAAGTTTTGCAGAGGTGATCCCCCTAGGGGGAAGATAAAGGGGGATGCATGCTCTGGGTAGAGTAGTTCATGCTGTGTTGACTTCTTGCAGAGAGTCCCAAGACTGCTATAAAGACTTGATAATTACATGAACTATTTTTTCCCTTTTTGTGATGTATTCCTTGTAATGAGATGTGTTCTTATATTTTCTTAGTAAAAATTTTCTTATGTGTAAAAATGGTTGCTGACTTTGTTTCTAAAGGGTGTGTAGGATAGTTTTAAAGCCATGGCTATTGCTGTGAGCCCTTCCTTACCCCGGCTTTCTTCCAGAATCCCTTGGCCCCTTGGGAACTTGTTAGCTTAAGCTCATACACAGAACGCTCCTTGTATTTGCCCTTTATTTTCTTGCAGTCTGTTTCCCACTCTTTGTATCTCTTTAGCTCAATCAAAACAGTAAAGGAGAACCAACCACCCATGCCAACACTTAGAAAACCCCGCTGACTGGATGACAGGGAGGTGCATGCTATAAGAGGTAACAGCCACTGGGAATGCTCACCTCATCCGGGCACTGTTCCCGTTATCTGGCAAGTTTACTCGGTTAAACGCACAACACTTAGGAGACATCCATTCTAATGATTGCCCAATTGCAAAATCAGAGGCATAGTGGTGTCAAGTCTCTGAGATGCGATGGTAAGATTCAAACCTCTCCCGTCACAGTATGACAGAACCTCTTTAGGTTGGACTCTCTGAACTGAATCTGGCCAGTGCAACAAAACATGACTACAGAACCAGTCGCTGTCAGTCAAAATCACCAACTCCAAGAAACTCTTCCTGGGGGCTGTAACGATGGCTCAGAGGCTACGAAGACTTACTACTCTTCCAGAGGTCCCGAGTTCAATTCCCAACAACCACATAGTAGCTCATGACACCCTCATACACACATGCATGAAGATAAAACACCAATGCACATAAAATAAAAATAAAAAAAGGAAGAAACCCTTCCTGTTGCCGAGCATGTCCCTGTCCAGTAATGTCCAATGTCCCTTCTCTCCCATCTCTGACATTCTCTTGGCACCTTCGTGTTCTTAGGATGCTTCCATCTCACATAAAAAGAGAATGATCCATCGGAAGAGGGCGCCCTAGGGCTCTCAGCAGTATTATTCTCATTGTTTACAACTTATCTAGGGATTTGTGTTCTGTTGCACATAAATCATTCCATAGAACATCAACCTCAGATAAGGCCATGCTGATCAGGATGAAACCAGATGAAAACAGGAACACTCTGTAACCTCGTCTGTACAGAGATAAAACACTGCCGGCATTGATTGCTGAGACCATAAGACACGATCGACTTCTGTTATATACACACACTCGAGGACACAACACAACACAGACACACACAGAGACACACATTCTCTCTCTCTCTCTCTCTCTCTCTCTCTCTCTCTCTCTCTCTCTCTCTCTTTCTCTCTCTCTCTCTCTCTCTTTCCTGGTCAGAATGCAGAATGGTCAGTACTGATTCTCTGCCTATCATTTATTGAGATTAGTGGTCCTTGAAATGTCTCTACTTTCTGACACACCCAATCCTGAGTGAACCTCAACTTCCATGGTTCTGCAAAACCACCTAACCAGTCCCACATCTTGCAAGAGAGAGAGAGAAGATATTCATTTTTGTCTGCCTCCCAAGTGCTGGGATTAAAGGCGTGTGTCATCACATCCAGCTTTTTTTCCCCCCTTAGGGTTTTTTGGTTGGTTTGGTTTGCTTTGTTTTTTTTTTTTTGAGACAGGGTTTCTCTGTATAGCCCTGGTTGTCCTGGAACTCACTCTGTAGACCAGGCTGGCCTTGAACTCAGAAATCTGCCTCCCAAGTGCTGGGATTAAAGGTGTGTGGCACCACTGCCTGGCAGGGTTTGTTTGTTTTTTAAAGAGTTAATTTATTATGCTAAGTGCACTGTAGCTGTCTTTAGACACAACCCAAGAGGGAGTCAGAGCTCATTATGGATGTTTGTGAGTCACCATGTGGTTGCTGGGATTTGAACTCAGGACCTTCAGAAGAGCAGTCAGTGCTCTTAACCGTTGAGCCATCTCTCCATCCCATTCTTCTTCTTCTTCTTCTTCTTCTTCTTCTTCTTCTTCTTCTTCTTCTTCTTCTTCTTCTTCTTCTTCTTCTTCTTTTTTTTAATTCATGTATGGAATCTGGGGATCAAATTCTCATGCATGCTAGACAAGCATTCTGAGCTCAGATCAAAAAGATCTAACTTATTAGGACACCCGATATATACACCCCTTCACAGAGGTAAGCAATGATCCACCTTGGTGAGCTATATAGGGATTCCTGGAGGCCTCTGGTAGAGAACGCTGACAGCATCCATTTGGACTACACTCCCGGGAAAAGCACACACCCAGACCAAATGTTCTTTGGGAAAAGCACACACCCGGACCAAATGTTCTTTGGGAAAAGCACACACCCGGACCAAAAGTTCTTTGGGAAAAGCACACACCCGGACCAAATGTTCTTTGGGCTCTGGATCCGTTTCTTCTCCGTCTAAGAACCTGGCGCCATTGACTCTGCTGCCTTTGTGGCCATCGGTCCTCCCCGGGCAGTTCGCTAGCACCAGGATGCAAGCATGCTTCTGTACCCCTCATCCTGAAAGCAGTTCTGGGAGGGCTCTTGGCTCCTCTTCCTCTCCAGCTGTTGCCCCAGAGCAACACAGCACAGGAATCTTGCGCTAACTTCTCCCTGGCTTCAGCTCTTCCTGTCCAATCTGGCAGTGCTGCTGATTGGATCCGGGGCCTCATGCGTGCTAAGGAAATGCTTCACCACAGAGCTACAGCTCCAGTCCTCTCCCGCCTTGTCCTGTCCTGTCCAAGCCTTCAGACCCACCTGGCACCCAGAGACCTTCACAGCGCTGATCAAAGGCCAAGTTCAAACTTTTGTTTGTTTTTCCTTTTTTTTTTTTTCCAAAACAGGGTTTCTCTGTGTAGCCCTGGCTGTCCTAGAACTTACTCTATGGACCAGGCTGGTCTCCAACTCAGAAATCCACCTGCCTCTGCCTCCCGAGTGCTGGGATTAAAGGTGTGCGCCACCAATGCCTGGCTAAATTCAAACATTTGTAATCCCATATACATCAGTTCATCTCCTCCAGCTTTTCTATTTGCTGTGAGGGAGGGAGGGGCGGGAAGAACGCTGGGAACTTGCCAGCCTTGACCAGAAGCACATTTGTTTACTTTCTTCCTTCTCCTTTGTCCACACATAAAGGTGATTTTCTGAATGACTGGGAGTGGGTTGCAGGGATGGTGTCCTTTTACCCCAGGCTACACCCTGGACCTCAAAGGCAGCCTCAGCCATCACTCACCTCTGCCTGGAACCCTCATAGCATCTGAACCTTTCAGTCTCTGCCCACATCACTTCAGAAGGCTTTCTCCGTGTCACCTACGAATAACTGCAGCCAAGATGCCCCAGCATCCTTATCTCCTGTGATTTTCTCCACAGACCTATTTACCATCTGATACAGTAATAATACTTACTCCATTTATTTGTCTCTCCCGAACTGAGTAAGACTGCTCTAAGTACAAGCTTTTTTTTCTCTCAGGTTTACAAACACCTCAGCTTTTCACACAGCACACTCAGCACTCTGCTGACCCCCAGGGAGTGTGGATTTCCCTTCACCCTACAAGCAAGCAGTGCTGCAGCCCACAGGTTCTGTTTCGACTCTGACACACTGTCTACCTGGAGACTCTGTGTCGGGTGTATGAACCACAAGTGCTACACTTTGAAACCATCTTCCCTTTGAAGTTGGACGCCAGGCTGCCTGTGGGCTCTCTCAGCTGACAGCTTAAGGCAGCAGGCAGAGGATGGCAAGCCCATTCCTGAGAGTTGGGGCCTCTTCTAAAGGGCAACATCAGCTCATCCCCCCTGCCACCACCACCCCCAGTCATGTATCTCTGCCTAATACGTTCCGTAGGCACCAGGTCCTTACCTGTCTCCGTCACATCGGGTCACATCTCCACTGCGTTGTGAAGATGCTTGAAGCCTTGTTGACTTCACCCAACTCTGAACAGACATTTCTCCTAGTATGTTACTTGTATGCTTAATTTTTCTCTTGTGTGTCTCTTGGAAAGCCCAGGCTAGCCCAGCAGATGATTCTGGATATGGGTCTGCGGGTAAGAAACCCTAAAATGATGAGATCTGTTGATGTGGTAATTAGAATTTCTGTATTCTTTTTTTTTAAGATTTATTTATTATTATTCATAAGTACACTGTAGCTGTCTTCAGACACACTAGAAGAGGGCATCAGATCTCATGGGTAGTTGTGAGCCACCATGTGGTTGCTGGGATTTGAACTCATGACCTTCAGAAGAGCAGTCAGTGCTCTTATCCACTGAGCCATCTCACCAGCCCAAATTTCTGTATTCTTTTTTTTTTTTTAAAGATTTATTTATTTATTATATGTAAGTACACTGTAGCTGTCTTCAGACACTCCAGAAGAGGGCGTTGGATCTTGTTACGGATGGTTATGAGCCATCATGTGGTTGCTGGGATTTGAACTCCAGACCTTTGGAAGAGCAGTCAGGTGCTCTTACCCACTGAGCCATCTCACCAGCGCCAATTTCTGTATTCTTAATGTGTACCATCCCCCACCCCCACCCCAGATTTACTGTCCAACTCCAGACTACACTGTGAAATAACTGCAGTGGGTTTGGAAACACGCTCCTAATGAGGCACTTCAAATTTAATGACAAGTACCAGAGAGGTTTTAGGTGAGTAAGGTACAGATACCCCCTACTGTCTAAATACTATGAATTAATGAGAACAAACCTTAAAGCAACTATCATACATAAACAATAAACAGTCTATCAATAAGCGGACACCAAACAGCCTATACTATTTGTCTGCCTTAGTTTATAGCTATAGTCATAGCAAAATACCAGAGACCAGCAATGAAACGATAGGAATTTGTTTCCTCATAGCTCTCAAGTCCGAAGCTACAGGATAGCAGGAACATCTTGGTTTCTGGCGAGAGTCCTCCTCCCAGCTTGTACAGTAGATCCTCCCACCCTTGAGGGACAAACCCAACACCCTCAGGGGATGCCAACAATTGTCCGCACTTCTGTGATGGAGCAGCTAGAGCCAGAGCTGCAAGTGGCTACCTTCAGGAGCCCAGTGAGTTCCCAATATCTTCTGGGGATTTCAGCTCAGGCCAAACAGAGATTCACAACTTCAATGCAGAAAAGAATTTAAGGACTTGTCAGTAGGAAGTAGAACTGGAGATTTTATTAGAGGTACTTTGATACAGTCTGAGTATGCTGCTGCACACCTTTAATCTCAGTGACTGGAAGGCAGACGTAGGCAGATCTTTGTGAGTTCGAGGCCAGCTTGGTCTACTTAGCCAATTCTAGAAGAGTCAGCGCTTTATAGAGACCTTTTCTCAAAAAATGAATGAATGAATGAATGAATGAGATATTTCAGTATAGGTTTTAAGCATGAGGGCTCAGAGAAAGAGAGCGTCAGATCTGACATACTCACATGTTGAGTGGGCTCAAGGGAGAGCCACAGTGGACAGTGTTAGTTATGTGGTCTCTGTGGGTGGCTTTCCAGCTGCAGCTTAAAAGGTTGTGAAGGAGAGTTGGCACAGCAGTTCGGAGCACTGACGACTCTTCTGGAGGACCTGGGTGATTCCCAGCACCTACATGGTGGCTCTTAGTGCTCTGTAACTCCAGTTCCAGAGCATACGCTGCCCCCTTCTGGCCTCTATGGGTGCTGCATGCAAGTGGTGCACAGGCATTCATGCAGCTAAAACCCTCCTACCCATAAAATAATTTTTAAAAGTTATTAAGCAATTTCTTTTTCTTTTCTCTATTTATGAGTTTGTGTGTGTGTGTGTGTGTGTGTGTGTGTGTGTGTGTGTGCATTCACACATGCACCCAGGCCCTATGGAGGCCAGAAGAAGGTGTAGGATTCCCTGGCTCTAGAGTTGTGAGCCACCCAATATGGGTGCTGGGTGCTGAGAGTCAAATTTGGGTCCTCTGAAAGAGCCATAAGCACTCTCCGCTGCTGGACCAGGTCTGTGGTTCCTCTTTCCCTCCTTTCATACTCAGGGTGACAGGGTGGCTCTGGAGACACCTTGGATAGAGTAAAAACCTGATAAGATAAAGCCAGGAGCCACTATGTTTGCACAGGATTTAATACATTTCCTTTTCCTGTAAGTGGGGCTTCTGGTGAGATTCCTAGAAGACTGCAGGTTGACAGCTGGGAAGGGAAGATGGTCTCTAAGCAGTCATCAACTGTGCTGGGATTCTTGTGTCTTTGCTGGTGAGATACTTCAACTGGACTCTAGAGAACGGAACTCCCTTCTGTTCTCATGCCAGGATAATTTCCCCTATCTCCTATCCTGCCTCGGTTTCCCTCTCTGAGATGTTGATCTGTTATCTTAATGACCCTTGAGAATGGAAGGTCCATTTCCTACAGCTCCTGTGCTGAACAGGGACACAGGGGCTTACTTTTCCAGGGAATCAAGAGTCATATCCAATAGGTGTATGATCTGAGAGGCCGAAGCTTGGAGAGCAAAGGGTTGTTATCTGAAATCTGAAAGAGATGATGTCATTACTCAAGACATTAAACCACATAGACAGTAAAGCATGCTTCTGAGATCAGAGCCTCAAACTGCAGGGTCCCTTAAGCATGATAACCATCTGCTAAATATCTGCTAACCAGGATGCTAACAAACAGGAAAGCTTAGGGCAACAACTGACTGAGACTTAGTTTCATCTTGGATGTCTGTGGATACACTGTCTCCATTTTCCTAGTTTCATTCCTGTGGCTGGGATGAAATATCCGGAGGAAAGGCAACTTAGGGAAGAGGAGGGTTTTATTTTTGCTCACCATTCCAGGTAAAAGTCCATCCCTGTGAGGAAGTCACAGTTGCAGAAAGCTTGAAGCAGCTAATCAGGGCACGCCCAGTAGGTGGGAGCAGAGAGACAGGAACACACAAGTATATGTAGACTCAGCTCGCTTTCTCTCTTCTCACACAATCTAGGGAACGGTGACACCCACTTTCGGGCTGAGATCTTCCCACATCAACTAAGTCAATTAAGATAACCTGCCCCCCACCCCCACAGACATGCCCATGGACCAACCTCATCTGGACAGTAGTCATTGGGAGCTCTTCCCAGGAAGAGTGGAGGCTGGAGGAGTCCCTCCACCCCCAGACAAAGGTACTAACCATGAGGGCAAGGGTGTACCCTAGAACAAGGGCATTCATCTCCTGAAAACCAGTCCACCCCCCAAGCTTTAGAGACATCTCAGATCATCTTGTAGAATCAGAATTTAAACACAGATCCTTGTGTCTGTCCAGTTACACATATATCTTTTTTTTTTTTTTTATCTTCTCTCTCTGGCCCTGCTTGCTCTGGCCCCACTCCTTCCCAATGCGGAAGGCTTAAGATTTATTTATTTTATGTATGTGAGTCCAATGTAACTCTCTTCAGACACACCAGAAGAAGGCGTCAGATCTCATTCTAGATGGTTGTGAATCACCATGTGGTTGCTGGGATTTGGATTCAGGACCTCTGGAAGAACAGCGAGTGCTTTTAACCGCTGAGCCATCTCTCCAGCCCCACCTATATTCCTTGATTTAATATTTCTATTTAAATTTAAAATGAGATGGCCACTAAGAAATAAAAACCTGGGGAATAAAAATTTTCAATTCTCTGGGAAGCAAACCAGGCTCCTCAGAGGGAGCCACTGATAATGGGTCATTGATCAGTGATGACCCTGACTTGGGGAGGGTAAGTCTGGAGCTGAGTCAGCTTCTCTGACAGCCGGCTGGAAGAGCTAACAAGGCCAGGACTGAGCTGGCTTCTGAAACGCTCTGTCTCTCAAATATAATGAAACCAACGTAGTAACCAACCAGATTTGTACCGATGTCACTGCTTTGCCCCACCAATCATATTAGAGGTTAACTAACCCTTCTGGAAAATTCCTCTGGCTCTGCATAAAAGGGGGCCTGAGAGCCTCTAGAATTGCTGCCATTTAAATGAATGATTGATCCCCCAAATGCTGGTTGTTTCTTCAGAATAAATGCTCTTTGCCTTTGCAGCTATTTGAGTCTAGGATCTTCCCTTCAGCGATTCTTGGTCCGTAACAAAAGCTCATGTTAATGCTGGAGAAGGATCTGGGGTCGTCATACATCTTCGTTTGCTCCCATGTAACTCTGAACTTTCCCACCATTTGCTCGCTCCGGTCCAAAGATTTATTTATTATTATATGTAAGTGCACTGGAGCTGTCTTCAGACACATGAGAAGAGGGCATGAGATCTCATTACAGATGGTTGTGAGCCACCAAGTAGTTGGTGGGATTTGAACTCGGGACCTTTGAAAGAGCAGTTAGTGCTCTTAATTGCTGAGCCATCTCGGCAGCCCAACTCTGAGACTTTTATATATGAATAAGTGTTTAGGCCAATAGCTTTGTCTCTGTTCCTTGATGATCTCATATCTTAATTACCCATTGATTTTATTCTGCCTTGCCACATGGCTGGTTACCTGGTCCTCGGTTTCATATGACCATCTTCTTCTGTGTCTGATATGAATCTCCCGAGCCTTGACTCAATGTCAGACATCTCTCTCTCTACCAGAACTTCCACCTCCCTATTTTCTTGATAGATGACTGCTCTTCACAGTGCAGAAGAGATTATCTCTACACTCCCCCATTGTGGTCACTTTGATTAAATCTCTTTTTGCTAACCCTTGCTACCCCTTTGTCACTCCAGCTATACTATGAAATAAAAAAAAAAAAAGCGGATTTAACTATTTTACTTTACTTAATAAATCACTTACAAGCCAATTGGTCCCACGGAAATAGTAAACAAATAAAACAAACAAAAATGAAAAACCAAGCAGACACAAATAATGCAATAACCAGTCATACATAAAGACTAGTTAAGAAAAACCAAGTATTTTGTAATTTTTATTTAGATTTATCCCTTGTCAGTTTTAAATTAGCATATCTATTTTGCTTGTTTGGTTTTTCCCCCTTTTCTTTGTTTTTCTTTTTCTTACTGGTATTTTGAGACAGGGTTTTTCTGTGTAACCCTGGCTGTCCTGGGACTTCCTCTGTAGACCACACTGGCCTTACACTCACAAAGATCCACCTGCCTCAGCCTCCCAAGTGCTGGGATTGAAGGTATGTGCCATCAACACCTGGCTTATCTATTTTCTTTTTTTTATTTCTTTTTTATTTAAAATTTTTATTAGATATTTTCTTTATTTACATTTCAAATGCTATCCTGAAAGTTCCCTATACCCTCCCCCCGCCCTTGCTCCCCTACCCACCTACTCCCAATTCTTGGCCACGGCATTCCCCTGTGCTGGGTCATATAAAGTTTGCAAGGCCAAGGGGCCTCTCTTCCCAATGATGGCCGATTAGGCCATCTTCTGCTACATATGCAGCTAGAGACACGAGCTCAGGGGGTACTGGTTAGTTCATATTGTTGTTCCACCTACAGGATTGCAGCCCCCTTCAGCTGCTTGGGTGCTTTCTCTAGCTCCTCCATTGGGGGCCCTGTGTTCCATCCAATAGCTGACTGTGAGCATCCACTTCGGTGTTTGCCAGGCGCTGTCATAGCCTCACAAGAGGCTGCTATATCAGGGTCCCTTCAGCAGAATCTTGCTGGCATGTGCAATGGTGTCTGGGTTGGGTGGCTGATGATGGGATGGTCTATTTTCTTAATAGTACCAAGCAGCCCTTAACCTTCGGTCTGTCCCCAAAGGCCAGGTCTCTTTTTAGAAACACTTACATCTTAAGGACAGAGTCTAACCTGACCGTTAAGGCTCAAGGAGACGCCCAGTAAAGGTGTAAAAGTGAAAACTGTGAAGCTCGTCGACATTTGACTTTTTAAATTTATAGTGAAGCTCAACTCTGCAGGCTTGTGTATCTAAAGGGAAACAGGAAGAGATAAAAGAATACAGGTTCCTGGATCAAACATCAGTCCATCAGTTGCCAACCTGGAAGGGATCCACTCCTGGATCAGGAATTGCTGGCCCATCCAGGGTAGTCACTGCTGGGCAAGGGACATCACTCCCTATAGGCCAAACGTTTTGGTCTAAAATGACCTTGAGAAAGGCACCTCCATCTGTAAAGGGACACCTTACAAGTGCTTTAAGTCAGCATATGAGCTTCAGAACTTGACTTTTACACGTTTACTGGGCGTCTCCTTGAGCCTTAATGATCAAGTTAGACCCTGTCCTTAAGAGCCTGTCTTTACCCTAGTTGATCAGACACATGGTCCATCTAGTATATAGCTGGGGAAACTGACGCAGAGTTCCCCTCCTGGATCAGATACCACTGTCTGTCTGGTGCAGAGTTTAAGGACAGACACACAGAGCAGCTGAGGTTTTTAATAAACTCGAATGAGCACACGTGACATCTAAATTTACCTATTTCAGCCTTAAAGGTTATGGAAGACCTTCAAAACATCCTTTAGTGTAACTTTAGAATTAAAGGCAGAAGACTAGAGAGGAAGAAAAGTTACAGGTTGCAATCCAGCACTGGGGAGGGGAAGGAGGCAGGCAGAGTTGTCCTTGAAGACGTTTATGCAGCAGACCAGTAAGTCAGTGGCGGGGAGGCAGAGTTCCCTTTGCTGGGGTTAATAGCTTGCCAGAGAGAAAACAAGGGTCTATACAGTGAGTAGACAGGAAAAGAACAGAGAGCGCTTCTGGGATTTAGGATAGAGAGAGTAGAGGCAGCAGTCATTCTTAGTAGGTTTTTACATCCAACGCACAGCTTCGGGGGATAGATTTGGACTTAACCTACATACACATTAACAGTGATGTGAGCAGGGGATCGAGACAGGAAGTCATCAGCTCTCATCATGTCTTCCAGGATGAGCCAACAAAGTTCCCTCTAATCTAACAACAGGGCATAGATAAATCTAAGATTTCTGTCTTTGGTGCCAGTGGTACTCATCAAATACTAAGTAGGTCTCCAGCTAGAAAAACAAGAACGGAGAGGCAAGATGAACATGCAAGCCACAGTTAGTGTTCTAGCTTCATTTCTGTTGCCATGATAAAAGTTTACCCTACATAGCAAAGGGAAACACGAGCATGCCTTTAATGCCAGCCTCCAGGAGGCAGAGGCTGACTCTGAGGGTTCTCTGTGAGTTCGAGGCCAGCAGTGGTCTACATAGCAAGTTCAAACGTAGCCACGGGGACATTGGAAGACACTGTCTCAAAACAAAACAAAACACAACAACAACAACAACAACAACGACAAGCCCCTTAAATAAGAGGTTCAGAAGGCACGCGGTTAGGCTGATAATGAAGTCAGATGTCAAGTGCTTTCCTCACAAGACACAAACTTACACTTTCAGGCTTTGCAGTTGAAAGATTCATCCTAGGGCTGGAGAGATGGCTCAAGGTCTTGAGTTCAAATCCACATGGCTCACAAACGTCTGTACAGCTACAGTGTACCCATATACATAAAATAAATAAATTAATTTAAAAAAAAAGATTCATCCCAACCAAAGACTAAAAAACAATACGAACACATCAGAAAAAAACACTCTTGTCTGGAAAACGGGACACGACAAATCAAACCAAAGGCGGAATAGTCAAGGTTTCCACTTCGGGGTCAGGAGCCCCAGCAGGCACGCATCGCATCGCGTTACGGAGACAGAGGAATGGGTGCGAACTCGCGACCCTCTCCTCCCCGCAGCCGGCCCGGGGCGGGCGGGCGCCACCGAGCGCGGACCTCCCGCGCACCTCCCTTGCGCCTAGAGCGGCCGCGTCGGACCGCGGGGCGGCGCACTTCCGGCTGCGCGTCGCCGCTCGCACGCTGCTGGGCCTCGGAGCCGGCCTGCGCCTCCCTCCGCGCCGGCGGGCCTCGGGGAGAGAGAGAGGGTGAGTTGGGCAGGACGCCCGAGGGGGGCGGGCGCGCTGCCTCGGAGCTCGCAGGCCCGCGGGGCGGGCGCAGAGGTCCCGGGAGCGCCCGACAGCGAGGACCCGCCGCGCGGTGTCCCCGGGCTCGCGGCGGCCACAGGCCCGGCCACTCACTCACTCACTCCCGGGCCCACGCAGCTCCCGAGTGAGGGGCGGCGGTGTCACCCGCCAGCACCCCTGGCCCGCCGCTGCCAGCCTGGAAACTGAGTCACCCGGGTGCTGTGGGCTGTCCCCACGGTCAGCAGAGATTTGTCATCTGCAAGTCAGGCCCGAGGTGACAGGTGACAGCACTGTCAAGACTGAAATTGCGCACTATCTCGAACGTGGAGCACGGGTCTTGAAAAAGGCGAGCAGCTGCTTTTAATGTGGTTTGCTCGCTTTAAATTCCTAATTCCCCGAGCGATGCGTGTCACAAAACATACACCATTGCTTAAATAGTTGTTTTTTGCCAGCTGACCTACTGGGAGAGTTTTGATTATTTAGTCTAATTTTTTCAGCCTTTTATTGGGGGAAAATTTCAAACATACATAGAAAAAAAAATTTCCCGATTCATGGTCAGACTTGTTTGACCCATTGCCTTCTTCCCCGCTGTTGTTTTAAAGCGATTATAAAATGTACTACTCCGTATGCTAAATGCTTGTCTGTAAGACACAATGGCTGTTTTTAAACATGAAGTCATAATCAGTCTCGTTAGCGTTTCGTATTACCTATTATCCAACTAGTGGTTTACATTCTCCCTGTTTTCTCTTCCCTTATCGGTTTATCCAAATCAGGAACCAAACAAGCTACGCGTACTACAGACAAGTAATACCTCTTGTCTCTTGCTCTCCTAAACCCCTATTTTTTAACCCCCAGTATTATACTTGCTGAAATGCCAGTTCATGTGTCCTACGTGGTTTTTCCTACAGCCTGCACGATGCCTTTTTCTATCTCTGTGGAACTCTTTAGTGAACTGATAAGTTAGCCTTTCCCGGTTCTGGCCTTATTTTGGGGCAAGAAAAACCTCATGGAGGCCAGCTGTGCATTTCAGGCTGCGTCATCGGGAGTTAAATAAGATCTCGTCCCTCTTTATGGACCCTTATAACAGGTAACCAGATAATTGACCAAGGAGTTACAGAGAGGAATGCCAGCTAACAACTACAGCGGGAGACTTGTCACCTTGTGGCCATACCACGAAATAGTGGATCTTGACAGTGATCATTAGTAGATGTTTAGGTCAGGAAAGGAGTCAGGTCTGTTGGGAGCACCTCCTGCCACTTAGAACTTCTGAAGCAGTGTGGGGTCAAGGTGGAGTGGAGATGAATCAAGATTGCCCATGCATTGAGAATTTGAAGCTTTGTGAATACTCCGTGACCATGTACTGCGCTGACATTTCTAATTCTGTATGTGTTTGAAATTTCTCCTTTTGTTTGTTTGGTTTTTTTGTTTGTTTGTTTCAAGACAAGGTTTCTCTAGCCCAGGCTGGCCCTCAGACTCTCAGTTCCTCTACTTTAGCCTCCTACCTCCATGCTAGGATCTGAAGTATTCACCACCACATCCAGTTGAATTTTGTGTGTGTGCATGTGTGCGCATGTGTGTGCAAATGCATATGGAGGCCAGAAGTCAGTGTTGCATAGTTTCCACACTACTCTCTAAAGGTTTTGAGATGAGGTCTTTCGCTTGTAGATTGTCGGTGAGTTCCAGGGATCTGCCTGTCTGCTTCCCTCAGGCCTAGGGTTCTATCTGCGCCCCACCACACCCTGGTCTTTCTGTAAGCACTGGGGAGCTGAGTACAAGTCCTCATTCTCTTGAGTCAGGCACGGTACAGCCGAGACAGCTCTCTAGCCTCTCAATGTTCAGTTTGGGTTTGTTTGGTTTTCTGCTTTGTTTTGTTTTGTTTTTTTGAGACAGGTCCTTTCTATGGAGCCTTAGGTGGCCTGGAGTATGTAGGCACAGGTTGGCGTTGCATCTACAGAAATCCGCCTGCCTCTGTCTTCTGAGAGCTGGGATTAAAGGCGTGGACCACCATGCCCCACCCAAAAGAAAACTAAACAAACCCGACAACACTTGTTTTAAATGTTGACTAATGATTTCAGGTTACAACCCTTGGGTTATAGTTTTCTAACAAGGAGTTCTTGTTTGTCTGTTTGCCAGGCTGGTTTGAGAGTATCTCAGGTAGCTCAGTCTGACCTTACAGTTGCTGCGTACTAAAGCTGGCTTGTTTTGATCTCCCAGACCCTGTGTTTGCTGGGATCACAGGTGTGCACCACGTAGCATGCCTCACTAAATCGTTTTTCAGTGTGACTCAGTGTTAAGAGTACAGGGAACCAGGCTCTCAGACTCAGCTCATGCCTCACTCACAGGATTTCCTGTGTAGTATTTCTAGGGCAGGTGTTTTAAAGCTCCCTGGCTAATTCTGATATGCCCCAACCACTTGTCCATTACTTGTTAGGGATGGCAAAGTGATTAGGATAGTAGAGGTAGAAGACAGCTGGAGAGATTAGGCAGTATTATCTAGGAAAGAAAATGCCCAGCCAGGAGCCCTGACTTGACACTTATTTCAGCTCTGATGACTTGGACTCATAGCTAAACTCCTGTGTGTCATCTGTCTTTCAGTTCATCTTATTTATTTATTTATTTATTTATTTATTTATTTATTTATTTATTTGTAAATTACAGCATTGCTCTTGGCAAGGCAGAGACCCATTGAGAAGATCTTTCCCCCGTTCTGGCCAGGACTGTAAAGAAACTCTTCCTTCATCAGTTTCTGTCTGCCAGGTTTTGGGTGGAGTGGCAAACAACATGAACCTTAGCTTCCAGTAACAGTTACATTTCGTTCTTCCTTCTGTGTTTTACTAGCCTTTAAGTTAACTTTCTACTGTTTATCTCTACCTCTTGAAAAGTACAAAACAATAAGGAGGTAATTCAGAAAGCCTATGTACGCTAAACTATTTAATTGTTGAAAGGTAAGCGTGGATAGAGGCAAAAAAAGTGGAGTAACTCGTGGAAGGGATGCTAACAGTACCCTTAAGGCTTGGATAACTACCTCATGTGGGAGGGGTGTGAAAGGTGAAGTGAGTGGGGAGCCGCCCCCCAGGGAAAGGAAAGGAAACTAAATGATGTGTGTAGTTAGAAAAAGCATATTTGCCTTTTTGGTACATTAAAAACATCATCACTGGGCTGGTGAGATGGCTCAGTGGGCAAGAGCACCCGACTGCTCTTCCGAAGGTCCGGAGTTCAAATCCCAGCAACCACATGGTGGCTCATAACCATCCGTAACAAGATCTGACTCCTTCTTCTGGAGTGTCTGAAGACAGCCACAGTGTACTTACATATAATAAATAATAATAATAAAAAACCATCATCACTGTTAAATATGAAGCAGAAATAAATAAGACATTGGTCATTACAACTGGAAACAATCCAAAGATTCAAGTTAGCAGACAACCTCTGGTCTCTCCTCCTTCATTCTAAAGACCCAGGAGACCGGCCATAGTAATAGTACATTGTATACCCCTCACACCACACTGTCTTATGCGAGTGTGGGGCCTGAGGCATTGTTCTAAAAAATACGATTATACTGGTGTTCTCATTGTTACCCTTGTAGTTACAGAGCACAGGGCTTATTACCTATAGAATAATATAATTTAACAGAATGAATAATTAACATTAAGAACATAAACTAGTCATTTTCCTGTTGACATAACTAAATTGTTTCTATATTTTAGCCCAAACGCACCATAGTAAGCATTATTGTACAGAAATTTTTTTCTATAGCTAGATTCTAGAAAATGAGATTGCTTGGATTTGTAATCAACAGTATCATTACTGGTGATATTTATTGTCAAGTTATTCTCCCACAGAATAATAGCAGTTCACCCCTCCACCATTGTTACCTTGTGATTACATCTGTTTCCCCTTTTCCCATCATCCCAGCTAGCTTTGGCTGGCATTGCTTGGTTGGCATCTGCCAGTTGATGTGTGGGAAACTGAGTCTCTGTTGAGTTTGCGTTTCACTCAGGGGCTGAGCACTCTTCATGCTTCGTTGTATTGTGAATGTACTCTGATTTGGTATGTATCCTCTTTATTTTTCCTTGTGTCAGTATTCTTCATTAAATGCATTTCCATAAACTGAAAGTTAATATTTTATTTATTATTGTGTGTGTATGTGCACACATGAGCTGGAAGGGGCATGTGTGCAGGTCAGAGTTGTGAGACTGGTCTCTGTTCACCGTGTAGTTCTAGGGATTGAACTCAAGTCGTCAGGCTGGGCTACAGCTCCCTTACTTACTGAAGCACTTGTCAGCACGCATAGCCATTTTAAGAGGCTTTAATCTCTTAAAAGTTTTACTTTCTTTAATTTAAATTGAGAACTTCACTCACAAGTACTTTATTTACATTATTCCCCCCCCACACACACACACGTTCATGGCCTCTTCTTTAGTACTATTGCTACACACATTTACACATGTATATACACTGCCTACTGAATCCATTTCCTGTTGCTCAAGTGTGCATACGTTTAGGGATGACCAGTTGGGATTGGATAAGTAGGGAGTGGCGGAAGCCCTGAGTGAATGTGTCCAGAGTGAATGTGTGCTGTTGGCAGGGCATGGCCGTGTCATTGACCCTATCCTCAGACCCACAGGAAAATGCCAAAGTGTGCCCCTCCCCACCCCGGGTGCAGCTCAGAGAGAGGGCAAAGCTTTCCTCTGGAGTCCTCTCAAGAATGACTGTTGTGTGTGCAGAAGAGGTCCACCTTAGCAGCACCCTTTATGGCCTGCAGACTGCTCTCCAGAGGCCACAGTTGCTGAGGTTAGCAAGACTTGCCTCCTCGGCCCAGCACTGCACCATAAACCTTGTCTCCTTGTTAAGCAGTGTGCAACAATCCTCAGTGGTCAACTCTATATGGTAAACTTCTGGGTTTGTCCACCGACTCCAGCTATCTGTGTAAGGCTGTGTATGTCTGTTTTGTCTTTGTTCCCTGCCACCTCAGTCAGGCCCATTCCTGGATCCATGCAGGACATAGGAGATAATCTATGAGGTGGCTTGTCTCTGGAGAAAACTGGTTAGCCCTCCCTAAGCACCCACTGATCGTAGCTCCTCATCTAGCGGTGGGACTGCTTGTGGCAGGCTGTGTTTAGGCAATGGTCCTATTGAGACTTCCCTGTCCCATTTAGAAGGCACTGCCCAACAGCGGGCCACCTCCTAGTCACCAAGCTCTTACAGAAACGCTTCTACTCCTTTTGATATCTTCCCCTTGGCCTGAGGTTTTGTAGATGTTTACCTTTTTTCCCTGTGATTTCACTGAGTTTTGATACACAGATGTTACAAAATTCTGTACCATGCAGTAGGTGAGTTTATTTTTAAATTTATAAGCCTCTTGCCTTTGCAAGAAGTCTTTCTATTCCCTAAAGTTCTATCAAGATTCTCCTGATTTTTCTCCCCTTGTGGTGGGCTGGGACCAGAGCATCTTGCATGTTAGGCAAAGGCTCACCTATTGAACTATATTCCCAGCACTAATTTTTAAGACATATTTTATCAGGGTTTTTTTCTTTTGTATTTAAATTTCTAACTCATGTGAAACTAGTTAGTCATAGGTTTCAGCTAGCCTTCATTGTTGTATGTGACAAACATCTCCCATCACAAACAAAGATCAGAGGTGGCACAGTGCATAGATCTAGTGAGAACAGTGCCAGGAATTGGCAAACACGTCTGCACATGTACTAGGTTGCAGATCACTGTGATGAGATGGAGCCACAGCTGGAGGTATACTTACAGCAGAGCTCTTCTGGTCTGTGCCTGAGGCCCCATGTTCTGCCTCAGGACTTGGGAAGAGAAGGGCAAAGGCAAACTGATCAACAGTGAACTCTGTCTTTGAGTGAAGTACACCATTTGTATTGCTGTGAAATATCAACACTGTTACTCAGTACCGTGGCCCTTCAGAAGGGACTACTGTGGCCACCACTTGTCTTGTTTAGACTCTTAGCCAAAACTAAATCCAGGTGGGGCTGACTGTTTATTAGGACTTAAAAAGCGAATTAGTACAAAATATGGAGACATCTCATAGAGCTTCTCACTATGCACTTTCTCATTTTTTCTTGTACTAAATAACATTAGTCTGGTATGTTGATGAGCCAGTACTGACAATTATAAACAAATGCTATTTGGGTCAGGCTGGAACCTCTGCTCATTCCCTTCACAAGCTGGGGAACCCATCTACCCTCCTTCCCCCAACCCTGTCCGCACAGGGAAAAAAAAAAAACCCAAAAACTCCAGGCTAACATGTCATTACCCCTTGTCTCTGAGAGTCCCAAAACCCACTTAAGAGTACCCACCTAGGGGCTCAATTCTTGACAATGTATGAACATAATCCCAGGTTTTAGCTGGCACGTCATACCTCCTCACCTATACTTTATAAATCCCCCTTGCCAGTCATCTATTGGATGGAACACAGGACCCCTAATGAAGAAGTTAGAGAAATTACCCAAGGAGCTAAAGGGGTCTGCAACCCTATAGGAGGAACAACAATATGAACTAACCAGTAACCCCCAGAGCTGTGTCTCTAGTTGCATATGTAGCAGAGGATGGCCTAGTCTGCCATCAGTGGAAGGAGAGGCCCTTGGTCTTGCGAAGATCATATGCCCCAGTACAGGGGAATGCGAGGTCCAGGAAGCAGGAATGGGTGGGTTGGGGAGCAGGGCAGGGGAAGGGTATAGGGGACTTTCCGGATAGCATTTGAAATGTAAATGAAGAAAATATCTAATAAATAAATCCCCCTTGCTTTAGCCTGGGTGTGGATTTCCCTGACCTCCACCTGTGAGATTAGCGAACTCTTGAGAGAGTTGTCTCTCAATAAACCTGCCTTTATCCTTCTGATTACTTCAGTTGGTTCATTTCATTGGTAAAGAAGCCTATTGATTTGAATTCTTGTGTTGTGATTGTGTAAACCATTATATAGTATTTCTTTGCCTGTATATGAGGTTCTGGAGTCAAAGCCAGAGCTTTGTTCATTGCTGTGTAAGTGCTTTACCCCAGGTTACATCTCCATATAATAACATTTCTATAGTGTGACCACCTACTCTTTTACTTCCTTAAAAATGTGCTTGCCTGAGGGACTGTGGTGGCGAATACCTTTAATCCCAGTACCTGAGAGTCAGAGGTGGATGAATCTCTGAGTTTGAGGCCACCCTGGTCTATAGAGATAGTTCCAGTATATTCATGGCTACACAGAGAAACCCTGTCTTCAAAAACCAAAGGTAGAAAAAAAAATGACTCCCCAATTAATTCTTCTGTCTGTCTACTTTCTCTGTAGTTTGCCTTTTAGAGACTGTCATAGGGTTGGAATTCACTACAGTGTTTTACCTGTAATGCAGGGATTAAGCCCGGGCCCTGTACATGCCAGGCAGGAGTTCTACTACTGAGCTACTGATGCCCTTCACCAGTTCCAGTGTGGATTCTAGGGATCAAACTCAAGTTGTCAGGCTTAGTTGCAAGTGGCTTTACCTACTGATCCCCAAACTCTGTGTGTGTGGGGGGGTGTGTGCTCGCTCCTGTATGCGCTTGCGTGCGAGTGCGATGCAGTGGTAGAGTACCAGCACTATTTTAAAACACCAAACAAATCATTATACCCAGAGCATAAGCAGTTATTGAAGGTATAGCTCCATGCAGAGCACATGTTCAGCAAATACCAAGAGTACTAAGGTCTGGGTTCTATCCCCAGCACCAAAAATCAACCAGTTGTAGTAAATCTCAGAGGAGCAGGCTTTGGCTGCAGATTTTTTTATGACACCAGTGATGTTTATGTTGCAGGGTGGAAGATGTCTATGGATGTGACCTTTCTTGGGACAGGAGCAGCATATCCATCGCCGACCCGTGGCGCCTCTGCGGTGGTTCTTCGGTGTGAGGGCGAGTGCTGGCTCTTTGACTGTGGGGAAGGAACACAGACCCAACTTATGAAAAGCCAGCTTAAAGCAGGTTAGTGTGCATCCAGCTTACTTGGGACTGTCCTCTGTTGTGCGCCATGCTCTTGGCTGTCAGGAACCCTGTTGTTCAGTAACAGGCCTAAATCTGTATCCACTTCATAACTTGAACTCTGTCCGGCAAGGCTTGGAAGAGTGTCGGGCACCCAGCAGTGCTTGCTGAATGTCATGCATACCTTCACGCGCTTTTCATTCATCCTGTGTCAAAAGCCAGGATTTATGGAGGCCAGGGCATACAGGATGAGGAGAGATACAGCAGGTGCAGCAGATGGACACCCCCCCCCCCAACATGGGAGTGGTAGCTGTGCTTGTCTCCACCAGCAAATAATGTCATGGGAGAATGCAAAGGGCAGTAGGTGGTCAGGGGAGGGGGAGGGAGGAGGGGGGAGCAGGAGGGGGGAGTGGAAGAAGGGAAGGAGGAAGAGGTGGCTGCGGCTTCCCCTTGTTCTTCTGGTAGCCATCTCAGACGAGTTTATCTACGAGTTGCTGAGAGAGGAATAATAATTCCTGGCCTGGGGAGAGTTGAAGTCCAGCCTGAGGGAACAGAGTAGTGATCCAAGAGCAGCGCCTGGAAGGTGAGCCCAGTGTGAAGTCTCTGGCTGGACTCAGGAAAAGCTGGGCACTAGGCCCAGTTGTATCTCAGGCTTGGTCTCAGCAGATCAGCCAGCTTAAATACGTGTTCCTTGTCTCAAAGAACAGGGTTACAAACTGTGCCTCAAAGAGATGTTATAAACCAGGCGTGTGGCGCTTGCTGGGGATCCTAGCACCCAGGAAGCAGAAAGGGTTGTGAGTTAGAGGCCAGGGAGCTACACAGGGAGACCTTGTGTCAAAACAGATTGATATATATATATATATATACACCTTTAAAAATAATTTTATTAGCTTACTAGTTATTATGTTTTCATCATTTAAATCCCATCTAAAAGGCTGTCTTCTCAGACCTCCTGGGTCAAGCATCTTCTCCTTCCCCGCAGGCATCTCTTTACCTTACGTTGTTTTTATTAACTTAGTGGCATTGGTATCTGGGACTATGTTATATATGTAGTGTGTTTCTGTGTTTGTACACTGATGTACAGTCAGGTAAGTTTAGTGACACTCATGTGCCTGGTGGACACCTCGTGAGCACTGTTCACTGTGAACAGGTGGACATTTAGGATTTCCCACTCCTGAGGTCTTGGTAAATCAGAGCTGCTACAGCTTATCAGAGGGTGTGGCACTTGATATTTAAAGTAACATACTTGTAGGGACTGGGGACCAGCCATCAATTATGTAATGATAGAAGAGACGAGGAGGGATTTTTAAATATAGCATGGAAAGGGGGCACTGATTGTAGAATTCATGTGTGACACTGTGGCTCCAGTTCCCAGTGTGGAAACCAAAATCAGCAAAGCAAAAGAAATGATTATAAAGTGATTCCTAAAAGCATTACAGAGCATGGTCTTAACAATGCTAAAAATGTTAAATGAGACTTGGTAGTACAGCATGGATTTAATGTGTGTAAGCCCCCAGCACTAGAAAAGGAAAATAATTGTAACTGATTTACATATGTACATGTCTGGCAGGACTGGCAATTGTATCGGTGCAATTGGCAAAGTACCTATCTTAGTACTTTGTATTTTCACAATTTTATTTTGAGATAAGGTTTCGCTAAGTTACCCATTGGCTGTCCTTGAATTTGCCCAGTAGCCTAGGTAGGTCTTGAATTTGTGGTCTTCCTGACTCAGCTTTCTCAGTAGTTGGAATAGTTGGCCTGTGCCACCAGGTCTATGTCACCATAGCAACCTCAGCAATATGTTTTCCTTCTTTCCCTCTCTCTCTCTCCTGCTCTAGCTTGTACACACACACACACACACACACACACACACACACACATATCACACACACAAAATACATATCACACCACACACATCACTCACACACATCACACACACACGTCACACACACACATCTCACACACACACATCACACACACATCATATACTATAAGGCAGTAGACTTAATTTCATCATCATGTCCAACCAAGGATGCATAGTGTTCTGCTCCGCTGTGGGCAGTGTTTCTCCACCACTTCCTTCTTCCTGGGGAAAGGGAGAGGGTGTGATCTTGACTCTTCATCTGGTCGCTTCCTCATACCTTTCATGACTGTGGTTGCCATTCCTTGTATCTCAGAAATCACATTTCCCGAAAATGAGATGTCTGGCCTCCTGAAACTGCTCACTGTGCAAGCAGTTTTCCTTTCCTTATTTACCTGCTTGCTGTGGGTTCCCGGGCTGTCTGTTCAGCTTTGGCTTTGTTTTGCAGCAGATAGTGAGAAGGCCCCAAAAGGTGGCAGTTTTGAGGCCAACATGGGTTCAGACTCAGTGGCTGCTGTAGTTCTTCTATCTCTAGAGACCTTGGGTTATACTGAGAGGCTGTCTGGAAAGGGGAAATGGGAAAATTTAAGAAACGTTCTTTCATTTAAAATATAAAAAAAAAAAAAAGACCAAAAAAAAAAAAAAAAAAAAAAAAGGGTGGTTAAGAAGAGGCCTGGGGCAGCTCAGTGACTGGGGGCTTGCTGAGTGGACGTGGCACCCTGGGGTAGCTCAGTGACTGGGGGCTTGCTGAGTGGGCGTGGCACCCGGGGTAGCTCAGTGACTGGGGGCTTGCTGAGTGGGCGTGGCACTCTGGGGTAGCTCAGTGACTGGGGGCTTGCAGAGTGGGCGTGGCACCCAGGATCCAATCCTCAGCACCACACAGAGATTACCACACGAGACCTGAGGAATCGGAAAGCAAAAGCAGCTTGAGAGAGTCATCTGTAGAGAGAGAAGTCCTCGTGAACTTAGACATCACCTCCTTGAGATCACCCAAGTCGGCCTCTGAGCCAGCCTTTGTTCTTGGCCAGTGCAGCCTGGGTGCAGCCATTCTGGGAAGACTGCTTTGAGAGCATTTGCTGTCGGAACAAATCAGAGTGTGATAAACTGTTCCTGTTCTTTTATGGTACCGTATAGTTGGGATAGGTGGCCTGAGCCTGTTCTACTGGAAATGTGATGCGGGTTGTGATTGTTACTTTCAAAATGCCCGTGGTGCGTCTCAGAAAATGCTCATGCGGCATCCTGCCATTTACCAGCAGTAAAATCGGCTTACCATTAGCTAAATCAAGTTATAACCTAAGCCAGTGTGCACCAAACAGTCTGGAAACAAGAGCTGGGCCCTCATATAGTATGGTCGGGACTTGCCTTTACTCTGTGTGCCAGCCTGTATCTGATGTGCTGACCCTTCCTCTGCTCTTCCTTGTTCCCCTCTGCCTCTCCTGTTCCTCCTCTTCCTCTTCTTCTTCGTTCCTCAGTCCTTACCCTGTTTGCCCCTCCTCCACATCCCAACTGGGACAAATGGTTGGTGAATCCCTGCTCAGGAAGGAAACCTTGAAAGGCAGCTTTAGGTTTAGACCAGTCAGTGAGAGCCAGCAGAGCATTTCATTTGCTCTAGGTCCATGTTTCCAGCCTCAGAGGGAATAGTGGGAGACAGTGTGTCTGAAAGATGCTCGAGGCCCAGCAGTTAGGTGAGGTAAGTAAGAATATATAGAAAAACAATCGGCACGCTATAAAGCACTGTGATTTGAAGATATTCATGGGGAAAAAGATACTATCCTATTTAAACCAGCCACTAAAGCTTGACTTGGTAGTTCAAACCTACTATCCTGTCATTTGGAAAGCTAAGGAGGATTGCCACAAATCTTAGGTTGTTTGGATTACACAGTGACTTCCAGGCTAGCATGGGCTATAGTGTGAGATCTCGTTTCAGAGAGCAAGCGAGTAGGGCTGGGGAGATGTCTCAAGGGCAAGAGTGCATGCTATGTAAACTGGGGTCCTGAGTTCAAATCCACAATATCCATGTAAAAACTGGGCATGACTGTGTGGGGCCTGCAACCCTAGCACTAGTGGGTAGTCAGAGAGGCAGTGCTCAGACAGCCTAGACAAGATGGTGAGCTTCTGCGTTAGGAGCGACCCTGGCTCGAGGTACTAAAGTAGAGAGCAGTAGAGTAAGACATCCAGTCCCCTCCTCTGCTCTCTGCATGCATGTGTGTCCAACATACTCATGTGCATAGACTACACACAACACCGTATGCACCTCCTCCTACACACATACACAGAACCAATCAATCAACCAAATGATAAAGTCTGTTTCTCTCTTTTCTGAAGTCATGCAACAGAATGAAAGGAGTAAGTTTGTAGTAACATACAGAATGTGTAGTTTCAGCTGACTACTCTTTATGTAAGTTGTTAGGCTTGTTTGAAACTGCTTGTCTGTGGAACTGAAGATGTTCCTCAGTGGCAGTTTCAATAGCAGGGCAAGTGTCTAGTCTGCACAGGGTGGATCGGCACTGGGCTGAGGGGTAGGGATGCTAAGTAAAATAGTTGTCTTGGCTTTTCTATCTAATATATTCCCCGTCTCCATCAAAAGGGAGAATTACCAAGATCTTCATCACACATCTCCATGGAGACCACTTCTTTGGCCTTCCAGGCCTCCTCTGTACCATCAGCCTGCAGAGTGGCTCTGTGGTCGCCAGGCAGCCTATTGAAATCTACGGCCCAGTCGGGCTTCGGGACTTTATCTGGAGAACCATGGAGCTCTCTCACACGGAGTTGGTTTTTCCTTACGTCGTTCACGAGCTAGTTCCTACAGCTGACCAGTGTCCTGTAGAAGAACTGAGAGGATTTGCACACATGGATGAAGCAGACAGCTCTCCCAAAGGACAAGGACGAACTATCTTGCTAGATGCAGAAGAAAACTCATACTGTCTGGTTGATGACGAGCAGTTTGTGGTAAAAGCATTTCGCCTCTTTCATAGAATTCCATCCTTTGGCTTTTCAGTGGTGGAAAAGAAGCGTGCTGGTAAACTCAACGCACAGAAGCTGAGAGACCTCGGTAAGCACACCCCCTTCCCTTTACCTGAGCTTCTAACAGGGGCCCCCGCGGCTGTCGGGGGAGAGCGCTCACTTCCTTGGCCCAAAGATGCTGTTTAGAACAAAACTCAAATATTTAATCTATTTGAATCTTTTCTTGTTAGCTCTCTGGATTCACATTCCTTTTTCTTTCCTTATTATCTGCACTTAGAACTTAATCTAGGATGCGCACTAAGCAAGCACTATGTACCACTGAGCTCTCTCCACCTCCTTTATTATTATTATTATTATTATTTTACCTGATCTGAGTTTCCCAGGTGGCTTTGGATGTGTGCATTCTGACAGCTAGGATACAGCCAGTATGACCAGGCCCAGCTCTGTCTTAGTTGGCAGTGGTTTGAATTAGGATCAGTCCATGATTTATTTTTATGTCCTTGGACTTCCCTTTTGCTGTCCTTGGGCCATGCTGGGGTTCAAGCCCGTGGTCTCCCATGGGCTCCATCTCTAAGCCACTGCCCGTCTTCTTGTCCCAGTCTTGAAGTTATTTTTTAAAATATGTTTCTGTTTTTATTTTTGTCTGATCCAGGGTTTCACTCTGTAGCCCAGACTGGCCTACAAGTCACTGTGTAACTCAAATCCAGACTCATGGTCCTCCAGCCTCTGCCTTAAGATTGGTTGGAATTCGAAGTTGCACAGTCCTGAGGTATGTTTTCAATGACATCTTTGTGTGAGGTGTAGGTGTGTGTCTGTGTGTCCTCTCACCCATATGTATGCATGCAGAGGCCAGAGGTGTCTTCCTTCCTTTTTGATACAGGGTCTCTTGCTGAGCTTGGAGCTCCTTATTTTGCCCAGGCTGACTGACTACTCAGCAAGCCCTTAGGATCCACCTATTTCTGTCCCCCCAGTGCTGAGGTTACAGATACAAGCATCACCCTGGCTTCTCACATGGGTGCTAGGGCTCTGCACACAAGTCCTCTTGCTTCCTCAGCAAGCACTTTACCCACCAAGCCATCTCCTTGGTTCTTCAGTGACATCTTTGGTGTAAGGATTTTTGTCATAGGTCTTTACCTTACAATAGCAGCCAACTACTTCAAGAGTTTCTTTTCTATTTATCCTGCCTACCCATTCAATCTTGATGAAGTTAGTTTGGTATTCACAACATTGCACTGTTGCGGGAAATATTAAAAAAGAACTGGCATGTTCCTGCACATATGCCAGCAACTCTCAGCCTGCTGCTGTCCACCACAACACCAATCTACCCGGTAGAAACAAGACTTTGGAAGCTTATAATTTACCAATCAGATATATGTATCAATAAATTCTCAATTTATAAGAAGCCAATATGATAATTTCAGAACCAATTGATAATGATAAAAGTTTTATCCTAATTATTCTAACCTTATGATATTATAACTATCTGTGGCTGGTTAAAGTCACACCCATTCATATCTTCCTCCATCTTCCTTTCTCCTTCTTCCTCTGAGACACTCTCTGTCTCTGCAACTCTTAGCTCCGCCTCTCTTTTCCCTGTCCAATCACAGGCTATTGCTGCCCTAATGTAATTAGACAGGGAAAATCCTGCAACAATGTACCTTACCCAGTTTTGCATACCACGGTTCATCATAGGTGGAAGGAAACACATAAAGATGGGTACTGGCCCCTGAAGACTTTGTAGTTTCTTCTCCTTATGGTCCTACTTCCAGCTTCAGCACTACACTTGTCTTGGCATGCCATGGTATCCCTGTTGGAAGAATGGTGGTGATTCTGTCTAATTTTTAGGTATACAGTATGTTTCCCAACTAAGACAGTATAACGTTCTAGATAATGAGGAAAAGTAACAAGGCCAAAGATGTGTCTGGCGATCTTAATACTGTGGAAATACTGTTATATTTGGAAACTTTAAACATGTCTGTTGGAAATGTTGGCCACATATTTGCTTGTAAGAATTATCTACAGTGTTAATCTATACTAATGGTACTCTGAAGCTTGAAAATCTGGAACTGCTACCATCCACCATTATGATTAAGCATGCAGAATTGCCTTAAACATCCCTTGGCCATATTTGTGTGTGTTTGTTTGTTTGTTTGGTGTGTGTGCATGCGTGTGCATGTGTGTGTGCGTGTGTTTGCCATAGTGTGCAGGTGGAGGTCAGAGGACAGCTTTCGGGAGTCACTTCTCTCCTTCTGCCCTGTGGGTCTCAGGGATCAAGGGTCTTAACCAGCTGCCATCTCCCTACCCAAACCCATGACCCCATTCATTTCTCTTACCAAGTTTCTTCCTTAGTCAGTCAGTTCATAGACATTTGTTCTGACTAGAGATATTGATTATATAATTGTTTACATCTGTTCTTTGGTGTTATAATAAATGAAGATCCTCAAAAACTGTTATTCCCATGCAATGCAGAAAATCCAAGCTGGCAGTAGTAAGATCTAAGTGTTACTTCAGAGCTTAAGAGTGAGCTTACATATGTGCTTCAGAAAGGTTTCAAACATAGAGCCATTGTTATTAACAACAGTCCACACTGAACTTTTAAAGTATTTAAATATCCCATGTCACAGTTATCTATAGGTGGTAAAGTATTTCTTTCAGTTTTGAAAATGATTGGATGCCTTTAAATTTTAAAAAAGTTGTATGTGTATGGGCGTTTAGTCTGCATTGTGTCTGTGCACCATGTATGTGCCTGTCGTCCTCAGACAGTTGTGAGCTGCCAGGGAGGTGCTGGGAACTGAACCCAGGTCCTCTGGAAGAACAGCAGCTGCTCCTAACTGCTGAGCCATCTCTCTCAAGGCTCCTGGATGCCTCTGCTATCTGCCGTTTGCTGTAAGCTGGTAAAGTTGTCTCTTTGCTAATCATAATTCCATATCCTTGATATGATGTTATCCGTTGTATCATCAGGTGTGCCACCAGGTCCTGCCTATGGGAAGCTGAAAAACGGGATTTCTGTTGTTTTGGATAATGGAGTTACAATTTCTCCCCAAGACGTCTTAAAAAAGCCTATGGTTGGAAGAAAAGTCTGCATTCTGGGTGACTGTTCCGGGGTTGTGGGTGACGGGGGCGTGAAGCTGTGCTTTGAGGCTGACCTGCTGATCCACGAGGCCACTCTGGATGATTCCCAGATGGACAAAGCAAGGGAGCATGGCCACAGCACGCCGCAGATGGCAGCGGCGTTTGCAAAGCTGTGCCGTGCCAAGAGGCTAGTCCTCACTCACTTCAGTCAGCGCTACAAACCAACCGCCTTGGCTAGAGAAGGGGAGGCCGACGGCATTGCGGAACTGAGAAAGCAAGCTGAGGCCGTGTTGGAGCTCCAAGAAGTGACTCTAGCAGAAGATTTTATGGTGATTGGCATTCCGATCAAGAAATGAAACCCATGCTCCTGAAGGCATGAATGAGGACGTATTACCAGACCTGCACCACAGATGTGTGTTGTTGGTTGTGAGTGATTTTTTTTTTTTTATAATTACTTTGGCCCTAATAATCCTAAAGATGGAGCTGGATTGCTGAGCTGACTCAGTAGTGAGAGGGAACAAGATTTTAAATAATGAATCATTTTTAAAAGATGAAAAAATTTAAATGATTTAAAATTTAAATTTTAGATGTTGAAAAGCCCTTCTTAAAGTGCAGGTGTGACAAAACAATCCATTGTGCAGGGGGACTTACTTTGTAGCTGTTGCTACAGATAGAATTCAGCACTCTGGGCAGTGTTAGACTTAGCTCTGCCAAGCTCAGGTGCCATTGTTGGCAAAGTATATAAGACTGGGTCCTCTTGGCTAAAAAAATGGGAGCAGAATCTGCATAGAGTTTGTGTTCCTGACACAAACGTATGGGCAATACATGTGCAGTATTGATAACGTCGTGGTCCTTCACTGGAACAGTCAGTACAGGTTTGGACTAAGTTTTATCTTAGCACTTTCGTCAACATTCTGGTTTTTTTTAGCACATGGTCCTGGGTAGTCTACTGAGAATTAGATACAATAGGATTGTTTTTCCTGTTGCAGTGACGGAGGAGAGATGGTGACAGCACAGTAGATTAGTCAGTGGGGGTCAGGAATGCCATATATGCTGCACAGTTTGCATTAGTCCTGCATAAAGATTACCTCAAAGTTCTAGGCCTGTTCAGAGTCACAAATTCCACCTTTTATTCCCAATGTGAGTATGCGCTGCCAAAGTTAATGGTGTAATGGATTAATAGATGAGTCAAATCCTCCAATAGGAGGCAAAGGCTGGGCATGCTGGAATTGGATGCCGCATCAGGTAGTATTTGGAAACATGAGCCATCAAGTGAATCTTATAGATGTGGAGAGAGTCAGTCACCCCCACTCCAGGGAGAGTCTGCTGTGGTGTGAGCTGGGTGGAGTTGATAGAGAACTGCTGCCTCTGCTTCCAGAGACTAAGTTAGGAGGTCAGGGTGGCCCTGACGCTGTGTTGCCAAGCTGCCTGGGGGATTCTCAAAGACATGGATACTGAACTAGCCTAGGAGAAAAAATTGTCTTTTTTTTCTATGTATTTAAATTGAGGGTATATATATTTTATAGATTCTTATATATATGTTTGTGTATTACATACTTTATGCGTGGATATTTTTACATGAAGGCTGCCCTCCCTCCACTATTTTCCTAAAGCAAAATAAAGATATTTTATTGGACAAACAAAAGCTAGGAGTTTATTATCAGAAAATCCTCTGTAAGAAATTTCTGAGGCATTATTTTGGCACAATAAAAATAATGTTGGAAGGTTGACAAACCATAAAGGGGCAAAGAGATGGGTGTTGAGAGACACTGACTACAGGGCCCACCGACAAGTCCAGACCCAGGCTCTCATTAGCATCAAATAGTCTCTCAAAGTGTGAGACTTAATGTAATTTTAGAGTTGTATCATTTACTAATGTCTTTATCTTGGAGTACTGAGGTTGGTTTCTGTGAGTAGAAGGAAACTGACAAGAAGTCAAACTTCTTGTGTTCAGATCTCTATCTCCGAGGAGTTAGTTCTTTCTCGTTCTCTCATGTTACAGAACATCTTAGTTAGGCATGGTGGCACAAGCCTGACACCTTGCCATTTGCGAGGCTAAGGCAGGAAAATAGGAGCCCGGGCTACATAGTAGGACTTTATCTTTTTAAAAAGACAGAAAAAAATAAATGTGACTTATAACATATTTCATCTTCATTCACATTCCCCACTGCCCATAGGAATGGCCTGCTTTAGTACTCTATTGAAGACATGACTTCATCAACTTAAAAACCTAAGTCCTACCCTCTCTTTCACCTCTCCCTGTTTTTAACAAGGTCTTGCCGTGAAGCCCAAACTGGCCCGAAGCTTCAAGCACTCCCGCTCAGGAGCTGGGCTTATAAACATGTGTTTGTAATCTGCCGTAGTGTTGTGAGTATTTCTTCCCCAAGAAAATTTTATAGTTTTTAGACTGGGAGTGTAGCCTGGTGGGAGAGCACTGGCTTAGTTTTGGTCTGTGGTATAAAAGGAAGGATGATTATTGCCTCCTAGTACTAATATCCTTATTATGCCTTTAAGTTAATACAGATAATCCAACTCTATTGTTTCTCTGAATATTCTGATATCAGCTTGAAATTTTGCTACTTTTTCTCTTTTTAATGAAATACGAATCCTTCTCAAATGTCTCCATCCCAAATGGACATGATGGTACTTTATCTCACAAAGGTATATGTTTATAGTGAAATGTACTAGATCTGTCTTTACTGACAGCTTTGAGGGCTAGCGAAATGGATATTAATAGGAATATTGACCCATTTCTTCTTTTTTTCCTTTAAGATTAGGATCTCATGTAGCCCAGGCTAGCCTTGAACTTGCTATGTAGCCAAGGATGACCTTGAATTTGTGATGCTTCTGCCTCCACCTCCAGAATGCTGAGGTAACCATCTTATGTCACCATGCTAAATCTATATAGTACTGAGGATGGAGCCCACACTAGGTTTACATGGTGCTGAGGATGGAGCCCACACTAGGTTTACGTGAAGCTGAGGATGGAGCCCACACTAGGTTTACGTGGTGCTGAGGATGGAGCCCACACTAGGTTTACGTGGAGCTGAGGATGGAGCCCACACTAGGTTTACGTGGAGCTGAGGATGGAGCCCACACTAGGTTTATGTGGAGCTGAGGATGGAGCCTAGGACTCTATACCTGCCAAGGGTTCCCGAGCTCAAGTATGTGGGGCTTTGGTTTGGTTTGGTTTTCTAGGGGACACTAAAAAGGAAGCACTGGCTGCACCTTTGAATATTCTTTCTTGACAGAGAAAAACTAAGTCTAAACTGAGAGATAATAGTATGTAATTCTTTTTTTTTCAGTGTGCACAAATGAAAAACAACTATTTAAGTACATTGTGTTTTAAAAAGCAAGAGAAGTGGCTGGGAATGTAGCTCAGGGGTAGGACAGTGGTTAGCCTGAGCAAGGTCTTGGGCTTGATCCCCAGTGTCTCTACTTGACACCCCCCATCCCTGACAGAAAAACATGGGGGGAAGAGAGGGAACATGAATGGTTGAGAGTGGGTTCTGATAAGAATGTATGAAAATGTAAAGATGAAACTTGTTCTGTACAGTTAATACATACTAATAATTTTTTTAAGTGGAGAAAGAAGCCTTGGGAGAAGGGACAAGAAGTGTGGGGAGACAAGGCAGGTTGCTGCTTCTGTGGTGGCTTTATGAGTCACTAGTATAGTACAATGGATGTTCTGACGAAGACTATGTATATACTCATTTAGTATAGCAGTTACATCTGAACACATCCATACAGAATAACTCCTCTAGGTAACTGGTCATCTCCACATAGACACTCCAGGTAGCTGACAGTTCAGGTCTTTGTAATATTCCTGTTCATCATCTGTACTGTAGCCAGAATGGGCTTTTTCCCAAGATGTAAGGTTTTGCCATCTCTCCCTGGCTTGAAACTTGGTAGTGGTCTGGCTTACTCACCTCTCCAACCTGATCTTACTCCCCAGTGCTACGTAGGTTTGCAGCCCCAGCCTCGAGATCTTCTGATGTCACAGAGCCTTCCAGTGGCCTGCTTCCTTCTCCTGAAATGGAATTTGCCACTCCCCAAATCAACCTAGTGATTAACCTTACATCTTAGCTTGGCTTTCAGGCTTCATGGAAGTCTGCCTGACTGGCTCCTTCCTGCTAGGAAGTGTACTTTTCTCAGCCCCTCAACCCGTCTTCCTGACACTTGTCGGTCACAGCTTCATTTTGCCTCTGAATGTGATGTTTCTCCACAGCAGCTCTGTAAGCCACACAAGAGCAGAGCCCTGTCTGCGTCTTTTCCCCTTTATGACTGACTCAGTGCCTGGAACATCAGAGGCGCTCAATAAAGAGTGTTGACTGAATCACATTTCCTTGTCCTGAGATTTTGTTAATATTTAGTACTTTGTTATCCACTGGATCCTTTTTCCTGACTCATGTTAAAAACACACAAAATGCACAGACCTAGTCTCTGACACGGAGGAGGAGGAACAGAATGCCTGACTGTGACTTTAATGGGTAAATCCTTATAAATAACAGTTTGAAACTTTAGTTTGTTGTTCTAAGGTATGGAGACAAACCCCTAGAGTCAGGGAAAAGATTAAACAAAGATTAAACTACCTAAGAAGTTACATACTGGCTGTGTAGAAGGGTGTTAGAGCAAAGGAAGAAAGGGGAAGGGCTGAGCCTTAGGCAAGAGTCTCGAGACTTACACAGGGTAGACGAGTGGTCTACAAGCCTCATCCAGTTGTTTCTGTTGTTTTGTTTTAGGAAACAAGAAAATAGTTTGTTCTGAGCCACCTGAGTGGTTATGACCTGGCAATGCTGACACAGGTTACCTCCAATGGTGGCTTTTATTTCTAGCCTTGTTACTCAAAAATAAATCCTAAACGTTTGAGTCTGTTAGGTCCACGTTTAATGGATTCCTTTCCAATGCTGCACAGCACTAACTGAGAGCAAATGCTGAATTACACATCCCAAGAAGATGGCCAGCAGCAGGGAAACGAGTCCCTGATGGAGAGCACCTTACATCAGTTGTAGTCAGAGGTAAGTGATCAGAGGGTTAGGACGAGGCACAGAGGAACTACTAACACAGCAAGGCAGTCCATTCACATCCAGAGGACAAGGTAACTCTAACTGACACCTACACTCAGGTATTTCTGTGTTCTTGATGGACTCAGGGTTAAGCAAGGCTGTCATAATCAGGATTATAAGGAAGTTGGAGTGCCTAAGTTTTCTCAAAGGAAAAAAAGAAAAGAAAGAAAAATATTCCATCCCTAAATAAAGCTAGCCGAGAAGCCCTGCTGCTCAGATCCAACCTGCTAATTATACACTCAGCAGACATGGCAGGTACAAAGATTAAATTCACCCACAAAAAAAAAAAAAAAAAAAAGTGTCAGGGAAAAGTGAGGGATCAAGTTCTTCAGCAATATGAATCCCCTTAGCTGCCAGAAGCTATTCAGACAGCCAGAGGCAGAGAGCTAAGCAGTGTTTAGTTCCCTGTCACCCAGTGAAACAAGGTCATCTTGTCCAGGTTGTTCTCTACATTGTTGTGACTTCCAGAGATGATAGGTTAGTCTGACTGTATCTCTTCCACACGGCTGGACTGGTGTTGAACATCTCGAATTGTCCAGGTCTGAGTCAGCAACCCCAGGGCTAACCTGCCTCTCCAGGGGCCTTGATACATCTCTGTACAGCCAGCAGAGACTAGAACACAATCCCTTTCTCCTGCGAGGCAGTGCCACTTAGGGCAATGGTCTTGGAACTAGCAGATGTTCCTGAAATATACGGGCATCCTATCTTATGAGACTCTAGCATTGGTCTTCTGAGAACCAGGAGAGTCCATGCCATGCTACTGCTGAGTGCTGTCAGCATGGAGAACCCCCAAGTTACCAAAGGCAAGGAAAACAGACACTGCTACCAAGGCTCAAATGTTAAATGGTTGGGTACATTCCAATTTGTTATTTAGAAAAAATTGAGGGAGGATGTAATTTGTCCAGTATCATAAAGTTTGGATTTTGGTTGGTTTGGTTTGGTTGGTTGGTTGGTTGGTTTTTGTTGTGCCGGGTATTATTAAACTCATAGTGACATGTTGAAGACAGCCAACTTCATTGAGCTGGAATTCACTGGACAACTATCACTACCACCAGTTTTAGAATATTTTTATTATCCTCCAGAGAAACCCCATAGTTCTGGAAGTCACCTCCACTTTTCACCTTACCTTCCCAAGCCCCCAAGCAATGGGAAACATCAGATAGGGCTAATTCTGAACATTTCATATGAATAAACTTGCACAACACGAGCTCCTTTGTAAATGGCTTCTTCCATTCTGCATGCTTTCAATATGCATCCCATCAGTAATTTTTCCTTTTTATGGTTAAATAATACTTTATGGATATACTGCATTTTATTTGTCTATTCTTCAGTAGGTCAGGGATAGATTATTTTGAAATATTTTCTATAGAATACCTCTATTAGGAATGTAAAAGGGGATATTGGAACAGACAGTATAAACATTAATATGATAAAAAATAATCCCATAAAAATTTTATATTAGGTAAAATTACCAAAGCAACTTTTTAAGAAAACAGACGTTGGGAACTGACCGTGGTGGTGCATCTTGGTGCTCCTGGCATCTGAAGCAGGGCCAGCTTGGGCTACTCAAACCCTGTCTCAAAAACAAACAAAACAAAACAACCAACAAAAACACAGACCAAAGCAAACTCCCTCTCTTCCCAAACTGTTAGACAAATGCGGTAGTGTTTGCCTGTAGTCCCAGTTACTTGGGGGAAGGCCTGCAACCCATGAGTTTCAGATTTCAGACCAGCTATGCCAGCAGAGTAAGACCCTGTGTCAAAAGTTAAAAAGGAACAACCCCAAACACCTCACCGGAACTTACACATTACTGTAAAGAGAGTTGAAGATACGTAGTACGAAAATTTCAAAGAATTCATAAGAATATTATTTTTAAAAGTTGAATTTATGGCTAAAAATCTTACAAGTTTTTCTGGTCTTCATTAGAGAATTAGTCTAAAGAAAGAAACATGCCTTCCTTCCACAGACACTTCTGGGCGGTAGAAAAAAGGGAACCTGCCCCAGCTCATTTTATGAGGCCGGTTTAATCCAGATGATGTCAATGGAAGGACATTAAAAGAAAGGAAAATCACTTGCTAATCTTCCCCATAAAACCCTGCAGAATATAATTAGCTAATTGAATCCAGTGACATATATTAAGAAAGACATCTTCGTAAGAGAAGTTCATTCCAGGAATGCAGAGTTCGTTTGGCTTTAGAAGAATTACTGGTTTCACAGCAACAAAAGATGGGAGAGGATGGCAAGATAATCTCCCCAGAGCCAGAATTTAACACTCACTTAGAATAAGAATCCTGATCAAATTAAGACTAGAGAATGCCTTCATTCTAATAAGTAATATCTGGAAATGCAGTAAATTCTGTACCTACTAATAAAAGCTTTGTCTCTACGAAACATTTACGGATGCCAACTTGGTACCATATCCATACAATAGTTCCTTTTCTTTCTTTGTCCCAGCTTTATTATGACAAAGATGGGGACAATCCACACCTGGGCAGGGAGCTCTTGTACCTGGAAAGTCTCACTGGGAGAGTCACACAAGACCCCACTCCCCATTCTCAGGTCCCTGGAACCTCCTGAGAGGGCCTTCTGCTCACAGCACCACCAGGTAGCGCCTGTACTCTGGCTGGGAGAGATGTAGAGGGGTGACAGCCCAGTGCAACCTGGGAGCTGAGATGTATCGCAGCTCTCTCTCTCTCTCTCTCTCTCTCTCTCTCTCTCCCTCTCTCTCTCTCTCTCTTTCTCCAATTGCTGCTGTTCCTCTGAGAAGGAGACCTACTCACTCAGTGAATTGATGTTGGCTAGCTTCTGGAAGGAGTGGGCCAGCAGGCTTCCAGGCGCTATGCTTTGTGGCCAGTAGGGCCAGCGCCAACTTCAGTTTCTGCTCTAGCATGTCAACCCAGGACTTGCAGCCCATGCACCTCCTCCTTCACCACGCAGTCCACTCCTGCTGTGGGGTTTGGGGTCACCAGGGAGGGGGCTCCCCGTCTGTAGATGGGCTTTGCCTCTCCCAACACTGGCACCAGTACTTGCCCAGCATATTGACATAGTGCTGGGGACAACTGGTCTCTCCAGAACTGCATTCATTCACATCTGTCCGGCAAGCATCTCCCTGCCATCGCACAGGGCAGTGGTAATGGTCTGAATGGATGATTCCCTCCATCCCCACATGGAGGCTGGCAGGTTGCTGTTCTACAATCCCTAGTGAGCTCACTGCTTCCCTTCCAACCAAGGCAGCAGACATAGTGAGGCCTAGTGGCAGTAGGCCCAGGGCTGCGGAGATAGGCCATCTAGTAGATGCTTTGGGCGGCGCTGCAGGCTCAGTGTCCACTGCAAGTGGTGAGGAGAGGCTGGTTGTGTATACGCTGCACAAAGGACTCCAAGGCAGGGCCTCTGGAAACCCCCCTGGTACACACTCTGTGGGCTGGACCTGTAGACATACTCAGTACCACCTGCTGCCCACACTAGAAACTATGGCACAAGCGTACATAGTCTGAGAGTGTAAGTGAGACAGCTCTCTCCGTTTGGTGTCGGAATGGCCCTGGGCATGCACCATAGGCATTCCAGGTTCCTTAAATGTCATAGTTAGTACGATAAAATAACATTAAATAAATAAGAACCAAGAAGAAAGGAATAAAATGGTCACTGTTAGCAGATGATCTAATTAAATGGGTAGAAAGTCTGAAAGAATCAAATAATCTGAAAGGATTAATAAATGGCTTTACCCCAGGTTGCTGAACATAGTTGACATGAAAATAAAGTTTACTTATAAAGAGAAAAAAAAGCCCCATTTGCAACAGCTCTGACATAGAGTGAAAAGTGGAGTCTGCGTTTTCCAAAGCTTTCAGAGGGCGTAGGAACAAAAGCGACTGAGGGTCACTGGTGTCATAGATGAAGTCATCAGTGTTGATGGAAGTCTGTGGTGTGGCTTCGGATAAATGACTTCATTGCTCATGGCTAAGTTCCTTCGTCTGGGAAGGTGGGGTAGCAGCAGTGTTCTGATGAGTATGCTGTCATGATGACAATGACAATTGCTTGGGACAAAGAGTGCTGTACACAGATCCAATATTATCAACGTGCAACCTGGGGCTTTATCTGCTTCTTCTCAGGAAGTCTCAGAGGCTGCCTCAGAGAGCTCCATCAGCCTGCAGTGTTCGGAAGGCAGTGTCTACAACTCCCTAGCTGGAGGAGGCACACGAGGGACATACTGTTTCCCATCCGTGCTAAGGCCTCCAGCCACATGTGACGTGGCTCCTGAGTACTTGAGCTATAGCCGGGCCAATCACGATACACTGGAAGTAGAAAACAGGCGCTGGATTTCAAAGACATTAGAAAAGTAATAGTATTCATTTTTTGTATTGACTCTATTTTAAGATGGTATTTTAGCCATCTTAGGTTATATTGTATTATTAATATTGCCTCCAGGCCTAGGAAGATGGTCCACTGGTTAAGGATGCTTACTGTTCTCCATCACCCATGTACATGTCAGACATGCCTGAGATCCAAGTGTGGTGGGGGGCCGAGACCTCAGGTGGATTCTGAGAGCTCTGTGGCCATGGAAATTGTGAGCTTCTTGATTCAGTGAGACCCTGTTTCAAGGAAGGTATAAGATGTAAGGTGTAAAGTGACAGAGGAGGACACTTGGTGTCCTTTGGCTTCCTGCTGAGTGCACATGGATGCACACACACACACACACCACACATGCATACACACACATACCACACACAACACACTTGAATACACACACATACCACACACACATACATACACACACACATACATACTTATACACACACACACACACACACACACACACACACACTATTGAGTTCACCTGTCTTTGTATGGTTTTGTCGTATTTGAGATAGGGTCTCATTATGGAAGCCAGGCTTGTCTCAAACTTGCAGTTATCCTGTCTCAGCCTCCCAACCATTCAGGTTATTGGACACTGCTTGGCTTTTTTTTTAAAAACTGTTTAGTGAATCTACAGGAAAATTCACGATTATTATTTGAATTACAATAGAACAGTATTACTTCACACAGTATAGAGGAGAATGGAGTCCTTGAAAGATACAGTTTGAATTGTGTTACTACTCTGCTCAAAATCCCCCACTGATACACATTGCACTTAATCTGAAGAAGAAGAAGAAAAAAGCCTGGCCTAACTGTAGCAGCTCTTCTATGAATGATCAAAGGCATGTGTTTCCCATCCTCAATCAATACAGATTTCTGATGAACTTGGTCATTAATGAAAGAAGAAAATAAACCACAATGGTGTACTGGACCCTTCCACATTCAGGTTCCAGCCTTCTGATCCTTCTTGAGGCAGTCAAGCAGACACGGTGGTGGAGACACAAGTTCCCTAATCTCAACACTGCTCTCATGGGCCTCCACCCAGCTTGTGGATGCTCGAAGCATCCTTCCATTTGCCAGCTTGGACCTCACTGCCTATCACTCTCTCCCCTTCTTTCCCACCCTTGGGGTGCTGGAGAGTGAATCTGGAGCCGCCTCAATCTGCGCTGCCACTGAGCAACAGCCTCCACCCCTAGGCCTTCCCCCTCTGGCTCGTCTCAGCATCAGTGCACAAGTACACACCTCAGAGCTTGCCATGGGCTCTTTCATGGTCTTAAAACATTCGAGGGCTGGTGAGCTGGCTTAGCATGTAAAGAAGTGTACCCAGCCTGATGATCTCAGTTTGGTATCTGAGGCCCACATGGTAGAAGGAAGAGAAAATTCATCAACAGTCGTACCTGTGAACCCTGAGAGCAACAGTAACAGACTGCCAGGCAATTTGTACCCACTGGTGTGATTGTGACCTGACTCTTATAGGGCTAACCGACTAGTTTATGCTGGAATTTGAGGTCTACTCCACAAGGGGGAACTCATGCCTGCTTCTGAAAACCTGGCCAAAGCCCATGGCTTAAGGCCTGGTGAGGGAAGAAGGGTAAACTATTGCTATTGTTTTATAAGTGGACATGTCAATCTACCTTGTAAATGCTGGCGATTTTACTCATAGGTTCGTGATGTGCTCAACCTTTGTCAGGGGCGGCTCTGACTGCAGTGGGCACAGCAGTTAATGCAGAAACATGTAATTTGAATAAGTTCCAACTGAGAATAAGTGTTTGGTCCTAAATGGGACATGTGTATCATCACCTCTGAGGCTTGGGGGACACGGAAAATAAGAAGGGGAGAAAAAGAACGTAATCGGCAGAGGGCAAAGGGGTACACCACAAAAATATGTCTTCTGAACATAATGTGGTTCTCATACTCATGCAGTCACTACAGCTGTTACTATTCATACAAGAGCCCTGTAAGATTGGGTCCCGGGGAGGTTATGGAATGTTCATGGTTGCTGGGGAGAACATTTTCCATTCTTCAGTGGTCTAGCTACTGATAAGTTGCCCATGTTTCATCCCGTAAATAACTTCCCATCTAAGTTCACCCCAACAGCCCTAATTAAACTAGGTTGGTCATAACACAAAAGACATGAAAGTACGAGAATTTGTAGGGAGGATGAGAGAGGGTAATGGGGTTGGGGTGGCTCACAACTGCCTGTAACTCTAGCCCAAGTGATCCTTTCTGGCCTCCACAGATACCTGTATTCACATGTACACACACACACACACACACACACACACACACACACACACACACTTAAAAATAGAATAAATGAATAAATCGAGGGCTGAAGAGGTGGCTCAGTGGTTAAAGATCACTGACTGCTCTTCCAGAGGTCCTCAGGAGTTCAATTCCCAGCAACCACATGGTGGCTCACAACCATCTGTAATAGGATCTGATGCCCTCTTCTGGTGTGTCTGAAGACAGCAACAGTGTACCCATATACATAAAATAAATATTTAAAAAACAATAGAATAGATCTTTTAAAATTCACAATGTATGGTAAGTAGGAGCCAAGTCAAAAGCTATTCTATTCCTTCCTGTGTCTCTCCAGAGGGGTGGTTTAGCATCATGGTTAGGGGCATGGACTGAAATCTCTGCATGGTTACTTAGCCATGCACTCTTGGACCAGCTCGATGAACTGTGAAAACTGGATAATCTCTACTTCATGGGGTTATCAAAATCTCAAACGAGAATTATAGCTTTTGTACAAGACCAGAAAGCTATAATTCAGGCAGAGTTTCAAAGCATCTGTTGAAGACTGTTTTCGGCATGCTTTGCAGGAATGTGTAGCATCTGTTTAGATTGTTAGGTGCATTCGTATGTTGTGTCTTTAACCATTTGCATATAATAACTGCCTTATGTTCCAAATTTGGTAGTACTCTGTATGAAGGCTTGTGTTATTCTCAACTCATAAAAGAAACTGGTTTATCTGATGCCGTTCTCTTTCCTGATCATGGTAGATACATCAGCTGTGATCCCACAGTCCCAAGGTTGAATAAAGGTGTAAAGGTGTCCAGTCCTGACTTCACCTGGTGATCCTTCCTGTGCATGTGTCCAAGCACTCAGGCAATGAGACAGGAAGATGTGTGTCATGAACTTCATCTCACAGATGAAGGAATTGGAATGAAGAGGTGTAACTGAATTGCCTGCGTTTATTAAATGGTAATAAATGGTACAGCTCACACCACTCTCGGGTCTCCTGCTGCTCAGTGTGAGCCCCTCCACTTTGTTAACTGAGGTTGGTGATAATAATCCCCCCTTTCTACAGTTTTTTGTTTTAGTTAATTAATTTTAAATTATATGTTTCTCTGTTGCTCTCTGTCTCTTTGTCGGTCTGTCTCTTGCTCTCTCTCTCTCTCTCTCTCTCTCTCTCTCTCTCTCTCTCTCTGTGTGTGTGTGTGTGTGTGTGTGTGTGTAGATGTGTTCAGGTGCTTTGTGGAACTCTGAGAACAGCTCCTTTTAGGTGTCGGTCCCCATCTTCTGCTCTGTGGGACCTGGAGATTGAACTCAGGTTATCAGGTTGAGCACCTTCACCTAGAGCCACCCTGACAGCCCTAATTTTTTTTTTTAATTTGGAGAGGGCTGGAAATTGAGTCTAAGACCACACGTAGGTCAGGCAAGCTCTGTACCAACTAAGCCACCCACGCCCGAAACCTTCTCACCATGTTTAATAGCTCAATTCTAGGAAAGACTGGGCAGTGCCATCAGTGGTAGCCATCTTGCCATCTTTTATCAAAGTCTGTGCTCAGTCTCTCCTTGTAAACCATACAGTCCTGTTCCCTACTACAGTGAGGAATTACAATGTGTGGGTATTTTTTATGTAAGAGCATTTAATACCATGTTCTAGGACTGAGAAACTTTGGAATTAAAAGACAAACAAGAATTATGGCTGGGGTAGGTGGGATGGCTCATCTGGTAAAACTATCTACTGATAAGCCTAAGTTTGATTCCCAGACACACATGGTGGAAGGAGAGGTCCAATTCCCACAACTTGTCCTCTGATTTACACACACACACACACACACACACACACACACACACACAAACACACACATTCATACATGTGTACACTCACATGCATACTCATATGCCCCAAACAAAATAATAAATAAATAAGATGTATAAAAATCGAGAGTCATTGCTGAAGTAACTAGAATGGCGGAGGGCCTTCTTGATAACTCAACTCGTCACACCTTACTTCAGGTTATGAAATGGAAACTTCTGATTTCTTTGGAAAATCAGTTGTGTCAGATGGTGTTTTGCTGGGGCAGACACATGAAGGAGTGTTTTCCTGAAGTGGACACAGGTGAGAGGATGTTTTGCTAAAGCAAAAATGTGAAAGGACACATGATGAAGGATTCTTGGCTACTGACACGCAAGTATTAGTTCACCTTACACTACATTGCTGAGCTCTGTTTGCTGTGACTTCATAAGAAGAAATGAACCAAAAAACTTGTGGTGGTCTTCTGATGGCTTGCCACTTCTGTGGACTCGGGCGATTGCCAGAGTGATGTCACTGGATACAGACTCACAGGGAGTTTTGCTAAGACAGACTCATGTGGTGAGGCAAGACCTGTGGGAGAACATGTGGAGTTTGAAGGAGTATAAATAGGACCCAACACTCAGTGATGGCAGGCTTGCATAGCTAGTTTTGCAACACTTCTTAGTCTCACATCTTCATCTTCGCTGATCTTCACTTCATTGGGAGAGCATGGCAGAGAACTTCTCCAGGTATTCCTATTGGTCACTCCTGCTGCCTTGTGTGGATTTGCCAGAGGCCAGGCTGTTTCTCCTAGGTTGTGTTACATGTTTGCCATCCTGACACTACTGAACTGGACTGCTGGTATATTTTTGAAGTGTTTATGAGTGGACTCAGCTGCTGTTGCTGATTCCTGTGAACTGAACTGCCGATTTCTTGACAACTGCAATGGGATTTGCTCCAAAGAACAGTTTCTAAACAGGCCCACTTCCCCCA
Organism: Mus pahari; assembly: GCF_900095145.1. Classification (NCBI taxonomy): domain Eukaryota; kingdom Metazoa; phylum Chordata; class Mammalia; order Rodentia; family Muridae; genus Mus; species Mus pahari. The sequence goes on along the minus strand of NC_034604.1, from coordinate 66,977,769 downwards.
CATCCTAATAACTTTTCTTTTCCACTAACTCTGGTTGGTGGTGGGCTAGAAGGGAGGTTAAAGAACCCTTATTAAAACTAGGGTTTAAATCAAAACTAAGCTTACAAGGTTAAGTTAAAGATGCCCACACAACCCCACATAAGGCCAGACATGGTGTTGCACACCTTTCGTCCCAGCACTCTGGAGGTAGAGGCAGGCGGGTCCCTGTGAATTCCAGGCCAGCTGGGACGACATAGTGAGACTCTTGTCTCAGAAAAAAAATGTCATGTGTGGTAGAGCAGAAGTAATTCTGTAGGTGGAATTCTGAGGAAAAGCAGTCCTTCCTACAGAGTTTTCAGCATTAGAGTCCTTTGTCGTTAATTAGAGGGAGGGGGTGGGGACCAGAGAAAGGAGTGTCAGGTAGGATCAGGCTCATGCAATCAGCACTAATTGCAGTTCATGGGATATGAAGAGGAGGAGGAGGAAGAGGAAGAGGAGAAGGAAGAAGAGGAGGCCATCAAAGTGGTAGGGGAAGAGGACATGTTGGAAAGAGTCAGGAGTGGAGAGAGAGAACAGAGGATGAATGTGGTCAAGATACAATGTATACATGAATGAATTTTTCAAGTATGAATAAAAATTTTAACATAGATGGATGATAGATAGATAGATAGATAGACAGACAGACAGACAGACAGATAGAAGATTCAGCCAGAACACAATGTTTTGGGAATGGACTCTGTGTTTGAAGTAGGAACTGCTTATTTCATAAAGGTGTTAGTAAAAGTGTAGACACAAAACAGCTAAAATCTCTTTGTAACTTGTATGTTATCGTATAACCAAGATAAAGCGACAGAGACAGGCAGAGACAGTGTTGGACATGGAAATGAAGAGAAAGACAGATGTATGAAGGACCCACTCTCCAGCCGTCGCAGGTAACGGCTCAAAAGGCGATCATGAAGACTTTGTATTTCAGGGAGCTGAAAGCCTGCTCAGTGAGTGTGAGCAGTAACAAGATGTATGGACTGATCATTACGTGAAGGACAAGTGTGACTCCAGCATCGGAAGCAACCGGATTCCGAGGCTCCAAAGGGTCCTTCTCTCCAGGTGGTCGACTCTCCACAGGGCTCTGTTTTCTTCTGTCCTCCCGCAGGTGTCCTTTCCCCACCCACTGCTGGCCATGCAGGCCGATGCTCCGGCTTAGTTTACAGCTTTGGATCTTCAACCAAGTGACTCTTCTGGCTTCAGGTTTACATCCCCAGAGGACTGTGATTGGCTGGCATAGGGCTGAGTCCACTCAGGCCTGAGCACTAGGGTAATGGATTGCTAGGGTTGGTCAGCCCTCCATTAAGTCTCTACGCTTGAAGCAGATGGGGATAGTAGTGCCTTACTAGATTATTTGTGGTGAGGAATTTGGTTGGCATTATAAAAGAAAAAAAAAAAAAGGCTCCCAACTCAGGCCAATGGAACCAGTACCAACCATGCCTGGCATATCAGTTCCCTATAGCCGTTGCCACAAATGACCATTCAATTTAAAACAATAGAGACTCCAGCACAGCCATAGGTGATCTTGTTGTTCTGGAGGCCAGAGGTCCAAAGGAATTTCACTGGGCTAAAATGGACGTGTTGTCAAGGATGACTTCTTTCCCTAAGAGGAGAACCCGTTTCTTTGCAGTTCTCATTTTGTATTGGCTGCCTCTATTCCTCAGCTTGGGACTCCACCCTTGAGCTGCTGGTGTTCAGCCCACTTCCTCCCTTCTACTCAGCCTGAAATGACACTGCCAATGCCGGCATTCAGAGTGGATCTTTCCCCTTCAGTTAAACCTCTCTAAAACTGCACTCGCACACAAGCACAGAGGTGTGTTTCCTAAGTGACGCCAACTAGTCGGGTTGATAATGAAGATTAACTGGGGGAGATGGCTTACAAGGTAAAGTGTCTGCCACACAAGCGTGAGGACCTAAGTTTGGCTTCTACACCCTACCCCATGCCCCCAAACGCATGTGTTATTACAGGTCCACCATCTCTGTACTGGGAGGCAGAGACAGGCAGATTCCAGGGGTTCGTTGGCCAGCCAGCCTGTCAAATTGATAAGCCTCAAGTTCAGTGAGAGGCCATCCCAACAACAATGTGGAGAGCAATGGAGCAAGACAGCTGACATCAACATGCACAGCTACACATATGTTGATGTTCACACACAAACACATGCATGTACCCTACGAGCACACACATGCCGTGGCAAGAAACAGTCAATTCGTTGCAAGCAATAAGCGACTTGGTCCCCACTGAGTTGTTCCCCCTCTGGACAGAGCTCCCTGTTCACATGTCAATTCTGGCAGGATGAACCTGGATGAACACCTGGAATATTGATCGTGTTAGGGCAAGGGCTGCAGCCCCAGGCATTCCTGAGAGGAAGTCTGTGTTGGCGTTTAAATCTACTGGTGTTTCTCCTGTAAGGACCACAACCCAGCCAGGCAAGGTGAGTCACCTCTTAAGGTCTGTCTGTGCCTATTGCTTTTATAAATGACTGTCTCTGTCTTCCAACCCTGCTACCGGAGATGGTTATGTCCTTGTGTTTGGTCTCAATCCTGGGCAGTTTTTTCCTGTGATATGGGTGCCCTGGTCACTGATAATGACACACAAGATATCCATATATCACACTTAACTTCTCAAGACCTCTGATAAAGGCTCACTTGCCAGGAAGGGCTTTTTATAAGGCTTGGAACAAGTCAACATAGGTCAGAGTGTATTTATGTGTTTTACTGCTTAGGAAAGAGACAATATAATCAATCTGCCAGCCACGGCAGAACAGTCATTAGGTTGCAGCTGCTACCGAGTTACTGTATCTTAAAGGCGAGTTTATCCTCTGAGAATGTTCTGGCCTTAGATCTTTCACTTAGACTTTACTAAATACACACAGAGCTGATGTTCTGCTGCCTGGGACCAGGGAACCACACTTTAGAATTTCTGCTTACCTATTTTCAGGGGTAAAAGTGTTTTTAAATTTAGAGCTACGATGAAAGAATGGACTATCCAGAGACTACCCCATCCGGGAATCCA
>NC_034604.1:66971376-66973400 GCF_900095145.1 Mus pahari | reverse complement strand
CTGTGTGTGTGTGTGAATGCATGCCCTGTGTGTGTGAATGCATGCCCTGTGTGTGTGTGTGAATGCATGCCCTGTGTGTGTGTGAATGCATGCCCTGTGTGTGTGTGTGAATGCATGCCCTGTGTGTGTGTGTGAATGCATGTGCCTAAGAAGACCAGAGAGGCTGTCAGATCTCTTGGAGCTGGAGTATACATGGTTGTGAACCACACAACATAGGTGCTAGGAACTGAACTTGGATCCTTGAGAAGAAGAGCAAGTGCTCATAACCACGGAGCCATCTCTCCAGCTCCCAGGGTGGAAGTCTTAACCTGAGTGAACACACGGGATATTGTCAAGTGTTCTAAATACCGATGAAAATGCTCATTTGCATGATCCACCTATGTACACAACAGTACCAGAATAACAGCACTCTAATTTCACCAGAAATATCATCAGAAGTAGTTAAGGTTCTCATCTGTCTGTCTGTCAGTCTGTCTGCAGGCCTACCTATTACTTCTGCATCTGTTACAATTTATTTGAGTTGTTCCTGAGTATGTACTAGAATCAAATTATTAAGTTTAAAGTTTTTTTTTCTGTGTTAAGGATCAAACATAGGCCTTGCCCATGACTAATTTATACTCTACTACTCTATCCTTCACACACACACACACACACACACATATACACACACACACACCACTACACCTGCCTTTTCCATTATTGCCATGTCTGTGATGTGCCTATTTTGTGCACATGTATATGCATATATGTTCATGTGGGTGCAGTTGTGCGTACAGGGATATACGTGTGTGTGTGTGTGTGTGTGTGTGTGTGTGTTGTGTATGTGTGTGTGTGTGCGCGCGCACACATGCGTATATAAGTATATCCTTGGGTGTTTTTCCTCAGGAGCTACCATCTTATTTTCAGAGACAGTATCTCCCACTGGCCTGTAACCAGTTAGGCTAGGCTGGCCAATCAGAGAGTTCCAGGGAGCTGCTTGTCTCTTTCTCCCCAGTGAGGCGGCTACTATGGCCGGTTTTTGTTGTTTTTCCATTCGTGGCTTCTGGGAGATTGACCTCAGTAAAGACCACAGCAACCTCTTTACAGACTGAACTCTTCCCCAGCCTCTTCCCACCATGTCTTAATAGAAGCAAATGTATGCTTTCTATCTGATGGGTGTGGTGGGAAATATTAAATAAGTGAACCCACCAGCTCTCCATGGGGCCACCATGCTCCCATGCTCCCGCCGCCTCCAGCAGCTCTCTCCAGCTAGCCCCCGCAGCACCTGGCTCACTTGTCCTGGGAGCAGCCCGTTCCCTCTCCAGGATCGGCTCTGTCCCACATTCTAGTAACCAAATGGAACGGCCAACCGCAAGGTTGCAAATCACAATACCCAGTAGAATCAAGACTCTTAAAGCTTAATTAACCAACCAGATTTATGTATCAATAATATCATAATTTACAAGAAGCCAATACAATAAGTTCAGTGCCAATTGATGATAAAAGCTTTATCCCGATTGCTCTAACCTTACAATATCACAACTACTTGTGGCTGGTAAATGCCACAAGGGTTCAAGTCCTCAGCCATCTTAGCCATCTTCCTTCTGTTCTTCTCTAGAGGCTCTTTGTCTGTCTGTCTGTCTGTCTGTCTCTAACTCTTAGCCCCGCCTCCCTTTTCCCTGTCCAATCACAGACCTCCACTGCACTAATGTAATTGGACAGGGAAAATCCTGCGACAGATGGGGGACAATTTCAAAGTGTTTGATGATATTCGATTAAAATGTTTCTTTTGTGCCATACTCAAATTTGTTATATTTATTTATTTGTGAGTGTACTTGACTGTGTGTCTGTGCACGCACACACCTTGGTACACGGGTAGAGGATAGAGTTCACCTTGTACAGTTGGTTCTCTTCTTCCATCAAGTGGATTCCGGGGACCAAGCTCTGGTTGTCAGGCTTGGCAGCGAGCGCCTTTACCCGCTGAGCCACCTCCATGACTTCTGTATCATATTTCATTTTTTTTCCAGCTGGGGTATCTCTTTCAT
>NC_034604.1:66924108-66971321 GCF_900095145.1 Mus pahari | reverse complement strand
ATATATATATATATATATATATATATATATATATATATAGTAAGTTTGTGCACCACCTGTGTACCTAGTATGGAGGTCAGAAAAGGGTGTCCAATCCCCTGGAAGTGGAATTATAGATATGTGTGAGCTGCCATGTTGATTGCTGGGAATTAAACCTGAGTCCTCTGAGAGCAGCAGTGCTCTAAACTGGCCATCTCGCCAGTGCCCTCTTTCATGCATGTAGTCAAATAATAAGAATCGGCTTTTAATATTTTAAAATGGAAACCTATTCTGAAATTTTTTTCTTCCTTTTACTTTGTGCTACTGACTTGTCTGGCTTCCCACCCTTCTTTTATCTTCTAGATGATAGATATTTTCAGTAGTTCATTCATTAAATGTTTGATGTTGTTCTTATTTATTAGTTTTCTCTACCCTCATTTTTATTATTTATTTCCTACACTTTTTTCTTCTAGGCTTTTGTGTTGAATACTTTCTCATTTAATTTTTAATATTTCTTGTATATTAAGTAAGTGAATATGACAATATACATCTTTCAGTACTACTTTAAACATACCTAGACCTGTGGAGTTTTCATGTTAGAAATTCTTACTTTCCCTTCCTTTATTTTCCTCCCCGCCTTCCCATGCTGGGGATTGAATCGATGGTCTCACACATATGCTGAGCAAGTACTCTACCACTGACTATGTCCCCAGCTCCCAATTTATTTCAAAATGAAATATTAGGGCTGGAGAGATGGCTCAGCCTGGTTAAGAACATTTACTGCTCTTTCAGGGATCTTGGTTCCCAGCACCTAGTGGGGCTACTCACAACCACAGGCTTTCTTCCCTCACACCAATGCTATTCACTATGACATATTTATCTTGTAGCACGACGCCCAGCACCTGATGATGGCACTCTGTACGGATTTGCTCAATAGGTGAATGTGCTGAGACCACATTCATTCAGTCCCACGGGCGTGTGTGTGTCTACAATCCCAGCTACCCGGGAAGCTGTGACTGGAGGATCACTTAAACATTGGAGTTCAAGGCCTGTGTAGGTCACAAAAGAGACACTGTCTCAAAAAGGAGCAAATAAATGACAGACAGACAGACAGATAGACAGACAGACAGACAGACAGACAGACAGACACACACACACACACACACACACACACCAAGCCTCCCTTCCCCCATATAAAAACAAGACAGAGCATGAAACTTCAGTAGGAAAGCAGCCACCCTCCAGAGCTGTCACTTCTGGTGCTTGTACTGCATTCCAAACCTCTTCCTCACACACCATCTCTCTGGTTTCCTTTGCAGATTCAAAGCTCTCTTGCCTTGCCCTGGGTTGACTTGATTGTCCTGTGAATAGCCTGGGCTTCCTTCTGCTTCAGGACCTTTCTATCTGGTCTTCTCGGATTTGTGCACAGCTCACTTCTTGTTTTAGTATCACCACTACTTGCATCCCCCCCCTCCTTTGAGACAGGGTATCACTATATAGCCTTGCCTTGCCGGAAACTTCATATATGGGCCAGACTAGCCTTGGACTCCTGCAGATCTACCTCGCTGTGTTCCCAGAGTGCTGGGATTAAAGGTGCAGTGCCACAGTGCCCAGTCATAGCTCCCTTCTTAGCATCATTCAGGTCCCCGCTTATGTGTCAGCTCCTCAGAGAGTCTCCCCATCGTCTCGTGTGAAACTGCACCTGACTTCTCTGTGTTCTTCTGAAGAAACCAAAAGGCAGTTTAATTATATCTACCACCTCCCTCACCTACATATTTATCATATGTAGTGTCCATCATAATGTAAGCTCTCTAAGGAGAAAGAATTTGCCTTGTGTGCCAGTGTGTTCCCCTTCAGGGCTGTGCCTAACAGATGGTGGACACTGGGTACATTTTTATTGGATATAAGCTTTCATTTAACTCTTGGGGAAAAAAAAATTAAACAGTGCTACAATACCAAGAAAGGAAGGAAGAAAGGAAGGAGGGAAGGAAAGAAGAGAAGAAAGAAATAGAAAAAGGAAAGAAAATGAAAAGCAAAGAGAGCACCTTACTTGGTCGGGCAAGATATGCAGCCTTTCTAACCCCAGCACTTGGGGACTGGACGCTGGAGGGTCAGGAGTTCAAGGGCAGTCTGTAAATACAAAACAACACCCCCCCCCACATACAAATATCTACATAGACGCAGTTTTTTTTTCCTTTAAGCTTTTTTAATGTAGAGGATTTAACATTAAAATCGGTTCAGATGTCTAGTAACTTGCCCAGGATTTTTTAATGCCTTGTCCATTTGACTTCAAAGATCATTTATAACCCAAAGATGCTGTGCTACTGGCTCCCAATTAAGTAGAGTATAAACACACAGGACAGTAAAAGTCAAGAGCAGAGAAGTGGCTTGTGGCTGCCTGGATGAGATCAGCGGAGATGGAGTCACTGGGAGGAGGCACGGGCCTTGGGAAGACGGGGACGGGAGGGAGGCAGCACTCTGCTTCATGGCAGACCTTGTAGGCTACCGACTGTCCACTGTGTTCTCGGCCTTGGCTGAAGAATCTTGTTTGGATTTTCCCTTCTCAGGACAGTAGTAAGGAGAGAACATTTTCCAAAGAGCTGTCGTAGACCCTGGTTCACTGGATTCTTGACCATATTCTAAGTAACAGGTATGCTTTGGGCAAGTTCAAGCAAGTCCTGATGAACTTCACAACTCAGGCAAAGTTACTTGCCTGACTGCTGAACAAGGAGGGTGAGCCTCAGAAAAGACTTTGCCCAGAGTATCTTTCTTCCTTTACGAAAAAAATAAACAAATAAAAGTATGTGTGTTGTATTGTGTTTATGTGTGTTGTGTTTTCATGTGTGTTGATATGTTTTCATGTGTATTGTATGTGTTTTCATGTGTGTTGCATGTGTTTTCATGTGTATTGTATGTGTTTTCGTGTGTGTTGTGTTTTCATGTGTGTTGTGTGTGGTGTATGTGTGCTTTCATGTGCATGGGTTGAGGCACATGTACCACAGTGATTGCAGGTGTCTCACCTTCTACCTTGTTTGAGACAGGGTCTCTTGTTTATCCCTTTATAGTTAGTCTAAATGGCCCATGAGCCTCCCTGGGGATTTGCCTATCTCCACCTTCCATCGGTCTGTGGGGCGCTGGGACTGTATCCAGCTTTACATGGACTCAGGCCCTTGTGCTCGAGTGCTTTACCCTTTAAGCCATCCCCCCGGACTCCAAGGACATCTCTTCAGAAGATGATCAGGGATACTGCTAATTCACGTAGGAGATGGTCCTGGAACCAGCTTTTCTGAAAGGAAGAGAATAGTTCTGGCTGGTAGCCTGCTGCAGAAGGGGGTTGCCTGCCTCGAAGTGTCCTCTTCTTTGTGGAAGATGTGTGCCCTGCCCAGGTGCCTGTATTATGAGGGCAGAAGCCACCAGAGGCAAAGAGGTAAGGGGCATTTCCCAGGCAGCAGCTGAATGAAACCACCCAGAAATACCAGGGAAACCAAAGTCAGTCCCGGGAAAGAAGGAGAAGACAAAGGCAGATAGGCAACAGCGGACATACACAAAGATAAAGGGACAGGAAAATCTTGGGGTGCTGGTGGGTGTGTCCAGGAGGCTGCAGGGAGGTGAGAGTTCTGCCATATAGACCCACTCACCATTCTTCCAGATCTTTTGCGAGGAAATATAAAGCACCATCTGCTCAAATGCACTTAGCATCCTGCTCTCCCGCACCTATGTGTGCATCCCGCTCTCCCACACCTATGTGCGCATCCCGCTCTCCCGCACCTATGTGCGCATCCCGCTCTCCCGCACCTATGTGCGCATCCCGCTCTCCCGCACCTATGTGCGCANCTCTCCCGCACCTATGTGCGCATCCCGCTCTCCCGCACCTATGTGCGCATCCCGCTCTCCCGCACCTATGTGCGCATCCCGCTCTCCCGCACCTAAGTGGTACTCAATGTCTCTGGCACACGTGTTCACATGCACACCCACATGAGAAGAATCTGGTATTGTTTAGGTCGTGCAGTTTAAGGTTGAGAGCTAAAAATATACAACACAAATATTAATTATAAGAGACTTTTAGCACCAAAATGCCACAGTAAGACTGCCAACTCCTGTTTTATTTCTTCCTGCTCTTGATAAACTTGAAATCTGGCACTCCCTTCCCATAACATCCTCTCTGTGCCTGCGACATTGGGACTTGGATGCCAAGTTTACCTGTTGGACTCGACACTGCTTAGATAAAGGCTGACTCAGAGTCTCCTGGGAGAAGGGGTGGACCAGATGAAGGGTAACTGTTTCAGTAAATATTCATCCTGCCCAGTTCTGAATTCTCAAGTGTGGCACCCAGTGGGCACACTCGGCATGTTCTGTGAATGAAAGCACGTTGGGAAGAAAGGCAGTTCAACCTGCCAGAAAGCATTTGGAGCGGGCAGGCTGATGACGGTGGATAACTCTCAAATCTTGTCTCTCCCCACTCTGCTGTTGTGCCCTTAATGAAATCGGTGTTTGCATCCCTGCAGGTCTGGGCCACACAGTGTGGGACTTTTGCTTCTTGAGATCCATGGTCTAGGGACCAGCAGTGACAGCCTCACGAGACTTTGTTAGGAATTTGTTAGGAAGGTCTTCATCTGGCCTGACCCTGCAGTCACTGAATCAAAGCCTTCCTTAGGGTTCTCAAACTGTGTGTGTGCAGGTTGTGGATGCAGAAACCTTTCTTAAGACCCCCTTCGGGGTCATCTGAGGCTCTGGCTTCAGACTACTGCTGTTTGGGGCAAAGGACAGCACCTCCAGCACACACACACACACACACACACACACACACACACACATACACACACACACACACACTGTAGAATGCTGAGGCTATAGAGGGTTGAAATCCTACAGCTGGGGTGAAGTGTATGAGCTCAGAGGTTCTGCATGTGCTTAGTATATATTGAAGTCCTGAGTCTAATCCTCAGCTACACACACACACACACACACACACACACACACACACAAAATCTGTTCAATATCGTTATTTAATATTTGTTCCATAATATCTTTTGCAGCAAAAAAGGCATGTCCGTTAATCTCCTTAATATGGAAGTAGAGGAACCTTTCTTTGGTCTTTGTCTTTTATGATTTTGATACATATTTTTAAATTAGTTTATTTTGTTTTGTTTATCCAGTACTGAGGATTGAACTGAGGAGAACCTTGTCCATTTTAGGTTTGTCATGGAGGAGGGGTTATTTAGCCCTGGCTGGCCTAGAACTTGCTGTAAGTTCAAACTCAATATGTACACCAGGCTAGCCTCAAATTCACAGTAAACCCCCCATCCCTGTCTCCTCTAAGTGCTGTGATTGCAAGCGGTGCCACCTTGCCCCACCCTAGCCTTTACCTTTCACTTTGAAACAATGTCTCAACAGATTAATGATAGGCTTGCATTAGACTTATTCTGTCGCTAACATCCACCCCCAAACCTGTGGTCTTCCCACCTCAGCTTTCGGAGGAATTAGAAGGAGGGATTAGAAGCCTGTACCTCCAGGCCTGGCCTATTCCTAACTTCTTAATGGTTCAGCGTCACTCCTTGCTGATGGACTGAATCAAGTTCCAGCCTCCCATATGGCAGGTGTGGGTAGCTGAGCCAGTCCCTAGCACTGGTTAGGCCTGTGGCAGTCCCCAAGTGAGGTGCTTTACCTGGAGTCTATCACTCAGGTTTTACCACAGCTCTGGGAGATGAATTGCAGGAGGAACTGAGGCAGACTCCTTTGCTCGAGTTCTTGAGGCTACTCTGGAATGAAATTCTTACTTGAACCCAGGCCAGCTGGCCTTCAGTGGTGATTTGCTTAGTAAGTACTCTTGCAGTGCTTCTTAAAATGTAATTTTCAGATATAATGTATGTAACACAGAATTTACCTTTTTAACCCTTGAGTAGTCAGTTCAGTGTATAATCACCAGCATTATCTAATTCTAGAACATTTCTACCATCCCCACAAGAGACCCTATGTCTCCCTCCCATTTCCTGATGACCACTAACCTACTAACCGACTTTGGCATCTCTGGATTTGTGTACAGTGGAGTATACTGAACAATGAAAGGTCCGATTGCTCATTCACACACACAGTAACACTTCGGATCACAAAACATGTTGAGAGAAAGACTCTAGATATAAAAGGCTACGCAAATGAGATTCCACTTATGTGACCTTCTAGAAAAATGCTTAACTTATCAAAAGGGCCCAAGGGTAAGGGTGGCATGAGGGACCAAAAGGGCCCAAGGGTAGGGTGGCATGAGGGACCGTTTAGAAGGATGAAGTGTTCTAAAACTTGCTTGAGCTGGTGGCAGCTGCATGGCACATACATTTACAGAAATGCATTGAACTGTCTACTGAAAAAGAGATTTACTATCTAAATTATATCTCAATAAAACTATAAAAACTCAAACATACTATGTGGTCCTAAGAGTTTAGATTTGAACATACCTTTTCTCATGTTCTGCTCCACCCTATCTTCCTAGGTGCATCTCCCACTTGCCCATCTCTGCACTCAAATCCGTGAGACCCTGGCTGTATCCATGCTGATGCTAGGACTTGAGAAGCCGGAGGCTCAGGGAACCTGCAGGTTGGACTGTCTGCAGCAGTGCGGATGCAGAGTGGTCCCAGAGATTCACCAAGGCCAGGACTGAGACAGAGTCCCAGAGAGTCTAGGTTCCTTCTGGTTGGGTTGAATTTCAAGTTTAAATCAGGTTTACATCTAAGTTTTTGGACTGGTGATATATGTATGTGGTTTCAAAAGAAACCATACAGTGAAGAATGTCCTCCCATCTAACTCACATGGGTTCTGTCCTTACCCTGTGGTACCGCCATAGTGTGTCAAACTTATTTCTCCTCCCTACAGCCTAAATGCCAGCATGCGAGTCTCCTTGATATCACTCTGCTTCACTGGCTGTCACGCCTCTGGGATCCAAGGTCTGACACTTTCTGTTGCATGGATGAACCATAATTTATTCAAGTCTTTTCTTTTGTTGATAAATATCAGTCTCTACTTACTATAGCAAATAATCATTGTAATCTTTTATGAATAGTTTTTAGCTTTTTATTTTTATTTTTTGGTTTTTTTCAAGACAGGGTTTCTCTGTGTAGCCCTGGCTATCCTGGAACTCACTCTGTAGACCAACCAGGCTGGCCTCGAACTCAGAAATCTGCCTGCCTCTGCCTCCCAAGTGCTGGGATTGAAGGTGTAAGCCACCACTGCCTGGCAGTTTCTGGCTTTTTAAAAACATGGGCAAGTATATCTATAGCTACATACTGATTTTTAAAAACCATTTCACAAGCACACCAAACAGTTTCATGTTTCTAAGTCTGTTCCTTTTGCCTTGAAAAATCCCCTCTTCTCTCCCAGCCAACGATTGCTTCACAAAACTCAGCAGGAGAACCATTTTTTTCTGAAGCCTTCTAGATTCCTCTCCCCCACCTCTCCTCTTAGGATTCACTCCTACACCTTCAGAATTACCCCAGGATTCCACTGTCACCCACAGGGTTGGGAGCTGTTCCAGAATATTGGTTGGTAGGTTCATCTCCAAACCTCTCAATATTTGGCGCATAGTAGGCACTGAGTATGGCATCCAATGCATTGAAGAGGAGACTGGGGCCCCTAAAGCACTGCTGTGCTGCCATCTTTCCCTGTCAGCGATGCCAGCGGTCTCTTGTGAATTTTGAGGGTTGCTGCCAGGACAAAGATGGACTGTGGGTTTTCCCCTCCCCTCCTAATTCCTTCCTTCCTGTCCCGCCTCTTTCCCCACTTGGGACTCTGTCCACAGCTGCCTATGAAGGTCCTGCTCGATCCAGCTTGGACAGAAGCTATTACAGACTTTTAGAAGGAAACAGAAAGATGGAACCTTCGCTCCGCTCACTTCTCAGTTTCTTTTCTCCTCTCAAACTAAAAGAACAAAAGGCTTGGCAGTCAAATGTATATCCGAGTCACCACTCAAACATACTGTCTTGGACATGAAGCTGAAGATTACTCAAACACTTCCCATTTAGGCGAATCACTGTTAAATCACCAAAGGGCAACCTGGGGTTCTTCTTTAAATAGACATTAGGTTAAATGGCTGGACACGGTAGTGTGTACCCATCATCCCAGCACTTGTGTGTGTGTGCGCGCGTGCGTGTGTGTGTGTGTGGGGGGGGGATGGAGGATCTCAAGCTCAGTGCCAGCCTGGACTACACATATCAAGACCCTGCCTCTTGCCTCAAAACCACAATGGGCTAACACTAACATGTGTCAGTGAAGTGCCTGAGGCTGCCAGTTATTACGCTGTTTTCATGGCAAAGACCACTGCTCCTCCCCGTCTGCTGACACTATTGGGACTGTCTCTGTCCTCATAGAGGGGTGGAGTCTGTGGTTCTCGCTCATGGGAGAGGACTGTTCTTAGGAGGTGGAGGACCCCTTGAGGGACAGCAAGGACACAACACTTTGAAGCCTCTGTCTGCACAGGTCAGAGATGTGGATGGAAACAGAGGTGGCTCACCCAGGAGAACCCTGCAAAGTGGTGGCTTGGATCTTTGTGAGTGCTTTGGGACAGTGGTCTTCAAAATGACTCCCTGGCTTGCCTCAGAAAAGAAATTTTGAGAAACTATGTTTCTTGTACTTTTGAAGGTTGTACTGGATAGCTTTGTGTCAACTTGACACAGCTGGAGTTATCACGGAGAAAGGAGCTTCAGTTGGGGAAATGCCTCCATGAGATCCAGCTGTAAGGCATTTCCTCAATTAGTGATCAAGGGGGGAGGTTCCCTTGTGGGTGGTGCCATCTCTGGGCTGGTAGTCTTGGGTTCTATAAGAGAGTGGACTGAGCAAGCCAGGGGAGGCAAGCCAGTAAAGAACATCCCTCCATGGCCTCTGCATCAGCTCCTGCTTTCTGACCTGCTTGAGTTCCAGTCCTGCATCCTTTGGTGATTAACAGCAGTATGAAAATGTAAGCTGAATAAACCCTTTCCTCCCCAACTTGCTTCTTGGTCATGATGTTTGTGCAGGAATAGAAACCCTGACTAAGACAAAGGTCATTATCTAAAATGTTTCATTTTAACTTTAAATGATGCTAAGCTTTATTATTTCCATCACATTGTAAGTATTGGCATTTTAAAATAAGATTGTTACATCATTCCTTAAGTATATCCAGGGGAATCTAAATAGAATAACCCATCTATCATCCATTAAAAAAATACAAGAACAAGCTTTTCTTTAACAGAAATTTTATATCATTCTCTGGTCTCTGATCTTGGATTTCCATTACACTTGTTTCTGAGCATTTTAGTGTAATATTTTAGGCTAGAAAGGCTTTTTTATTGATCCACCTATAATATTTCTCTTTGATTTGAAAAAAAATTATAAAATGGAGTCTCAGAGTCTTTGAAGGTTAAGAAAACCTATTGTCATTGTGTTGCTGTTTCTTCTTGAGACAGGGTCTCTCTATGTAGCTCAGGCTGTCCTGGAACTCATGTAGATCAGGATGGCCTTGAACTCAGAGACCCACCTACCTCTGACTTCCAAATGCTGGGATAAAATACATGAGCCATCACACCCAGCAAGAAAATCCATCTTGACTGTACAATGAGTACAACATATATTGGTCACTTTTCTATTGCTGTGATGAAACACCATGAAGAAGAGCAACCTATGGAGGGAAGATTTTCTTTTGACTGACAGTTCCAGAAGGAGAGGCCCTATGGTGGGGTAGGCATGGCAACAGGTCCCAGAGCAGGAATCTTAGAGATCATATCTTTAGCCCCATAGAGGAGGCAGAGTAAATTGGAACTGGGGTGAGCTACAAACTCTCAAAGCTTGCCTACTGTGACATCCTCCCTCTAACAAGGCTGCAGCAGCATAGGTTCCATAACCTCCCAGACATAAGCAGAGACCGAGTTTCCAGATACATGAGCCCGTGTGGTGATCATTCAAATCGCCACTAATACCGAATTGATGCAAACAACATAAGCTACTACATAAGAACAAAGCAACATGGTCTCTCTGGGTAACCCTGAACTAGCTATGTAGCTCAAGATGGCCTCGAGCTTACAATACTCCTGACTTAACCTCCTAAATTCTGGGATTACGGGTATCTGCTACCATGCACCGTAAACCAATTTTTGCATTGGCTTAAAGTTAGAGTCTGGAGTTGCTGGAAAGGTTGCTCAGTGAGCAAGGACACTTGCAATCAAGTCCAACAGCCTGAGCTGACCTTGTCCTCTACACTCATGCAATGATGAGAGCATGCAGGTGCTTGGAACATAAATGACACTTGTATACACTAGCAAGTACTACAGCTAAGTCAGCGTCTGTCTTATGGGGCTTACGATCTTGTTTATACAATGAACAAGGTCATCTACCTTTGCCTTCTTTATAGGTGCCATGGGAAAGGGGAAAGCAAGGTGACAGCAGGGCTAAGGTTGGGGATACAGCCCAGTGCTCCCCTAGCATTTACAGAGCCCTGGGTCTGAACCCCAGGTTGGCAGAACAGAGAAAGGAAAAGAATGGGTTGTGGTTTTAGAAAGATCATGGTGGGCCTCATTGGAAAGATGGCTTCTGTCCAAGGGTAGTAAGGAATGTGGATGCAGGTCTCTGGGGAAATGTGTACCAGGCAGAGGGCACAGCCTATGCCGAGGGAATGAGGGTGGCATCTCCTACCAGGAAGGTTGGAGCAGACTGACAGGTGAGCGGAGAGAGGCCAAGGTAGGAGGGGCGGTGCTCGACTTAGAACTCTTACAAGTATGGAGACCTTCACTCCACACAAAACGATAATAAAGAAATAAAGAATTAAGAAAGAAATGAGTTGAGGCTTTGTTATTTAATGATTTTGGTACTGAGGATCAAACTTAAGGCCTTGTGTATGGTGGGCAAGTGCTTTACCACAGAGCTGTGTATGTAGAAGCAGCCCTTGCTCCCTCTGTGACAGACTCTCACTGATTAGCTCAGGTGGGATTTAAGCTCTCCAACCTTGTGATTGGTGCGATTACCTGGGGTGTGCCACCACGCCTGACTGGCAGTGATGTGTCTCTAGCTGTTTTGTTGGAAGTGGGAAAGCACAGAATGTGGCCTGACTCAGGTATGATGTCAAGGTGTGGGGGAGAACAATGCTCAGTTTGTGACCTGTGAAGTTTGAGATGTGGCAGATAACCACAGTCCAGGATGCAGATAGAAGGGCTGAGCTGGTGACATAAATTTGACTGTTGTCATTGTGTGATGACATCATGTATCTCTGATGGCACTCAAAGTCAAGAGACTGGATGAGCTCATTGAGAAAACATGTATAGATTAAAAAAAAAAAAAAAAAAATAAAAAAGAGGATATTTAAGGAATGAGCCTGGGGCCACTCAGTGCAAGGTTAAATGGTTTGAGAGAAGAGGTGGAGCCACCAAAAAGACAAGGACAAAGAGACCAGGGAAACCAAAAGGCTGAAACAAATAAACAACTCCCCCAAACACTGCTCTACCCAGTGATTAGCCGTGTTGGCTGTCATAAAAAGGTCTATCAGGATGGGACCTAACCATTGCATTTAGGCAAAACAAAGCTCATTAGTAACCTTTCCAAAGGTCATTTAGACAGAGAACTGTAAATAGTGATGGAGGAGCTGAGGAGAGGGTGAAGGACCTACCACTGCAGCTGACAAGCCAAAGTACAGTACAGCTGTGACTTCATGTGTGTAGCCATACATGTGTGTTTGTGTCTGAAGATGTATATTTCTGTATGTGCATATTTGTGAACATGTATGTGGAATCCTGGTGACTTTCCTCAGGCACCCTTTTTTTTTCTTTTTTCTCTTTGAGAAAAGGCCTCTCATTGGGACCTGGGGTTCAATAATTAGGTTAGCTTTGCTGGCCAGTAAGCCCTAGGGATATTTTGTCTCCCCCAGGAAGGCCTCTAGCTGACAGGCAGCAAGAGACTGAGACCTCCAGCACTGTGGTCTCCAGGCAGTGAATGCTGACGACGCCTGTGTGAGGGAAGGAGACGTCTTTCCTAAGGGAGTCTTGCTTCTGTAGAGGACCAGTAGTGCCTGGACACCGTAGGAACAGACAGGAAGTGTAATGCTTTACCCTTCTAAAGTGTAGCGTGCTATACAGTCATACCCGTTACAGATGGAACAGAAGTTTAGTGATAGTAAGATGACTTAATTTTAATATACTTCTTTCAGGAGCATCCAAAGAGTTATGAGTTGATCTACAACCAATCAGTTTTAATGATCTGCCAGCTGACAGATCTTCCTTCAGTCTTTAAAGTTGTATCCTTTGGGAGCTTCATACAGGTATATATACATTGTATATAGATCTTATCTACCCCAGGTTTTCTTACAGCAGCTCCTGGACTCCCCCAACCTGAATATCCTTCTCCTAACTTCATCTCTCTCTCTCTCTCTTTTTTTCTTATAACTCAATTTGTACTGCACCTATCAATTTTGATGACAATGAAGAATTGGATTTAATATCGAAGGAATTTAATATCGATTCATTTAAATGATTTATTTTTTCATTGCAAACGTCAACTTTTGAATTGTCCCTTTGGCTTACCCTGGGGGAGGGGTGTTACACACTGGTGTGTGTAAAGTTTCTCCACCAGACTCAAGAAATGACTTAGTCTAACAGCTGGACTTGAAGGATTCCCGACAGAAGGTGAAAAAGAAAACAAAAAGACACCATATAATTCATATTTTCTAGACATCTGAATAATTTTAAAGCTAGGGTCTCCCTATTTAGTCCTGGTTTGAAATTTGCCACGTAAATCCACCAGGCTGGAGATCCTTCTGTCTCTGCTTCCCGAGGGCTAAGATTTATATGCATGGACTGTGATTCAAAGCCAGGGACCATACGGCAGGCTTGTGTTCTAGCTACTAAGTACAAAATTCATAAAATTATACAAGAAAGTAGTACAAAGTCAAAATCAAAGACGGGCCTTTTGCCACCAAATGCACCACCCTTTGACTTTTGCGGTGGGACGGACCCAGGGCTTTGTATATGGACAACAAATTTTGAATTGTCCCTTTATGTTGTCCTGAAAGTTTTAGATATCGGGCCACTTAAGTAATGGGAGATAGTTTTGACTTGTTTTGAAGGTGTGAAATTCTGAAACTGAGCTTCATATCCCAGCCTGCACAACCTATTTAGCAGGTGTACACTAAACAAGTCTTGAAGGTCGCCTACAACTCGAAATTCCCGCCTCTTTCCCAACTGCTCACGTTTGGCCACCCCGGGCTAGGCCCTGGAATGTGTGACTCCTTGACTGTCGCGCGCTTAACCTTTTGGAGCGGGTGTGATGAAAGGGACAGAGACCCGCTCCGAAGTAAACTGCTACAAACACCCGCACTCGGTCCGGCTGTGTCCACCAAGGTCTTCAAAAGCCAACCCAAGCCCGCACGCCTGCCCATCGCTCATCCCGAGCTGTCCCACGCTGCTTGGGTACTCTGTGAACGACACTCCGTGTCTGAAGATCGCCCCTGCGAAAAGGCGACACCCCTCCCGCGCCGCCGCCGCCGCTCGCACTCAGCCGGAGCCTCCGGGCTGGCCGCGGGCGCCTGCGCACTGGGACCCTCCCGGCTCTGGGCGAGAGGCGGGGGCAGCGGGGAGAAGGGAGCGCTGCGGGAGGGGCGCGGGGGAGGGAAGGGCCAAACCCTGAAATTACCCGGATGTGGTCTCCGCGCGCGCATGCTCAGTGTCCTTCCGACAAGTTGGCAGCAACAACACGGCCCTGCTCGTCGTCGCCGCTGCGGTAACGGAGCGGCTCGGGTGGCGGAGCCCGTGTTCGCGCCCGGCCGCCCGGCCGCCCGCCGTCCTCGGGAGGCCCTTCCGGCGCCGCGCTCCGCTGCGCGGCCATCCCCGGGGCGGGAGCGCGTGACCGGAGCCGGCGCCCGCGAGCGAGGCCCCCCGCGGCGGGGCGGCTCCGGAGCTCCAGCGGCCCGGCCGGCGCGGTCCGCGGCACTGCGCGGCGCGGCGGGGAGAGGGGGCCCGCCTGGGCCGGACGCCGCTGGCGGGGCCCGGGAAGCGACGGCGAGGCGAGGCGCGGTGCGGCGCGGAGCCCAGGTAACGCGCGGTCCTCCCCTGCCCGGGCCTCGGCGCCCGCGCTTCCCCGCCCCGGGGCGGGTTCCCGCGGCGGCCGGCGCGAGCGTGGGCCCGGCGGGGCTCGGGTGGGTCGCCCCCGCGCGCCCGGGACTCCGCGTGCCCGCGCGTGGCTCCCGGGCCCCAACTCCGCTGGCAGTTAGGCGAGCCCGCTGTCCCGGGAACTCGGGCGCCGGTCTCTGTCCGTGCCGCCGCTCTTTGTTGTTCGGGAGGAGTTTGGCCGCGGCCCGGGCCGTCGCGTCGGGCCGGCCGGAGTGCGTTGTGCCCGGCGTGCCCCGGGTCGGGTCCTCGTGCCTTCCCCCCAGCAAGTGTTTGTTTTCTCTTTGTCCCCACTTTCTCTTCCTGGTTGTGTGCTCTGAGTTTACGTTTGTAGCTTTGATTTGTTTACTTTTTGGGTATTGTGGGTGATGGCGGCGTGCGGGAGACACTCTTAGCGCCTAACTGAACCACCCTCCCCTAATAAAACGTGTCTCCTAATAAAAGGCGTAGTTTATTTTATTGTTAGGGCTACATGCACAGAGCGTGAAATTGGTGGAGGGTGGAGGGCGTTGGCTTCAGCACCCCAAACTGCTGTTATGATTTCTCAAGCCAGCTTTTCAAAGACAAGGGCGTGTTTACTTAACTTGAAAGGTTCCTTTGCCAGAGGTTTTAAAAAGCCCTGTTTATTGATAGCTCCTCCCCACAGCCCCACCCCACAAAACCTGGAGTAAACCTAATTTTTAAAGTTGGTTTTCAGGTAATTCATTTTAGAATTTATCAGTGTCTTCAGTTTTTGATAACTTAAGGTGGGATTGTCACTTACTTAGAAATAAAGTAACGAGATAAAGAGGGAGTTATTTTAAGCACCTTGAATTCGTGTTCTGCAGGCTTGTAATCTCGCTTAATTTTTTAACAATCGTTGAATTTTGCCAGATTTAGCATCCTTTTCCTCACAGTAGCAGCTTGAGACTTTGAACGTTTTAAGAATCAGGTTCAGGACTTTGTGCTGACAAAAACCGTGTGGAATCTTAACTGAATGTACAGAAATCTATAAATTCCACAAAGCAATTAGATTTCAAGCGCCGCATTTGAATAGTTTTTATTATAGATTTTACACACTTACCTTGCATTCAGGGCATGAGGTGCTTGCAGTTGAAATGTATGTAGCATAGGCTACTCAGAGAAGTAACTTCTCCCTGCTGTAGGCTCTGTCTCTTGGATATATCTGGTAGGAGTAGCACATGTTATTTCAGAGTGTAAATGATTGCTTGAATATTTTTTAAAATACAGTTTCTCCCTAATGCTTTGTTCAGTGTACTGTCATGAGTCTCTAGGGCTTCCTGCTCCTCTCTTCAACTCCTGACCAACCCTGTCTCTCAGCTTCTCCAGAGCTGGAATACAAAATTGCGACACGATATGCTCAGGAGTGTTTTCTTCAGTGACCTGGTTACAGACATGCACAGAGGCAGACGAATACCCATAGCCTGAAGCAGCTTCAGACCTCGATGTGATGAATTGTGTAGGCTTCAATTGCTGGAAGTAAATCCTTTCCAAAGAGAATTGACATAACGGTTTTTAGTTTTTTGTGACTGTCTTAAGACAGGTGGCTTTTTTCTTTGCTTTCTAGGCTTTTGAGTGAGTATGCATTAAAGAGGTATTACGTATTTTTGTTTTTGAAAAAGTAGTTGACACTTTTGGACTAAATGCTTCCACTGTAAATCTTTTAAGTTGGGAAGAATTAAAATCGTGTTTACAGAATTAAGGAAAATTTGTGCTAAGGAAGTCAGTGCAGTAATTTGGAATATGTTTTATATGGACCTGAACTTTCCTGATGGCTCTGCTCTTGAAATAATGATATGAGTTGTACAGATCTTGCTTTCTTTAAGGTCTCTTTCATGTATGCTACATGTTAATTCAAGTATTTCTATTTGTAAGTTTTGTCTCTGGATTCTCTGCTTCACATATATGGGGGAGGGGCTGTATTAATAGTGGAATAGTAAATTACTTTATGCAGACCCCCCCCTTAGAACCTTTTTTTTTTTTTCCCCCGATTGAGCCAGAGTTATAGTAACATTGGCACACGCTATTTCTAATTGAGCTGTGCATAGCTGGGGCCTGTACCAGGGCAGTTGCTGCTGCAGAGTCTGCAGAGTTGGTTACATCTAAAGTGCATATTTGGGCTTCTTTAAAATTTGATCACTAGATGAGAGCATTATCCTTTTTTTTTTTTTTTTTTTTTATGAAATATTACCTATTTCAGTTCTATTTTGTCCCCCATCTAGTTGATGCCTAGGTTTTTGTTTTTGTTTTCATTTTTGATCCACCCAGAATGAGTGTCTCTTTCTAAACAGCTTTCTCAGTGCTTCCTTGTATGGTTGGATACCCTGACTCCCCACTGTGCTGCTGTGTTAAGGCCATGAGAAAGACTGACTCAGGTGATCCTCAGTTATGGACACAGCTAGCCCTTCTAAAGGCTGCCATTGTCTCTGTGCTAAGCGGAAGCTGAAGTTAGGGCAGAGTGGCACATTTAGTACAGCTTTCTCAGATTGCTTAGTTCTTTTCCCCATCTGTTGATTAAGATTCACTTAAGGTAGACATTCAGATAACTGATAAATATGTATAGATAGCATGCATATGAGCTACTTCTGTTATGATACTGTAATATCCTCAGCTCATGCTAATGAGTCACATTTAGAGTTGTTGGATTTTTTTTCCCCTTTATTTTAAAACGTGTAATTTTGGTAATGGAAAAATTGGCTGAATACCAGCTTCTCAGAAACAAGATATTTTAGATTGTGTCACCTTGACACTACTACATGATGTAGCTGGCATCCAGGAAAATTTATTTGGAATATGAAATAGATGACTAGAAGAGCTAAGGATGAGCATGGTCCTTGCTTATGTAAAACTAGACTGCAGGTGCTCAGGTGCTGAGGTTGCTAAGGTCCATAGGTCAGACACCTACTAGAAACAGCTGTATTTGTGTCAGTCAGTTTGATGTTGATTGTCTTTTACAACACAACTGCTTTTTATTCATATTTTAAATAAGATTTGTTTTCCTGGTTTAGAAAACTTGTTATCATATGGGATTGATTTTTATTTACTTTTTATTGGCTCTAGCCCCTTCTGTTGCTAGGGATAGAACTTAGGTCCTCATGAATGCCAGGCAAGTTCTGCCACAGAGCCATGGCCTCCCAGCTCTTTCTACTACTTCTTTTCAATCCCAGGGTTTAAGGGCAATGATTTCAGTCTTGTTTGAACATTGAAGTTTATTGGAGAGCTTTACAAAACACTGATGCCTGACTCCTGCCCACAGAAATTTTGATTTAGTTGGACTGGGCTGTGTAGCCAGCTTAGAAACCACAGTAGTTGAGCCTTGGGGTCCTCATCTTTTAAGCTGGTTAGTCGTTTTACATTCTTTTCTCTCTCTTTTTTATTTGTTTAGGGGACAGGGTCCTATGATGTAGATGTGGCTAGCCTTGAACTTTGGGCAATAACAGGCCTGTGATATCTTTTTTTTTTTAAAGGTTTATTTTATTTATTAAATGTAAGTACCCTGTAGCTATCTTCAGACACCAGAAGAGGGAATCAGGTCTTGTTATAGATTAGATGGTTGTGAGCCACCATGTGGTTGCTGGGATTTGAACTCAGGACCTCTGGAAGAGCAGTCAGTGCTCTTAACTGCTGAGCCATCTCTCCAGCCCCAGGCCTGTGATAATTTGCTCAGTTCAGCTTTATGTTCTTGTTAATGCAGTGATATATTCATGCAAAAGTAACCATTGCAACTCTGACTTAGTGGGTCATTCTTCCTCTCTTGCCTACCTCCCCTTCCTGTCCCCCTTACTTTATTTTCAAATTATTTGTATTGTTTAGTAACAAATTTTAGGATACTTATGATAATGAAATTGGTCTCTAAATTAACATTTAAATTCCCAATAGGATTTGGTTTCTTTTTTTAAAGATTTATTTCTATTAATTAAAAAAAATACCCAATGTATATGGATTTTTGCCTGCTTGTATGACTTCACCACTTGTGTACCTGGTATGGGGCGGGGGGTAAGGAGAGGGGCTGTGGATCCCCTGAAATTGGAGTTACAGATGGTGGTGAGCCACCACATAGGTTCTGGGACTTGAATCCATGTCCTGGAAGTACATCCAGTGGTTTTTTAACCTTTGAGCCATATCTCCAGCCCCGTATTAGTTTTTAGCTACACATATGTGTGTGTATCTTTGCAGGTGACTAAGAAGGCCACATGCTCAAGGTGGATGCTAGGAACCAAACTCCAGTCTCTGCAGAAGGGACAGTCTGTGCTCCTGTCTAGTCAGTTCTTCAGCTCTGGAATTTGGTTGTGTTAAGGGATTAGTCTGCTTGGAAGTGATTAAGTTTTCTAAACCATGACTTCACTGGCCTTTTAGAAGAAAGTTGCATTCATTAACCCTGTACAGTTGGGGGTTTGATTTATGTATTGTGAGAAAGTTGCTCAACTAGCCCAACTAGCCCAACTAGTTGGCAGTTCTGTAGGGAGATCCTCTGGGTATATGTTCTCTTTTACTAAGGTTTTTGAAGTGATTAAAGGTAGGGCCTTACCCATGGTTAGATTAGTACTGTGCCACTGAGCAACTAACCCTCTCTTAGATGTTGAACCTGAAGTCCCAGCAGAGTGCTGGTCTATAAAGTCATCTGCACCTCTGGGCTTTGGAAGAATGATTTATACAAATATAACTGTTTTTGTCCTGTAATTCCATCACATGTGGCAAAACATGCATGCACGTGCCCACACTTCAGAATGGGAGTGGAGTGGAGGAAGCATGGCAATCACTATTAGGAAATAAAGCCCCCTTGATTGTGAAGGTTTGGTTATTTATACTGCTTATTCTGATTTCTTTATACCTTTTGATCATCAGTACTTTTGAGTGTTTTGTTCAGAATTTACCAAATTCTAATTTACATGTTTGAATGCATCTTTTATTATTAAACAGAAAAGACTTGTGATAAACGCTCTCCTTGTAGGGCCTGACTTTTGTAAATGTGGATGAATGTACACAGCTTGAGCTTTCTCTGCTTAAGTGTGTGTTATATGTGTGCTTGTGCTTGTATGTTTGTGTGTGTGTATGTATGTTTTGCCACAGGGCCTTGAATTTCAGATCGTCTTCCCTTGGCCTCTTGAGTAATGGGGTTACATATTTGTGCCCACACCTGCCTTCAAAATACATTCATAAATGCAGAACTGAATTAAGGGTACTTATTAATGATAACTACAGACTAGTTAATCCCAGAGAAGCTAGTTAATAGGTGCACAGTCATTGTATCCGTTGAATCATTTGGTGGAAGGATGACAGAACTAATGCTTAATTAGCCAACTGAAGCCAGGAGTTGTTAACATGATCTACATAGTGAGTTCTAAGATAGTCTGGGCTACGGTTTGACCCTGTGTCAAAACAGTAACAAATGAACAAACACGTAAAATATTCTGTAAGGAAATGGTTCAGAATTTGGAAATCTGAATAACTCAGTGAACCCGTGTTTTCCTAGGTTACCAGTTCCCAAGGTTATAAATACATCCAGAGTAAGATGGAGAGATTCATTTTTGTAAGTCACTGAAAGCATCTGATGCTATAGACCCTATGTAGATCAGGTGAAGACGAGTGTGATGGTGCAGTCTTCAGTCCATCATTCCAGGGCAGAAGCAAGAGGAGCTCTTGAGTTCCAAGCCAGCCAAGGCTTCACATTGAAATGCTTTTTCAAAGTAAACCAAAAACAAAAGTGGTAAACTTTAAGTTGAAAGAATAATTTTATGTGTGTAGTTACTGAAATGATGTTGGTAATTATTTTTAGAAGCCACTTTATTATTACTCTTAAATTAGGTCTATTTATTCGTGGTGTTATAATTTGTTTTACTGTGCTTTTGGTGACGTGTGAAGAGAAGCCTGTGAATTAGACCAGGGCATTGTAGAACTGACAGTTCTTTACTGTAGGCTTTCACCTGCGGTAGCAACTTGGCGCTTCTGTGGAGTAAGACTCAGCCCTCGCCCAGTTGCCAGGTATTAAAACTCAACTTCATTTCCAATCTTTTAAAACAGCAATTTCCAAAATATGCTTTGTAGACTTCTGGGAAGCCCCACGCTCCTTTTATTAAGGAGGTCATAAGCTCAAAATAATTTTCATAGTAGGGCGGAGACATTATTTGGTCTTCTCTGTGTCCACTTGCACTGTGGCACAGAGCAGCAGTGGGTAGAGCAGAAGCTTCTTGGCATGAATTCAAACTGTGTGCTTTTCACAGCCGGGTTGAGCATTTGGAAAAAAAAAATCGCAGTTTCACTTAGGAGTGCCCGTGGTGAAGAAGTAAACAAACAGTTTTAGCTTTTAAATAGTCTATATTTTGTGTGATTAACTAGGAAGTGCGTCTGAATCGTTTGTGCAGGCTCAGGTGTACTGCTCATGTCTAGGAACACTGCTTACAGGCCTGCTGGCTGCTCGCTGCTTCTCGATGGGGCATCGTCCTCATCTTCCCTGCACAGAAGAGCAGAATCCCTGTAGCTAGACTGCAGCCCTTTAGACCTGGCTGTTGGTGACAGGAACGGCACAGTCAGGAAAGTGACTGAGCTGTCAGAGAAAAATGTCAGTCTTTCAAGTGAAAATGAGAGTTCTGGAAAACTTGGTTCTGTCTACACTAGTTAGCTGTTTTTTTGTTGTTGTTGTTGTTGTTGTTGTTTTGTTTTGTTTTTTGCCATACAAATAATTTTTTTTCATTTTCTATTTCAAAATTCACTACAGATATTACACTTTTTAAACAATTTTTTATTAGATTCTTTCTTCATTTACAATTCAAATGCTATTCCAAGGTATCCCTTATACCCTCCCCCGACCCTGCTCTCCAACCCACCCACTCCCACTTCCTGGCCCTGGTATTCCCCTGTATTGGGGCATATCTTTGCAAGACCAAGGGCCTCTCCTCCCAATGACGGCCGATTAGGCCATCTTCTGCTACATATGCAGCTAGAGACACGAGCTCAGGGGGTACTGGTTAGTTCATATTGCTGATCCACCTATAGGATTAGAGACCCCTTCAGCTCCTTGGGTACTTTCTCTAGCTCCTCCACTGGGGGCCATGTATTACACTATTTTTAATGGTGATTCATCTGTATTTGATTTGGGAATAATACATTGGGCAGGGGACACAAAATATCTCACAATAGGACTAGGAGATCTGGAAAATAAGGGGAGTT
The DNA here is from genome assembly GCF_900095145.1 of Mus pahari. Taxonomy (NCBI): domain Eukaryota; kingdom Metazoa; phylum Chordata; class Mammalia; order Rodentia; family Muridae; genus Mus; species Mus pahari. The sequence continues at coordinate 66,950,067 of NC_034604.1, read as the reverse complement.
GTGGCTTACGATCATGCTAGCTCTAACACAGGACATATTTCATTCTGATAAGGGAAGAACTGAAGCAACGCCAGATCTCTTAGCAACCTTCCCTCAGCATCTCAACTACTCCCTCCACGTTCCCTCAAATAATCTAAGACCTCTTGTCTTCTGTAGGTAAGGTCTCATTGACTCTGATTTTGATGAGATTACTTCTTGAACACAGCTTCCTTTCTCTACAAGGGACCAGGACTTGAGTGTCACACTGCTGAAAATTGGCCAGTATCCTCCAAGCCCTCTCCATTGTGAATCCTATGAGGTAGAAACCACCTATTCCAGTGTTTGCTCTCCATAACTCAAGTTTGCTCTCCATAACGCCAGGAACTCTCAGGTGCACACATTCTATGCCAGAGACCAGTTCCTTGCCTGCTCAATGATTTTAGTTAGCTGTTTTTTAATACTTAAAAGATTTTCTGGTGAGAGTGTTGGTAATTTTTAAGGAATGTAGTTTTTAAAAAATACATGAAAGCTGAGCATGGTTGTTGTGCCTGTAATCCTAGCCTGTGGGAAGTGGAGGCAAGAAGCTCGTGGCCAGGCTGGTTGACATAGTGAGTTCTAAGACAGCCCCTGTCAAAACAACAACAAATGAACAAACAAAATATTCTGTAAGGAAACAGTTCAGCATTTAGAAATCTGAATAACTCAATGAACCTGTGTTTTCCTAGGTTACCAGTTCCCAAGGTTATAAATCTATCCAGAGTAAGATGGAGAGATTGATTTTCATATGGGCCTCACGTGGAAGCCAGAGGTTGTCCTGGGTGCTGTTGGTCAGTACTAGTCCACTTTGCTTTTGTTTTCTTGAGTTTGCCGTTGTTTTAGTACTCAGCTCCAGAGAGCTGTCTGGTTTTACTTCCCAGCATGGCCATCTCGCTCAGCTTTGCTTTTTCTTTTCTTTTTTCTTTTTTCTTTTTTCTTTTTTCTTTTTTCTTTTTCCCCTCCCCCCTCCCCCTCCCCTTTTTTTCCTGTCATGGGTTTAGGGGATCAAATTCATGTCTCATGCTTGTTCCCTGACTGAGCTACTTCCCTTAGCCCCAGCCCAGTGGGTTTCTATACAAGCCAAGAGTCTTCAGAATTCATGTTCCACTTCATAACCTTAACTGAGCTCCATTTGCTAAGTTTTGGCATTGAATAAAAGATGGATATCCATTATTATCTGAGAGGGATATTAAAGTATTCTTACTAATTATACATATATCTGTGTCACATTTTCTTCCTGCACTTTAAAATCCACAGCAGATTGAATGCTAAAGAAGGTAGAATCCAGCTGTTATCTGTTAATCTACACAGTAAAAATATTTGCACAGATATAAAATAGTGTCATTCTTTTTTGTTTGTTTGTTTATTTGTTTGTTTTTCGAGACAGGGTTTCTCTGTGTAGCCCTGGTTGTCCTAGAACTCACTCTGTAGACCAGGCTAGCCTCGAACTCAGAAATCTGCCTGCCTCTGCCTCCTGAGTTCTGGGATTAAAGGCATGTGCCACCACTGCCCGGCAAATAGTCTGATTCCTATTACTAACTTTTGTGTTCTGGAAAAGATTATGTTTTATAAAAGTTATTTAGGCTATCATTAGTGGGACTTTTGAAAATGAATTAAATTTACTTAAAATTTTAATTTGTTTTAATTTGTAATAAGATACATAAACCATATTTTAAAAAATTAGGGTCAGAAAATAGACAAATAGGTAAATAAAGAGAATCAGAAAACAGTTTGATGGGAGTAGTTTTAAAGTAACTAGTTCTGCATGTTTTTACTGGATTGCTAATATTATATTCATATGCTTTGGCTTATCTCGATATTTTTGAGATGTTTGTTCAGTGCATTTAGGAACATGTAACAGGGACTTTGGCTAGAGTTTAGATAGTTAGATTCAGGATTCCAACCATTGTCAAAAATCACCTTTTAGACTTGATTTCCTGTTAAACCCTCAGGATAACTCTTCCCAGTGTTAGGTCTAGTGTAAAAGGGACTTCTTTCCCTCCTTTGCTGAGAAGGTCTCATGGATTTCAGGTTTGTAGCCTGATTCCAGCACTCCAGTGTTAAAATTTTAGGCATGTGCTACAATACCTGGTTTTATGTGGGCCTGGGGGATCAATCCAGAGTATCTTGCTATAGGTAGGCTGTCTACCAACCAAGCTCATCCCCAGCCTTTACAGGACTCATTTTCTTTTCAAACATCCCTTCCCCATTTTCCATCAGAACTTAATGTCACTGGTTCAGGTTCTTTCCATCCCTGGGACTACAGTGTGGCCATGCTTTCTTTGTTTCAGTATGCTCAGTCTAGGATGTGTCTCACCTGTTTTCCTGGAAAATCAGACTGCCTTCGCAAAAGGGTGAAATATATATTGGCCTAGGAAATAGATGCCATATATAGTATTTATTGATTCCTTTTAAACAATATGATAGGTACTCTGTGTGACTTTTAATTTATGGCAGTCTTCTGCCTCAGCCTCCCAAGTGCTGAGATTACATATATGTATGATCCATCATGCCTAGCTTCAGAACCTGTTAATTCTAAAATCAGATTATTTCATTTAAAGCTGGTGTTGTAAAAACATTTAAATCTAAGACTTAGGAGTGAGCAACAGCACGTTCCCATCGTCTCATATTGTTTATCCTAGGAGCAAATATTCTTTTTGTTGCATTGGTTGTATATTTTTACTTTATGCTTCTAGATGTTCTCTCGCTACTCAGCTGTCAGCATCTAAGCTGTAACTTGTCACAGGGAGGTAAGTCTGAACAGTTGCTTTTCTTGCTTATGATTAGAATTTTTTCCCAGTCATATTTCACTAAGCCAGCACCTGCAAGAGAGCAGACCTCTTGATCTTTTAAAAAATATTTCCATGCTAAGTGTCAGTTTTATAGTCACCAAAATGTGCAACTTGTAGGAAGCGAATGCTTGTACAGTGTATGTCGTAGAGTTAGTTCCCTTTGTCCTTCTCACCTCTCCCCACACTTGGTGCTCACGCTTCTGTGGACTCCATCCCAGCCCCTGATGTCTTTCCTATAACCAGGTGCTGTACTTCCTCCTCTTTGCTGACAGAAACCTCCTCTGACAGAATATGTGACTCTTACATCACCGCCCACTCTCCTTAGCCTGGCAGTTCATTTTCATGTGTGTAGACAGTATTATTTTACCAAGTATTTTGATGGTTCCCTCTCCTTGAAATTTGTGATAGCCCAGGAATTATTGTCATTTTGGGTAGTTTTGTTTTGTCCTGAAGAATAGTCTGCCTGCTTTTGAAGGATGCTTGGTACTCTCCTGTCCTTTACCGTTAGACAACCAGTGGTTCTCTGCTTCTCACTTTTCCTTCCCGTCAGTGGCCATCAAAAACTATGCCAACTAACTACTAAACAGGCCTGACCCTACTCCACTTCCGGTATCAGAGAAGAGGCACATTCAGACGGTTAGGACCAGAGTCCAAAAATGTCTCTAGACATTGCCAGATGGCCCTTAGGAGACTAATTTGTCTTGTTGAGAATCAGTGGTGTTGCCATCTGACTGTGGCCAGTCTTCCTTTCCTCCCTTACCCTTCTACCTAACATGGGAAGAGAGTGCTGTCAGTCTGTAAGATGGGGCAGTGGGTAGTACCACAATATGGATCTGGGATGAAATCACAGAAGAGCTTAAACAAAATATTTTTTAAACAGTAGGTATTTGGGGACTTGGTTATAACTGTAGCATAGCCCTTTATAACTTGAGTAATGTGTTATATCAAGATGGAAATGTTTTATGTGTCTGTTTGCTTCCATACCTCTTTAGTTCTTATGTGTTTGGTAATATGCTTAGATTTCTAGGTGTGTTGTGCACACACACAGGCTAGGGATTGAATCCAGTATTTCTTACTGCATAGGTACATGTTTCACCACTACCTTCAAACCCTAGATTCCAGCACTTGGGAGGCAGAGGCAAGCAAATTGTGGCCAGCCTGGTCTACAGAGTGAGTTCCAGGACAGCCAAGGCTACACAGAGAAATCCTGTCTTGAAACCTCCCACTGCCCCACCAAAAAAAAGAAAAGAAAAAAGAATATTATTTTATGAGTTGAAATCTTGTTGTGCTGCCCAGCTCTTTAAGCCTTTATACTCAGTTTTATTTGACTTGGGTATATAGCATATAAAAATAGGTATACTGGTAAAGCATAATTTATTTAATAATTTTTTGCTGTACATAAAGTTTTACAATTTATTGAAGATCAAAGTAAATTTGTGTACTGATAGGATGGACAGGCTTGTTGGTTTTTACATAAAGAATTATGTTTTTGCTAAACACTTGAAGCTGCCAGATAGAGAATATTTTCTGTGTTTTCAGAATTGGTCTGTATTTTGATTTTTATGAACATCAGTTCTGAGAATACTGCTTCACACACCCAGTACAAGGTGGAAGAAGGATGTTTCGTTCCAATCCCAAACCCAAGTTCATTAAGCAAGTAAAAGAAAACGAAACTCAGGTCAGCCACTCAAATGACAGTTTTTAAGACCAAACATTCTAATACAATATAATCCAAAATTTCACTAACTTGAATTACACTAACTTGAATTACACTACATGTTGAAGAATGCTGGCAGGAAAATAATGTCTTTTGTCCTCTGCAGTTAAACCGTTCTGTTTTAGTAAGAACTGGAAACCGCAGTAAGAACACTGCAGTTTGTAAAGAGTAGTTTGGAGTCTGGCTGCAGCAAAGTCACACATTGAGAGTGGAGAGGCACCGGCAGAAATGCCTCGGCTTTATTACTTGTTTTTTTTTTTTTTCGGGTTCAGAAACCTCTTACTACTGGTGTGTGTGTGTGTGTGTGTCCTCTACATTTAATTTCAGGACCCCTAGATGGAATCATAAATTAGAGTTTAAGAAACTGTGGCCCTAGTGGTTTCCTGTCTGAGCTTCTCTGTTAGCTGGTGCCGCCGATATGCACCACTACACCCAGCCAGAGTCAGTTCTTACCGAGTAAGCAGTGCTCTTTAAGGAGTATTGTAGACATTTTTATGAGAGGGCCTTGTAGGTGGGGTCTAAGTGATAGCATTCTGGAAGACACAGTGAAGAGTTATCTTGGCATTTCACAAAACTTGAAAATGTCCTACAAACTCACATAGGAAAATAAAATTAGTGTATAGTCCAATTCTAGGAATTAAATTTTTCTTATTTGAAGTTTTATTTTAAATTTTTTTGAGCTTTATTTGCCATTTGAGAAAAATCAACATCACCAACATAATCCCAATATAATGTTTGTCTGAATATGTAACTCTCATGTTTATGAGGCCACATAAAATACAAGTATCTTAACTCTTTTTTTAGAAATGGGTTCCAGAGTTTAACCCATGCTAAATATATATGCTGCTGAGCTACGGTTTAGGGGCCTTAACTTCTCTGTTTACATCTCTGATGTAGTACACCTTACATCAAAATACAGTCTTACTGTGTGAGTCTTTTCCTCTTCTATTAAGACAGTTACATTTCTCTCTCTCTCTCTCTCTCTCTCTCTCTCTCTCTCTCTCTCTCTCTTTCATTCTTTCTAGATTTATTTATTATATGTAAGTATACTGTAGCTGTCTTCAGATACTCCAGAAGAGGGCTTCAGATCTCATTATGGATGGTTGTGAGCTACCATGTGGTTGCTGGGATTTGAACTCTTAACCGCTGAGCCATCTCTCCAGCTTGACAGTTAAATTTCTTAAGTAGATTGCATTTTAATTTCATGACAACACAGGAGATGCTCTAGGTTGTTACAGAAATGGGATGCTGGTCTGGGAAGATGCTTTTCTGATCCATGCCTACTAGTCTGTAGCTCTAGAGGGTTTGCAAGTGTGGGTTTGTCACTTTAGCCAGTTAGAGCTCCTAAATGGCTATATATATATATATATATATATATATATACACACTGTTGCATTTTATTACTCAGGGAGTCTGTAGGGTGGGCAGGACAGATAGATACTGTGCCCATTTCATAGACCAGACCACTACCAGAGATTTAAGGAGGTCATTTATGTTGTTAGAACTTTAGTTGGAACATAAAGCTTTATTTTATCCTGTCATTATTTACCCAGGTCCCATCACATTTCTATAGTCTAAAGCTGTACAATGTAGGAATACATTTATATCACTGCTGATACTATTTCCTTGTAAGAAACTTCTAAATTATATTTAAGATCCTTATGATATAAGGAATACAATTAAATCTAAGATACGAGAAAGCTGTTTTTATGAAACCTAGGGTTTTTTTTGTGTTTAAAGAAACTGAAAATTGATACATACTTTGTAATACTGCTGGGTCCTAGACAGCCTAAGTTTAATAAAGAGTAACTTTTAGTATTGCCACTGTGGAAAAAATGGTTAGATGCAAATACTTAAATTATACATTGGTCCAAATTTATAATAATGATGGAATATAAATGAGCTTCTTTGCAAACTTAAGTTTGTCCTAAGACAGTACCAAGAAAAAAATTGGTACAGTCAGTCTATCGACACTTGCTTGGTATGTGTCGTGTCTTTTTTTTACGTTTTTTTACTGCTGTGACAAAGCACCATGAGCAAGGCAATTTAGAAAAGAAAGTGTGTAATTGGGGCTTGCTTCTAGTTTCCGAGCATGAGAGCTTACATGTTGAGACAACAACCATGAGGTGGTGGGGCAGGAAGACAATGATGAGAACCGGTGTGCACCTCCTGGTCTTTACCAACTTGAGACCAAGTATTTAAACATAGGAGCATGTGGGGCTATTTATATTCAGACCACCAAAGTCAGGAACTACATTGTGTTGGGAATTTGAAAGGTGAGACTCTGTTCTCTAAATTTGTAGTATTATTATTTTTTAACTCTTAGAACTGAAAGACAGATATGGTGAAGTTACTGTAATATGGTGGTAAATATAATAAAGGATAAGAAAGATGTACCTTAAATATGAGGGAGGGGATCAAGTAACAATAAGAAAGAAACATAAACATATTAGGGAAGTAAGTCTCAGGGGTTAAGAGCAAGGGACAGCTTAGTAGGGGAAGCCCTTGGGGGCAATTAAAATATTTTGGCTGTAATTTAAAAGGAAGCTAGGGCTTAATTATTGAGTGGTTAAAATGGGGTTGAATGTTTTAGGCCAAAGAAATGCTATGAGTTAAGCGTGTGAAACACAGCAATGTGTGTTGGACAATATGTGGGACTTAACCTGTCCTAGCAATGGGTATATAATGATGAGAATGACAGTTGCAGTTTTCTCTCTACAGGTGTTTTAGTCATACTGTTCATTTGCTGAAGAGTGAGACAGAAGAGACAGCAAGACTAAGGTTAGTTGGGGGCTTGCTTACAGTTTCAGAGGTTTAGTCCATTATCATCATGGTAGGAGCATGGTAGCTCTCAAAAGAATGGGAGCAGTAGCTGAGAGCTACATCCTGTTGTGCAGGCAGAGTGGGTATGAGAAGGGCTTTGGAAACTTCAGAGCATACCTCAAGTGACACACTTCCTCCATCAAGACTACATCTCCCAATCCTTCTAATCCTTTCAAAAAGTGCCATTCCCTGGTGATGAAGCATTCAAGTATTTGAGCCTATAGGGACATACTTAGTCAAACCACCACAACAGGTGTTTGTAATATGGGAATTAAACTAGTGAGTCTGGCAGTGAGGGGTCAGACTAGTTGTACTCAGGTTAGATTGGAGGCTTTTTTCTGTTCTTCCAGTCTGAAGATTGAATCTTGGGTCTTCAGCATGCTAAGCAGCCCTTTTATTACTCAGCCATATCCTGGTCTTAGGAAAATTGTGTGTGTGTGTGTATGTGTGTGTGTGTGTGTGTGTGTGTGTGTGTGTGTAGAGGTGTGTGGCAGACAGGTAGCTCTTAGTGAGTTGTACAGTCTGGCATTGAATTTATGGTTTTCCTGTCTCAGTCATCCAAGGAGGTGGAATTGCAGGTGTGCACTACTGTGCCCAGCCAGGATTTATCATTTCCCTTCTTGTTTACCTTTCCTTTTTTGACCATACAGTGATTTCTTCTACTTCTCCCTTCCTCCTTTTCTCCGTAAAGAAATCATTACTAAAAATAAGACTTTGGGCACTGTGCACATGGTTGTCTTTTTATGTAACCTGTATGCCTTTGAACTGTGAGTGACTAACCTTTGTCATTGTCTTTATATATTTTCTATGGTATGCTTTATTAGGAGAAGATATAAATGAATGTGTTTTGAATAACATCCTTTAAAAACCAATATCTTAGGATTCAGACAGTGAGTACTTGATACTGAATACCATGTATAATACACGTCATATTGTTTTTTTCTCCCGAGTTCTCCTTTTATTTTCAGATTCAGGGGTTCAGTAACTCTTCATCTAACAGCTTAGTGTAACTGGGATTCTAATCCCGATCTCTGAGTCCACCCGCCCTGTGCACGTAATCATTATCCGGGAAGTATCTCTTCACGGCTGTTTATTAGCTGAGTTTATCTTAGCGCTTAGAGGCTGACGCAGGGGTATTGTGGGTCCAGGCGGCATGGAGTAAGACCTTGTTTCATCTTTTTATTTATGTTTTTACATATGAGTAAGTGATAACTATTGACAGACGTGAAAATTTGGTTCTTTGTGTGGAGATATAATGAGGTGAGAAGCATTTTAAAAATAACTTTAGTGCAGCAGTTTCAAGCTGTGGGCCGTGACCCCTCTGAAGGTGGAAAGGCCCTTTCACTGGGGCTGCGAGTCAGATACCATGGCTATCAGATAGTTATGATTCACAACAGTAGCAAAATTACAGCTATGAAGTAGCAACAAAATAATTTTATGTTTGGGGGTCATCACAACTTGAATAACTGTATCAAAGGGTTGCAGCGTTAGGAAGGTTGAGAACCACTACTTCACAGGAAATGAATGTTAAATACCAATGCTTAGTATGGGTTCTAATAAATAATTAAGGAAATAGCTAAGGAAAAGTTTGGGGTAATGGTACATTTGGTAAGACTTTATTTAGTATGCCTTTGCAATAGTGAGGAGACCTGAATTTTTAATGATTTTGGAGTATCAAAACTAGCTTTAAGCCGGGCCTGGTGGTGTAGGCCTTTAATCCCAGCACTCGGGAGGCAGAGGCAGGCGGATTTCTGAGTTCGAGGCTAGCCTGGTCTACAAAGTGAGTTCCAGGACAGCCAGGGCTACACAGAGAAACCCTGTCTCGAAAAACCAAAAAAACAAAACAAAAAACAAAAAACAAAAAAAACCCCTAGCTTTATTTTATAGTTATGCCATTTCAAACTTTAAACATTTTTAAAACTATGGGCATTGAGTCTTTTGACTTAAATGGAACAGTTTTTCTTCCCAAAATAATTGTATCTACCTTGTGAAATGTGTTCTCATCTCTCTTTTTCTTTCTTAGATCATCCTGCTCACCAGATGTCTTGACAGTTTTTCTTGCAACATTGGCCATTGGTTTTCACTGCCTTCAAAAGATCAAAATTACTCCAGAAATTGGAGAGTTTGATTTAAAAGAAAAAACTTGAACAAATGGACACTATGTCTATAACAAATACACCAACAAGTAATGACGCCTGCCTGAGCATTGTACATAGTCTGATGTGTCATAGACAGGGTGGGGAAAGTGAGACGTTTGCAAAAAGAGCAATTGAGAGTTTGGTAAAGAAGCTGAAAGAGAAAAAAGATGAATTGGATTCTTTAATAACAGCTATAACTACAAACGGAGCTCATCCTAGCAAATGCGTCACCATACAGAGAACATTGGATGGACGACTTCAGGTTAGTCTTGTATGTCTCCCGTGCTGGTAGAGTAGTAGATATTTTTAAGTTTCCTCTTAAGTTACTACCAATTTAATGTGAGCTTCATCTCCATATATTTATTTCATATATTTAGAGATTTCTTTTTATCACTTATGTGTGTATAGTGCATATGTGTGTACAGATACTGAAAGAGGTCAGGAGCTCTATTCCCAGATGCTGCCATCAGACTGCTCGTCTATTAAGTAGAGCATTGGGCATTCTCAGTGCTGCCTCATCTCTCCAGCTCAGTGACTCTGTCTCTTGGCATACTGTGTATCTTTTGCCAGTGTGCATGATGAGAGTATGTGGAAGAATACACAAAAGATGACTGTTATCTTTTTAATGTTACTATTCAAAAATCGTGCAGTAAAGAAAAAGGGAAAATCCAATGAGAAGCCCTGTATTGAGAGCAAACCCCTGTCCAGCATGCCTGCATTTGTCTCATGGCTCACACTCCACCTGCCTTTCCTTGGTGGTTTTGTAAATATACAGACTGACTCATTGGACTCTTGTAATTTAGGTTTGTTACACTACTTTCATCGTTATGAAACAAGCAGTGGTCACTTTTTTCATTTAAAGGTGTATCATATGTGTGAAAAAGTATGGAAATGTGATGTAGACTTTAGAATTTTATTTCTAGATTTTAGATGTAAGTTTTGGCAAATTCATACTTCTTGCATTTTTAAAAACCTGAGTGCAGGCCTTGAAATTGAACTCTGGTCAAATTCTTGCTGTAATGTGTGATCCTGGATAGGTTATTTATTTTTTTGTAACTTGGCCTAACCTAGAACTTGAGGGTTTTTTTCCACCTCAGCCTCCTGAGTGTTGAGATTACAGGTGTGTACTCTTAGGCCCTAATTATTTTGAACTTTGGATTTCTCATCTATGAAAGGATAGTTGCAGTCTGAAATTGGCTGTGGGGGTGGAATTGTGTGTGGGATTCTCAAACCTGTTTTTCTTAGTGTATGCTGAAGACATATCACATCTGTGACCTTAAAAGGTGTGAAGATTTCTTTTATCTTGGCAAATAAGCAAGTCCTCAGGTAACATACCTGAGCATCCTCTAATTCAGTTCAGTTCTGACCCAGTCTACTTGGAGATGCCAATCATAATTGTCTGGTGGTTTTACCTGTGCTCTGTCTGTCTGCTGTAAAGAGTTCCCACAGTCCCACCCACAGGCTCCAGTTATTTCCTCAACCATCTCCCTTAACTGAGGAAGCCTTATTTACTATCAAGAAGGGTATTACATAGGCAAGGTAAACCACCATAGCCTCTCCAGGAAGACCAGCCTCCAGCAACCACACTGTCAGCTATTCTGAGCTCTCAAACCCTCTTCTCCTCTCTTCTCTTCTCTTCTCTTCTCTTCTCTTCTCTTCTCTTCTCTTCTCTTCTCTTCTCTTCTCTTCTCTTCTCTTCTCTTCTCTTCTCTTCTCTTCNTCTTCTCTTCTCTTCTCTTCTCTTCTCTTCTCTTCTCTTCTCTTCTCTTCTCTTCTCTTCTCTTCTCTTCTCTTCTCTTCTCTTCTCTTCTCTTGCAGGTTTAATTACCTAGACATAATTTAAGTCATTGTAATTAACTCTGTTATAACCTTTCCCTTCAGCAGAGGTTGGGGAGTGGGGACTAAAGTTCTTTCCTGTGATTGTCCCCTCCTGATGATACTTGGGAGCTGTAGCCTTCAGTTAGCTTAGACCTCAGAAAAAAGAGACTGCTTTTAGGAGCCTTCGATTTCAGTTGTATACAAGGATGTTGGAGCAAAGCCATGTGTGTTTACAGTGTCACAGGTGCGCACTCTGTGGTAAGTCATGCAAGGACTTACACTTCATAAGTGATTGTTTCTTTTCCTAGGTGGCTGGTCGGAAAGGATTTCCTCATGTGATCTATGCCCGTCTGTGGAGGTGGCCTGATCTACACAAGAATGAACTAAAGCATGTTAAATATTGTCAGTATGCATTTGACTTAAAATGTGATAGTGTCTGTGTGAATCCATATCACTATGAGCGGGTTGTCTCACCTGGAATTGGTAAGTTGACTGCCCCTGCAGCACCTTCATAGATGTGTAAAGGGAAAAGATCCTAGTAATATTTTAATTTTTCTAACTTTAAGTTTGTATTTGAGGACTACTCAAGACTTCAAATGAATTTAAAGAACCAGAATTAAAATTTTATTTAAGACTAGGTCTCATGTCCCAGGCTGGCTAAGAGCTAGCAGTGTAGCCAAGGATGGTTCTTGGTCTGCTTCCTTCCGGTTCCTGAGGACTGGCATTAGAGGCACACACCGCCATGCCTGGCTCAAGAGTCAGGCATTTTCAATGAAATGTAAAAACTTAAATCAGAACAAATTTGTGGGTTTTTTGTTTTTTTTTTTACTTTCAGAACTGAGTATATAAAATTGATCCTTTATCTACTTTGTACATTGTTGTTGCAAATAGGATGGGAAGCATTAGAAATTTAAACTATATATCTATATCTATCTATATCTATCTATCTATGTATCTATCTATATAGTTTAAATTTGCCCAGCATTTACCCCACTTTTACATTGAAATGGCTCATGAAATTTTGTAATCTCTGGTTTAAATTGATGTTCTATAACTTAAAATGAAATGGAAGATATGTTCATTGTAATGATTTATGTTTTATTTTCTTTCCCTTTAAAAAAATAAGATCTCTCAGGATTAACACTGCAGAGTAATGGTAAGTAACTGGGTTCTTGTAACTTTTTCTATTTTCTTTTAACATGTCTTGTTTATTTTGTTCATAAACAAGTGGTTTGTATAGGAGCTAGTAACACAAGAGAAATTGCTACACTGAACATGCAGATTTTGTAGAGGAGGTATGTAGTAACATTGAACATTGGATTTATTACGTTTCTTTATTGTATGCATTTGAATGTTTTGCCTGCATCTATGTCTGTATCATGTGAGTCGGCTGCCTGTGGAAGCTAGAAGGGGCATCAAATCCCCAGTGAGACAAAAGGCTAAAGTGTTTTGAGATGAGAAAATCTACTTGGTTTTATTTTGGGTATTTTGGTATATATGAAAATGGGATTTTAAAAATTGGTTTATTAACCAACTGAAATCTCTTTAAAAACCTACTTTTGTAGAGATGTTTTCATTGCCACCTTAAAAAGTGAGCTCATGTTCTACATGAGTAAGGTGGCGCTTTCCTCACTCACTTACAGTTCTGGAAAGGACTGCTTGACGACTTTAGTCTCTTCTCTTCCAAGTGCCTGGTAATAGAGGCATGCCATTATTTTGGCTTCAGGTTTCTAAACTGTGGTTGGTGGTAGTGGGAGCTCTGACGGACGGTCTGGGGGAGAGTTGCTGAAATCTCTGCCTCTGCTGACTCAGAACATGTTGAACATAAGCATCCTTCAGGGCATCACCAGCCTTCATCCATGGTTTTGGAGTTAGGAAGCTGGAGTGATAATTTCAGAATTTCAGTATGCAGTGGGTGTAAGGGTTCCACATCAGCCTTGTGGATCCCCCTAGTGGTAGATCTGTAGACAGTCTTGCCTGCTTTAATTTGCTTAGAAAACAGGTTTTTCTCATATTTTGAACTGGACAAACAGATAATAGTAGGCCAGGTAATGAAAAGCTAAGAAGAATGACACATTTCCTCCTTTGTCAGCTGGGATTGTGTGTTCGTTGGTTCTAGTACACTCATTTCTTTCCTGAAGCTGTGACCATACTGACCCATGTATTCATTTTACAAACACTTATTGAATTTTTTATTGCCTGCTACTGTGCTAAGGGATATTGAAAAATGTGGAACATTTCTTCTATTCAATGTTCAGAGTCTTTTGGAGGAAAGAAAAAGTTAACAAGACATAGCATGCTGTGGGTGAGGACTTGGTCATGGTATTTACAGAATGGCCACTGACTTAAGCTTTCTTTGTCACCTATGGAGAATTCATTTTTTCTCTCATACAAAAGTTTACAGTCTTATGACTTCTCTAAAAATATGCTTTAAAATAGCTTACAGTTATGAAATGATTATTGTATGTAAGGTACTGAGCTAAATGAGTTATGATTATTTTAGTCATGTTCTATTGCTGTGAAGAGATACCACAGAAACTTATAAAAGAAATCATTTAGCTGGGGCTTGCTTATACTTTCAGAGGTGTAATCCATTTTCCTCATGGTGAGGAACATGGTCCCATGCACACATACATGGTAGCTGAGAGTTCTACATTTGAATCCAAAGGCAGCAGGAAAAGAGAAAGATATTTAACCTGGCTTGAACGTTTAACACTCCAAAGCCCACACTTTGTCCAACAAGGCCACACTTCCTAATTCCTCTCAAGTAGTGTCACTCCCTAATGACCAAGCATTCAAATATCGGAGGCTGTGGGGACCATTCCTAGTTAAACTACCTCAGTGAATATTGTGCCATTGCCCATTTAATGCTTTTCTGTGTTAGGTGAGATTATTTTCACACTTCCTGACTAGGAGATAGGAACCTAGAGAGCGAGGAATTTGCTCAGCTAGGAGTCACAGTAATGTGGGTTTGCTATGAAATATTTCACCACAGAAAAGAGTCATAAAGTCAGGCTCCATGAAGTTAGAGAGTCATATTTGATCTGTCTCATTTGTTACAAGAATATGTGGAATGTGGGTACACAATCCATTTTTCTTTTCAGTAAATGAATTTGTTGAAATAAACTCAGGGAAATATTTTACAATTTGGTATCTGTAATGGCTATTCTTAGTTGTCAGCTTGACTACACCTGTAATTGACAGAAAACTCCAAGCATCTGGGCACACCTGTGAGGGACTTTTAGTTAAATTGGAAAATCCAGATCACTGGAGATTGGAAGTCTTACCTTAAATCTGAGCCACAGATTCTTAAAATACATGGAAGAAGGAAGCTTTTATTCTTTGCCTACTTACCCTTGTTCTTGCTGGCAAGTGTATTTGTTCTCTGATACTAGAGCATACTTCTTCGGGGTTCCAGTATATGCTGAAGACCAGCTAACTCGTTGAACCTTGTGGACTGGGTAACTGCTGGATTCTTGGAAATACCTTAGGAAGAGAGCCATTGTTAGACAAGCTTGACTACAACCTGTAAAGCACTCAAATAAACCCATATTTTTCTCAGTCATTTTACTAGTTCTCTTCCTTTAGAGAACTCTGACTAATAAAGGGTTGTGGTTCTAGGAAACAGAAGTTAAGGATGAATTCAACTATCTGGATCAGGCTTGGACTTTTGCCAATACCTACAGTTACCGAAGACTCCCCTGAAAGTATGGCAAACACTCAAAGCCCATGGTTAGAAGTATCGAAAGGTTTGCTCTTTGGAATAGGGACTTTAGTGATTCTGTATATAAAACTTTTGACAATATGTGGAATAAGGAAAAGGATGATGTTGGTTGCTTCTAGCATTTCTGCATGAATTGACAATTGACAAAAATAAGTTTATGGATAAAATTAACCAACTTTTAGTATCTCAAGATGCAGAAGCAGAGGAAAAGAATAGAACTTAGTGGAGCACTTGACTAGCTCCAGATGTGTATAAATAGCCTAAAGATTTCTAAGTGTGCCCTGGAAGAGAATTTCCTCTCTTGCAGCCATAGAGCTGAAAAGTTACAGAAAATCAAATCAAAGCCCTCATTCCAAGATTAGACTTGAAAGATACACAATTGGTGGTTCACACTACATTTCCCTTTAACTCTCCTATTTGGCTTATGCAGAAGATAGATCCTAGATCATGGAGAATGACAGTTGACTGTTGAAAACTTAATCAAGTATTGACTCTGATTGCAGCTGCTGTACCAGATGTGGTGTCCTTACTTAAAGAGATTAAGACATCTCCTGGTACATGGTTTTCAGTTGTTGATCTAGCAAATACCCTTTTCCAGGTACCTATCTATAAGGACTATCAGAAGCAATTTGCTTTTAGTTGGTAAGGCCAGCAGTACACAATGACAGTTTTACCTCAAGGACCTGTATTGTAATTTAGTTAGAAGGGATCATGCTCATCTGTCTCTTCCACAATATATCATACCGATCAGTTATATTGATAACATGGTGACTGGACCAAGTGAGCAGGAGGTAGCCAACACTTTGGACTCCTATGTACATTGGCAACATTCAAAGGATAGGAAATAAGTACAACTGTAATTTAAGGGCTCCTACCTCCATGAAATTTTTAGCTCAGTAGTGTGGGTCATGCAGAGTTATTCTAAGATAAAGGATAAATCATTGTACCTGGTCCTTTCTACCACCAAGAAGAAGCATAATGTTTAGTGGACCTATTTGGATTCTGGAGACATCCTCCCTTGGGTGTGTTATTCTGGCTAATATACCAAGTGATTTGGGACTCTACTAGTTTAGAATAGGGCCTGGGATAGGAGAAGTTCTTCAGCAAGCATAGACTCACAGACTTACAGACTCTCTTCTTATAGACTCATGGGTTGTCCCATATGAGTAATTGACTGAGAAAGAGAAAATTAAGCCTAGTTTCCTGTTGGTTCTGCATGTTAAGCGGGCACCAGTGAAAGAAAATCCTCACTATGGGTAGAACTTGAGATAAAAGTGCACATGGTTGTAGTTTTGCTTCGAAGGAGAAATGGTCAGATATAAGATTGTTGAATGATTTTTGGTTGTAGCCAGTGGTTTGATGGATAGTCAGGGAGTTGGAAAGAACATGATTAGAAATTTGGAAAGACATTTGGGGAAGAAGTGTGTGAATTGATGTCTTTGAATGGCTAAGGTTGTGAAGATGCTTATGTCCCATGTACAGGCACATCAAAGGGTGACCAGCAGATGTGTTCAGTAATCAGGAAGATAGGATGAACTGTTCCCTTCTGTAGACAGCCTTTCTCAGCCATCCCTGTTATTGCCCAGTGGGCCCATGAACAAAGTGGCCGTAGTAGCACAGATGGAAATTATGTGTGGGTGAGACAGCATGGGCTTCCATCACCAAGGTTGGCCTGGGCACAGCTGTTGCTGAGTGCTGATCTTCTAATGACAGAGACCATCACTGATCCTCAGATATGGCACCATTCCCTGGGGTGACCAGCCAGCAAGCCTGGTGGCAGGTTGAGTACATTGGACCATTTCCTTCACAGAGAGGGCAACCCTTTGTCCTTGCTAGAATGGATACTTATTCTGGTTATGGATCTCTGTTTCCAGCATGTAATGCTTCTGCCAACACTGCCTTACAGAATGCCTTATCCACCACCAAGGTATTCCATACTGAGTGGGACCACCCGCGGCTCCACCCGAACCGGGGTCATCCGAAAGGCGGACTGGGGCTAAAAGAGAATAGATGGCGAAAAAGGAAATGTGGCTAAGACAAAGTGTTCTTTCTGAAGAAAGAACACATTTCATACATTAATACATTTCAGAGTTTATAAAGAGGGGGAAAGTCCATCCCCCACCACCTGGTTCTTGAGGCCTGTACAGGTGAGAGCCTGTAGGTGGATCTTGAGAATGATGTCTCTGGAACATCTAAAAGTCTTCTCAGCAGGCAGTGGCGAAGCTTGGCAAGTTGGAAGGGTGGTCCTGTGCTTAGTGGTAGCGAAATCTGAAACAGCCCATTTCCAGGCTGAGAGGAGGCAGCACCATACAGCATTGCTTCTGACCAAGGAACTCGCTTCACAGCCAGAGAAGAGTAAGGGGATCCATGGATCCATTGCAGCTGTCATGGTAGAACGGATCAGTGTAGCTATCTTGTCTTTTGCTACTTTGTGGGTTCTTCTCTCTTCCACCCTTCTTCCTCCTTTTTCCTTCTACCCTTTCAACCTCAACACTAGATAAGAGAGAAAAGAGGATAGAGAGGAAAGGAAAGAGATCCTGAGTAGTTGGGGATCCAAAAGGGAGACCTTACCGTTAGACTACTTCCTGCTCATTAGGGCATAGAGTTTCTTCAGGCAAGTTTGGTCTTTGCCATCAGGATATCTAATTTCTTCTTGTGTTTCTTCTTTGCACATAACTGCTTAACAAACTGCAACCAACAATAACCAAGAACCCACCCGGCCTTTCAGGGTCCTAGTATTTATATACCCTCTGAAAAGTTCTCAGAATTCCAAATGTACTATCTGCAGCTGGCAAAGTCAGGGCCTCCCTTCCCCGACCAGTGAACAAGGCAGACTTTTTCTTGGCCACTTTGGGGTTCTGATGCCCTAAACCTATAGTCTAAGAAAATAGTAACAGTGTTAGGAAGGGTGATTGATCCAGATTACTGAAAGGGAATTGTATTGCTTCTCCACAATGGAAGTAAGCAAGATTGGTCTGAAGTATACGGGATCCTTCAGTGTGTCTCTTGGTGTTACCATGACAGCCTAATCCAGGAAGGATGATACAGGACCCAGACTCCGTAGGAATGGAAGTGTGGATCACTTTCCCCAGAAGAAGAATAAAGGACCGCTGAGGTGCCTGCTGTGGGTGGAGGAACTACAGGATGGGTAGTAGAGGAAGGAGTTATAAAATGACTAGTTGCAGAAATGATGTTTATAATTGACATAAATGTTTCTTTCATATTTTGTTATGAATGTGTCTGTCCAGATATTTGTGGTTTTTTTTCCTGTTACTTTTTTATCCTGAAGTGTAGCACTAGTTGAAATAACACCAGTGTGTAATTGTATCTGAGGTACTAAAAGAGTGTCCTTCATGAAACATTGTCACCTTTCTAAAGTACAGAATGTGCTTCTGGTTGTATGTGGGAGAGTATATCATGTTAGGTGTAAGTTTGACCTGGTTACTGGTTTCATTTGGAAATGAAGCATGAAATAAAATGTGATTGTGCGTCAGGTTGACAAGGAATAGAAGACTTGTGTTAGCTAGTGCTGATTGTCGGCTTGATTATATTAAGAACCCAAGCCCCAACTAGGCACACCTGGTGGGAGTTTTACTTAATTGCATCATTTGAGGCAGGAAGACCCACCTGAAACCCGGCTGCACTTCATGGCAGCCTATGTAAAGGCACAGAAGGAAGAAATGTTTGATTTTTGCCTTCTTGCTTGCACTCACTGGCAAGTTCAGAGATGTTGCTGCCGAGGCCTTCCTTCACTGTGTCAGCTCCTCCTCCAGGGCTGCCATCTATAGGAAGGCTGGCTGAGCCGTGGAGTCTCCTGGACAGAGCCCCTACTGGTTTCCTGGACTTTACTTCCTTCGGGAGACAGCTATTGTTGGACTAGCTTGACTGCATCCTGTAAGCCACTCTAGTAAATCCTTTTTATCAGTTCTGTTCCTCTAGAGAACTGTATCTTTTTTCATGGACTTAGAAAAGTATAGACTGTGCTTTTTTAATTAGTTTTTTGATAAACAGTATAATTGGTCCATAAATGAAATAGTATAGAAAGGTATCTAGTGAAAGTACCCCCAGAGCCCTGTCCCTGACTGTGAGTCACGTGGATTAGCCCCTAGCCTTTGCTTCTAGGGTTTCTTTGTTATTCATGCCAAAAATACATGCATTATTCCCTTTTTTTATATGTAAAAATCACAAACTGTGGACACTATTCTGGGCCTTGGTGGGTTTCCTTTTTTTTTTTTTTTTTTTTTAAAGAAAGATGTGTGTGTGTGTGTGTGTGTGTGTGTGCGCTCATGCAAATGATTACTTGGTGTCATTTCTCATCTTTTACTGAGTTTTTGGAACCATACTCAGGTATCTAGCCTTGGTGGCAAACCATCTCCTAAGCCCCTAAATCATGTATATCATCATATTTTGTGTTTTGTGACTTGCTTTTTTTTTCTCTTGTTAAAAACTTTGTTCCAGACTCTTATCCTAATTGATGCCTTAAGTTTTTACCAAGAAATACACATTTTAAGTTAAATTGAAAAAAGAAAAAATCCCTAGGCTGGCAGCGCTTCCAGACTTACTCCTTCCTTCCTTCTTTCCTTTCTTCCTTCCTTCTTTTTCTTCCTTTCTTCTTTCTTTGAAATTGTTGGCAATTTTATTTCTTTGCATAAAGTTTGATGGAAGACCATTACTAATTCTATTAAAATAAGCTGAGCATTTTAATTGAAAACATAGTAAGTATAATTAATATACCATATTATAAAATACAGCTTGAACATGCTGTTAAATTTTGGTACAGTGGATTTGAGACCAAGTATATATTGTTACATGCATCAAGGGTGGATCACAGTTTAGCACAGCCACCATTTCTTTGTCTTGCAAAATCTAATAAATCTTTCAGGGGAGGAGAAATCAGACTGGTCAGCACGGTACTGTATTGCCAATTCCACATCTGCATCAACAGTAGCTTCTTGACACATTTTAGCATCATCTAGAACTGTGGTCACATATTGGAAGGCACACTTCAACATCCAGTTCGTAATTCTGGGCTCATATTCTATAAGCCCCAGATCCTTCACGACCTGTGCTATCATCTGCACATTTGAGCAGCCATCTTGTCAGACTCCATGATAGAAGATGATCAGACTTCTCGAACTAAATCATCCACATTCATGTACTTCAGTTCTGGTCTTGATGTAAGTTCTTTGCATAGTATGTTTTTTCCAACCCATGGTGTACCAGTGAGCAGTCTTCTCTCATGTGCCTAAAGTTTTTTTTTTTCAATGTTTGTCAAATCAATTAAAGGGTAAGATGATGACTTTATTTAATAATGTGGCTGACCACCTAAGACAGTTGAGAAAAGATCCAGAGCTTACGGAACTTTCTCCTAGATTTTTAACCTAATCAGACTCTCTGCAGTTCCCCGATAAGACCTACCATTTCCCTAATGTTATGGCACCCTTGGCTACAGCCCTCAGACCTTTATGACAGACTTGGCGTATCTCTCCCTGGTTTGTAATGTCCTTGACTGAAGCAGGACTGTTACAGAAATGATCAGCTCCTGGTGTGGACAGGATGGCAGCCTCTGCTGAGAACCCTTTACCAGCCTTTGAATGGATCATCTGGTGCCTCTTGAAGGTTGCTGGAACTCCTGCTCTCTGTAATGGCACTCACTGAAAGCTTTGTAATTCCCAGCCAAGTGGCTTGTAAGAAGTTGCTGAAAGCCAGGGAGTGGGATCATATTGGGGAAAATGGTCTCCAGTCACCTGATGGGCTTCCTCGTCACAGCCTGGAATATTAAAACCAGCAGTATGGTAGTCCATAACGCCATGCTGTTCCCGTGAGGCTGTTGCAAGGGCTGTGATGACCTTTCTGTGCTCATATTGGACGGACAGTTGGGCAACATCACAGACAAGGTGATTAATCTTTCCTGTCATAGTTTTAATATTTTGGATACAAAGCCCTTTGTCTGGAAGTTGGCTCTTAAGTTCAGCTAACTCAATGGTCAACATACTCAGACAGTGTTTTCTGCTTGCTGATGTCTTTCCATGTGGATTGCACCATTGCTTCAAGTGAGTCAGGCCTGTGGGATATTGAGGAGAGTCATTAGTCAACCACATTGGACTGGGCACCTGAGTGTGTGCTTGTAGACTAATGCAGTATCTTTACATTGGTGATCTTGAGAGACTCCTGTGGTACGTAATTTTTAGGTGCATTTTCTTAGGTTTGACAACAGCCTTGTCTCCAATGGCTTGAGGATGAGGTTAAACATGGGATCTCAAGTTTGCCTATATAGATGTCCTCAGTGATGTATACCCAGGCACTTTGATTCCCAGGGGGCCAGAATTCTTCCTCACCAGGTGAAGGGATAGAGACATTCTGTGTCTGATGGAGGGACTGAACTCAGCAGTGGGAACATTCCCTTCATGCTATCCTCCATCAGTTGATGATCTTCAGAAGGATTCCCAAGACGAGGTCTGAGGGACAGTCTGTGGGTTTTGATTGGGCTCTTTTTTTCTGCCAGTTAAAGAATTAAAAGGCAGAAAAATGAAGTGCAACAGGTGGCATTGGTGAAATCTCTGAACACTGCAGCCATCAGCAGAAAGAATCCCAGATTCTGAACTCTAGGGAAGTTTATTGGGGCGAGGAAACACACACAGCACACAGATAGCGAAAAAGGCCTGCTGGAAAGCAGGCGGGGAGTTGGGAAGCCGAAAAGTCCAAGTTCCAGACTTGTATTTGGGAAAGGAGGCTTAGCTATTTAAAGGAGACAGCAGCTGGTTCTTCTGGGTGTCACAGTCGCCTGTGGAGGCTTCTAAGAGCAGTTCCATCAAGTTCACAGCTGTTTCCTTTTGTATTAGCATTGCCAGGTTAAAAAAAAAAATCCTCAGTCACTTCAACAAAGCCCTAAATGTCCAGGAATTAAATAGAGATGCCAAGATCTTTCTGAAGAAAACTCCAGAATGTTGCTAAGAGCATAATTAGAAAACTAAAAAAGCTTAACCATACTCAGCTAATTCCTTAAATAGGATTTTATTTATTATTATACTTTATTCAACATTAGTATTTAGGGCCAACTCTCTAATTAAAAATTCCTTTTTACATAGAGTACATTTTGTTAATATTCCTTCTTCCCTAACTCCTCCCACATCCTACTCACCTTCCTATTGCATACTTGTGTATGCCCTGCCCCAATCACTCAGAACAAAAAACAACAACAAAAAAAACCCCATTAAACAAAAACAGAGGTTCAAATAAACCATCAAGGCAAAAAATACCAAAACAAAAAATACAGAATTGATTTTGTGTTGGCCAGATACTTGGGCCATGGGGCCTGCCCTGGAATGTGGTTGATATGCCCAGTGATAACGCCATTGGATAATTTTGTGTCTGCTTCAGTGCTGGGATTTTTGTTCGCTTTGAACTTGTACAGGTCTTGTCTGTATTGCCAGTCTCTTGAGTTCATATTTACATCAGTCCTGTTGTGTCCTGGAGACAGTTTCCTTGCAGTCATCTACCACCTCTGCCTTTTACAATCTTTCACCTCCTCTTCAGTTGCCTGGGCCTTGATGGGAGGGATTTGATGAAGACTCATGGGGGGTTCCAGAGCCTCCCGTTCTCTGCAGTGTCCAGTTGGGAATCTCTGTTAATTTGACCTACTGCAAGAGAAGCTTGTCTGATACAGGATGGGTGCTGCGCTCGTCTGTGAGTACAGGAGTATCTGATACGGGATGTGTGCTGCGCTTGTCTGTGAGTACAGTAGTTTCTGATATGGGACGGTTTTGTGCTCGTCTGTGAGTACAGCAGTGTGCCCTTAGAAGGCTTTGTTCCTTCAGCAGAATAGTAGTAGTACATTTTCCTCCAGGACCTATGAGCTATCTAGGCTTAGGTTTGTGACTACCTTAATAGTGTCAGGTATGGGTTCCATCTTATGATGTGGGCCTTAAATCTGATTTAAAAAAAAAAAAAAAAAAGAGCGATTGGTTACTCCAGAAACATTTGTACCACTATTATACCAGTAAATCTTGTAAGCAGGTTGCTCTTGTAGGTTTGACTTTTTTACTGATACATGATAATGTGTAAAATATCTTATTGAATTGTTTTCCATGGAAGTTCCTTGAAGATGTATTTTTTATTGTGTGTTTAGTTTTGTGTCTCTGAGTTTGTGCACATGTTTGACACTAGAGGTGTGTCAGGAACTGGAGTGCTAGGAAGTTATGAGCTATTTGACCTGGGGTGCTGGGAACCAAACTAGGAATAAGCAAGCTGCTCTCTAACTACTGAGCCTCCTCTCCAGTCCCTACTAGAATATATGAGTTTAACAAATATCAACATTTTCATGTTTCAAAGGCCAAAAAAGAGGTTGTGTGCAGAAATGTGAACAGATATGCAACATTTCTACTATTAGAAATCTCAATTCAGTAGCTAAACGGGATAAGGAAAGTAATACATTAGCTTTTCAG
This sequence comes from Mus pahari, assembly GCF_900095145.1. NCBI lineage: Eukaryota > Metazoa > Chordata > Mammalia > Rodentia > Muridae > Mus > Mus pahari. The sequence continues at coordinate 66,926,596 of NC_034604.1, read as the reverse complement.
TTGAAGAGAATGTCTTTGTGGCCTTTATGTAACAGCTCAAAGAAGATGCCTAATACTAGAGTTCAGCAGATTGTAACTTTACAGTAGTTATCTACAAGTATTAGTTCAAAAAGACTAAAGGCGCTGGGGCACAGGCCTTTAATCCCAGCACTTGGGAGGCTGAGGCAAGTGGATTTCTGAGTTCGAGGCCAGCCTGGTTTACAAAGTGAGTTCCAGGCCAGCCAGAACTACACAGAGAAACCCTGTCTCGAGAGGGGTGGGGTGGGGTGGGGGGACTAAAGGCTAGTTTTACTGGATAGACAGCAGAGCCCAAAGCATTGTGCAAGACCACATGAGAAAGCTCTAAACAGAGAACTAACTGATAGGAATACAGTTCAGTTTCACTTACAAAAAAAAAAAAAAAAAAAAAAAAAAAAAAAAAAAATACAGCAAAGCAAATCAATCCCTAGTTGACTAAAGATAACTGTTCTTCGTGATTTAGACACTAGATGTGCTCACTAAACTGTGAAAGATTTAATTATTGAGTGTTCTCATTATTTTTGTGTAGATTGGGATTTTGAAAAGGAAATTGCAGCTTGTTGATTTATGATCTTCTTAGCCTGCCTTCTGGACGCCACATTGTAGGCAGTCACCCTACATTTAGCTTCAGGCTGACTTTTTAAAGGGACTCTCAGTGTACAGTAACTCCAAATGACATGCTAATTGTAGGCCTGGGTCCTGGTCTGAGTATCTTTGCAGTCCCACTTTATCACAGTGTCAAGTGCAGAAAGGTAGAACTAAGGATTCAATCGCAGTTTGTCTTGAGTAAGTGGTCTTCGCAGTTGAGTAAACGGTTTGCTAGGCATTTGGTTTTTACCTATTTAGATGATTATGTACTTCTGAATTCATCAGAATACTGAAGAATATGTCTTCAAAATTTAGTGAGTCAAATTAATAAATTCTCTAAAGTAGCTATAGCTGATAAAATGCTTCTCTGTTATATGAAAAACATTCTGAATTTGAATTATTTATACTATGGTTAAGTTTTAGATACAGTCATATTACTTGTATATAGCTTTTTTGTGGAAATGGAAGACTGAAAATAAAAACGTGTGTCTTTTTTGTTTGTGTTTTTGTTTTTATGCATAGCTCCAAGTATGTTAGTGAAGGATGAATACGTTCATGACTTTGAAGGACAGCCACCCTTACCCACTGAAGGACATTCAATTCAAACCATCCAACACCCACCAAGTAATCGTGCATCAACGGAGACATACAGCGCCCCAGCTCTGTTAGCCGCGTCAGAGTCTAATGCCACCAGTACCACCAACTTCCCCAACATTCCTGTGGCTTCCACAAGTGAGTGTTGCAGTCAGGTAGAGTCGTAAGTTTTCCTCACCATTGAATATTGATGTGTAGTCACTTGGAGCTTTTGTGATCTTTCTGGTGCTGGGTATGGTATGGAACCTGATTGATCCATGCCTCAGGTGAATTCTCACTCCTGAGCCATACCACTCAGCCTGGAAGTAAGCTTATGTTAAATTGGTGTTTGAGTTCATTCTGGAGAAAGTAGTGTTTATAATTTATTTAAAGTTTCTGATACTGACATACAGTCAAGTATAATGACCTTGATTGTAATCTTGCATACGTTGTTACTATTACATGTACAAGTATGAAGTCTCCTGTAGTTTTCAGATAGATTTTAGAGAAATATTTAAATAGTTAACAAGTAATTTTTATTTACTTTTTTATTTTTATATGTGTTTAAAGGTGTGATTGTGTGTGCGCATGTATGTGCGTGAGCACATGTGAGGCACAGTGTGAGTGGAGATCAGAGGACAACTTTGGCGTCATTTTTCTCCTTCCATCTTTACATTTTTTTTCTTCTTTTCCTTTTTTAAAAGATTTGTTTGTTTATATATGTGAGTACACTATCTTCAGACACACCAGAAGAGGGCATCAGATCCCATTACAGATGGTTGTGAGCCACCATGTGGTTGCTGGGAATTGAACTCAGGACCTCTGGAAGAGTAGTCACTGCTCTTACCCGCTGAGCCACTTCTCCAGCCCCTCACATGGGTTCTTGGTGACGCAGGTGACCAAGCTTATGTAGCGAGAACCTTACCTATTGAGCCATCTCACTGGACCAGCAAACATCTTTGAACCATGATATTTATAAAATCTGTCAATGCATTTGAAGCCTATTTTTAGTCCATTATTTTATCTGAGAGAGTAACTTTATAATAATCTCAATTTTCTTTGTGACTACTTGGGAAAAAAGGCACTTAAACAGACTTGATTTCAATATTTATTTCCCGGGTATTTTTGACCAGTTTTAGTATAAAGCTAAAACCTACATCTTTGAAAAGAATTCTTGTGGTAAAAATGTTACCTTTTATACCATGTCGCAGGAGGCTTCTTCTCTGTTGTCTTTTCTTCCTTTTTTTTTTTTTTTTTTTTTTTTTTTTTTTGTTTCTTGATCACTTCAATTGAAATTAAGAACCTGTCC
>NC_034604.1:66894385-66924084 GCF_900095145.1 Mus pahari | reverse complement strand
TAAACAGACTTGATTTCAATATTTATTTCCCGGGTATTTTTGACCAGTTTTAGTATAAAGCTAAAACCTACATCTTTGAAAAGAATTCTTGTGGTGGATGAGAGCACTGATATTCAAAGAGGGTCTAGGCAATCTGGGCTGGTGCTTGTGTCCTCTGTCTTTTTTTTTTTTTTTCTTTCTTTGTTTCTTGATCACTTCAATTGAAATTAAGAACCTGTCCATGCTAGGTAGATCCTTGACCTCTGAACTATACCTTCAGCTTAGGCTAAGCTTTTGGGAGCCTAACAAAGATGGTGTGATCTGGTTTTGTTTATATTGTTACTTGCTTTTATAGTATTAGAGGTTGAAAAACTCCCTGCTTTATAGGATAATCTGCTTTAATTTAAAGTTTGTTAAAATATTTTTTTGACTGTGTATGATATACATGTATGTATGAATGGTGCTGTGTGTGCTGTGGTATACATGCTAAAGTCGGAGACAACCTCTGTCATTGGTCCTTTCTCTCCATCAGGGTCTCTTGTTTGAGCTGCATCTGCCAGTCTAGCTGTCTGGTGAGCCGGTGATTCTTGACTTTCCCTCGAAGGAGGAAGTACACACGCATACTCTTGTATCTAGCTTCATGTGGATTCTGGGGATTAGAGTTTAGGCCCCTCATGTGTGGGGAGCAAGTGCTTTATGCACTGAGACATCTTCTTAGCCCCTAATAATTATTTTTCAATTTAGATGGCTTATAGAGCATGTGAGTGTTAATTGCATTTGATTGCTAAGAGCATTGTTTAAAAACCTATATTGTATTGGCAAGAGATTTTGATTATAAGGATTGATATTTTGTTACTCCCTAAGAGAATGTTCATCTGTGTTAGACTTAACATTGAACTTTAATCTTTGGGATAAGTAGATTTGTTCCTTAAATGTTTCTGCCACTCCTTTCCCTCCCAGGCTGGGGTCTAAGCTAGTGTGTCACCTGTGGTAGGTAAGAGGTTCCCACTGGGCACGCCCAGACCTTGTAATATTTTCACAGTTTCTCAGTAGTCCATTTCCATCACTTGAAAGCAGAATTTTTCAGTGGTTACAATCTTAGCACAGATAATTCGTGTTCACATTTGACACACACACATATATATATATATGTATATAGCTTTTTGGGGGCAGGGGTTAAGACAAGATTTCGTTCCATAAGTCAGGTCAGCTTTGGACTCCTGATTTCCGTGTTTCCACCTCTGAAATGCTAGTGTTACATGTGTGGCTCACCTACCTCACACTTCTGGCTTCCTGTCTCTTATTTACTCATTTGGAGTGTGGGTGACAGAAATGGTGGAGATGGAAAATAAAATAGGTGACATCCTCTTATATGGCGATCTCTGCTGGGGCCCAGGCCTGCACTTGTTTTACAGTCTCTGGAAGTCAGACTTTGTTCAGGTATTCCAAGGTGACTTCATCCTGATCTTTTGCCCCTCCTCTTGCCTCCCCTTTCCCTCTCCTTCCTACAGGACAAGTTGTGCTTGAAGACCTGTAAAAGATGTGAATGAATGAAATATTTCCAATTCTGCCTTAGTACTTTGTATAGTAGATTTTTATAATTAAACAAATATGTAGATTTTAGAACTTGTGAGATTTTTTTTTCTTATATCTAAAAAGACATATTGATAGAATTGAAGGAAAGACATTAGACAGACAGGGTGGGAAGGCGGCCTGTACACGAGCTCTGTTTCACTATGACACCGTGTCCACTGTGGCAGCAGTGCTCACTAGAGATAAGAGCAGTGGCTTTGTGGGCAGGCCTTGGTTTTAAGGAGCAATGGGGAGGAGACATTGCCCTTGTTTTTGTTTTTGTTATTTTGAGACAAGAGTCTTACAATTATGGCTCAGCTGGCCGTGAATTCGTCTTGCTCACCTTTCTCAGGCTGGGATTATGGCCATACCTCTATGCCTAGCAAGTTCCTTTTTCTTGATATTTTGCATTGCAGTGACTTTTAGTTTCTGATTGCACTCTACAGTGTTGGTGACAAATAATAGTAAGAACCTTTCAGTGTTTTCCAAATGGAATAAGCATGATGTAATGCTTGCTTTAAGAAATAGGTTTTTTCCACTTATAAAATACCTTAAAATGCCAGATAATAAAACATAATGAAACTTATTTTGCGCAAAATAGGAGCCAAATGAAACTTATTTTCTTGGTGTATTACAGAAGGAGCAACTAGTTTAATACAAATATGGGTACACAGTGACATTCTTGGCATGATTCTGATTGTGTAAAAAGGATATGAAAAGGTTTAAAATTGACGGATAGGCTTTTGTCGGTTGTTTTACAAACGATATATTGGTTTGACATGGACCTAGTTGTTTTATTTTCTGTTATTTTTCACCCTTGCCATCCTATTCCATCCAAAACATGTGCCTCCTGTGCTTGTTGTTGTTGTTGAATGCCACTGTCCTGCATTACCAGCACTAGTGCCATGACGACTAACTTTATGTTGGCAACGTTTTCCTGCCTGCGTTTGAAGATCTTAGTCAGGAAAGTCCAGCGTGGTCTGGGTGAAGTGCCAGAGGAGTGAACTGATGTGCTTCTGAAGCTGTTCTGATAGGCTTAGGCATGTAGCTGCATTTCTCAGTATTGAGAGTATCTGCCAGGGAGGAGAAAGACATGGCTAAGAGAGGGACATTCTGACTCCTGAAGGTTTGCTTTTAGACTTTTTATTTGATAGGCAATGGATGAGTTCTACTTTTGGCCCACTTTTATAATTGTGGATTATCAGATATAATTAGACCTTCAGTTTTGTATGAAAATCGCATCTATACATGTGCCGTGTTAATGTCTTCTTGTTTCTCTAGGTCAGCCGGCCAGTATTCTGGCAGGCAGCCATAGTGAAGGACTGTTGCAGATAGCTTCAGGGCCTCAGCCAGGACAGCAGCAGAATGGATTTACTGCTCAGCCAGCTACTTACCATCATAGTATGTACATGCTTTTAAAACCTTTTAAATAGTTGAGAAAAATAGGCAGCCTTTATAAAAGCAAATTAATGCATATGGGCCTTAATTTTTAGACAGCACTACCACCTGGACTGGAAGTAGGACTGCACCATACACACCTAATTTGCCTCACCACCAAAACGGCCATCTTCAGCACCACCCGCCTATGCCGCCCCACCCTGGACATTACTGTAAGCTCTCGTTTTTCATTGTAAGCAGGGCCTTTTTCTTTTCTAGCTAGGACTTTGATTTCTATTTTCTTAAAAAATGGTTTTGCATCTTTTATTCATCTTACAATTTAATTTTATTAAATAACTAGTGCTTTTTACTTTTTCAGTGTTTTTTTTTTTTTTTGTAAACAGTTCTTTAACTAGTTACCATACCTCTGTTCTGCACGATGGTCACTGAGTACATTCATTTCACTGTTACTGATGGTTCATCAACACTGCATTGACTTCCATTCATTTGTTTGCCTTTTGTTTTCAGGTTTTGTATGTGTATCCACCCACAGTCGACTTAAGCCCTTGAGTGCTATGATCTCAAGGTTTCCCTCACTGCAGAATCATTGTGGTAGATACAAGAGATACTTAGATGTTGAATCTATAGAGCTGTCTTTTTCATATAGGCGTCATTGGGAACGACACCCTACAGACAGTCCATTTCAGGCATAATAGGAACATTGTTTATTTGACTTTAAAAATCACAAGTATAGGGATGAAGAAAAAAGTGAGGAATATCAATCTTCCATATCACTTTTCCTTTCATTTTAAGATCAATAGTACACAAATAATTGGGAAGTACAAAAGGCATAAATAATAACACTAGAGTCTTATAACCCAGGATACTTCTAGTATTATATCCTTCCAGGCATATAAATGAGTGTGTGTGTGTGATATGTATATATGGGGGGGAATTTATGCTGTATGCTTATTGTTACATATCAGTTACATTACTATCTTCCCATGTGGTCAGAGAAGGTGATTTCTAATGGCTGCCAGGACCAGTGTGTACAATTATTGGGTTTGTTCTATGATTGCTGGTCACTTGTTTAAACTTAATAAGCCTCAAGGGTTGTAATTTTATCTGCTTGAAGCAATATTGTAAAAAGCGAATATAGTAATTCTGTGAAGTTTTTAGCACAATGTGTTAACAAATAATAAGCTTTCAATTATGCTTATTATTATTGCTACTGTTCCATTATATAAATGTCCCTAACTTAACAAGTAGAAGCATTTATTTTTAGAAAGGTTAGCAATTTAAATCATTATACATTGCATTATTAATTATACTATTGTGTTATATAAATAATTTATAAGCTGTACTAAGTATTGGATGTATAGCTGGTAAATTGTTAAATAGGATTTGTCAGATAACACTAAGTGGTTAGCTGTTAATATCACAACATAATTCAGGAAATAAACTTAAATTCTTGACATAAACTTGATCTAAACAAATGTTAAGGCTTATGATATTTATATTTAAGGTTTATTAAAAGTTTTAGCACTGGAAAACTTTTAATGAATGAAATGGGGTTTTTATTATGCTTTCTTCTTAGGGCCAGTTCACAATGAGCTTGCATTCCAGCCTCCCATTTCCAACCATCCTGGTAAGTATATTTCAATATTGATTTCCTGTATGTAGATTTATTATGATAATTGATACGCAGATGCCAGTGCATATTACAGGATAACTAAACTCAGACAGTGTAATATTCACTGACTTAACCAGCAGTTTAAGTGTAGCTGAGAGTAACACATAGATTATATTTAGTTAATTTTTAACTGTCTGAAAGAAAAGTAAAAAGCTATGTTTTAAAATCAGATATGAAGTATAGTGTTGTCATGTTTTGGCATGGAATACATAAATGTTCAGCAGAAGGAAGCCAAGCTTAAGTAGAACAGTTTCAGAATTGTAGCTTAAAACCCAGCCTAGTGATGTGGTTTAGGGGTGAAGGGAATTGCTGCCAAGCCTGATGAGACTGAGTATGATCCCCAGGGCCCACGTGGTAGAAACAGAGTTTGACAACAGGAAAACCCTGAAAGTATGATATGGTAAAGATACAAACAACAGGAACGTGAGGTTTTCTAGTTCTGTTTCTTTTTAACTGATTTTCTTCATTTCAGAAGATACAGTTAGTTGCCTCTCAGTATTCACATGGTTCCGATCCTAGGATGCCCCTCAGATACCCAGTTCTAAGACTGTTCAGGTCCTTTCTATAAGACCATGTAGTAGTCTCATGATTTACATGTGCCTTTTAGTATATTATTTGCAAACATAGCATCATTTTACATACAGACCTGAAGCAACTTCAGGTTTTGTTGTCTGATGGCTCTTCTGGAACAACCCTTTCTAGACATAGGACAACTGGATGTTTCTAATAAAGACTTTAAAAATATAGCTACAATGACCCTTACCTATAAGTTAAAGGATAACTTTGTGTTTTATATGTAGCTCAGGAGGGGGTGGTCTGCAGGAGTAAGGATGGTCCAGTTACGAAGAAAGATGTAATACTGAATGAAATGTACAGTGGAAATTAGTAGCAGTTTAAATTTGCTTCGTTCTTCCCACAGTAGCCCCTACTGTTTAGATAATAATACTACTTCATAATACCGATGTAGCAGCCTGTATTGACATTGATGCCTATCTTTCAGTAGAACACAGACACGGCTTAATGGCTCATGCATCCTGAAAGGGATTGTTGTCCACCTAATTGGAGAAAAGGAGTAGTTCTGCAATTTTACTTCTATTGTAGCATCTGTAGGTTAGAACTCTGGTTTTGCTTGATGATTGATATGGGAGAGCGTGGCTCACTCTGGGCAATGCCATTCTGAGGTTGGTGGTTCTGGTTACTATAAGAGGAGTTCCTGGCCTAAACTCTGCCTTGACTTTGCTCGGGGATGGATTGTGACTTGAAACTTGTAAGATGAAATAAACCCTTTTCTCCCCAAGTTGTTTTTGGTCATAGTGTGTTACCACAGCAATAGAAACCCCAAGACAGAGATATGAAGATGTTAGTATCACAAGGCAAGAAACAGTTAAGTGCTAGGGTCATGCACCTTGCTCTCCCCTCCACTGTCTGTGCCGCTGCTGCTACCTAATGCTAGCCATAGTCATGTACAGTAACAAGTATACACATCTACTTTCATTACTGGACAAAGAGAAAAGAAGTAGTCTTCTCCCCACTGTAGCCCTGGCTGTCCTGGAAACTTACTGTGTAGACCAGGCTGGCCTTACTTCACAGAGATCCACCTCTCTGCCTCTGGAGTACTGGATTAAAGGTATGCACTACCAATGCCTTATCTAAATATTCTTTAAACAATCAGTCACTCTGTTGTGTTTTCTTCAGTATCTTTGAGGTTGTTTGTGTTTCAGGAGTATATTCATACGCTCATAAAAGATTTATAGGTATCACGTTCAGATCTGAATGATAAAAAGTAACTCAGTGAGTCTGTTAGGCATCCATCCAGATTTTGTATCACCTTATTCTTATTTTCAGAAATTAAAGGTAATACTTTGGAGAGCTACATTTTCCATCACAACTGTACAGTATTTGTAAAACCTGTGCTTTACAACCCACCCATTCTTTACAAACAGTATTTAGCTGAGTTTTTATATTACAAAAACAAAGAACCTCAAATCATGTGATTAATGTCATAATTTTTCCATTAATTTATTTATTCACTTTAACATCCTGATTGCAGCCCCTTCCTTCCTCTCTTCACAGTCCTCCCTCCCAAGCCCTCCCCCCTTCCACTATTCCGTCTCCTTTTTCTCAGAGAAAGGGAAGCCCCTCTCTCTTGGGCACCAGCCCACCCTGGCATTTCAAGTTGAAACAGGGCTGAGTGTACCTTCTCACCCGACAGGGCAGCCCAGTTAGGGAAAGTGATCCAGAGTCAGGCAGCAGAGTTAAGAGACAGCCTCACTCTAATGGCTAGGGATACACATGAAGACATTTTTGCTACAAATGTGTAGGGCCTAGTTCCAGCCCATGCTTGTTCTTTGGTTGGTGGTTCAGTCTTTGTTGAGCCCCTACAGGCCTAGATTAATTGACTGTAGGTCTTCTTGTAGTGTCCTTAACCCCTCTGGCTCCCTCAATCCTTTCCCCAACTCTTCCACATGATTCTCTGGGCTCCACCTAATGTTTGGCTGTAGGGCTCTCCATCTTTTTTCATCCCCTGTTGGATAAAGCCTTTCAGGAGACTGTTGATGTCAGGCTTCTGTTTGCAAGCATAGCAGAGTATCACTAAAGTCTCAGGAGTTGGCCCTACAGCTCCCTTGGGATGGGTCTCAGGTTGGCCATTCCCTCAATCTTTATCTGTGTACATCTTGTAGGCAGGACAGATTTTGGGTCAAAGGTTTTGTGGGTGAGTTCGTGTCCCCCTCCCTCCACTGGAAGTCCCGCTTGGCCTCAGGAGGTGGCCACTATCCCCAGTTACTAGGAATCTCAACTAGGGTCACCTCCATAGATTCTTGGGAGCCTCCCCAATTTCAGGTCTCTGGTTCGTCCCAGAGATGCCCCCAATTTCCCTCTGCAGTGTTGCTCATGATGTACGTCTCATGTTCACTTGCTCATTTGCAACCTGTAAACCTGTTTGAGGTATATGTGTGAGGAACTGGAAACTCATTTGCTGTTTTCCATATATCACCAAACGATTCCCTAGATAGTCTGTATATATCTGTTAAATCTAAAAGGAAAACCAAAAAATTATATGTATATGAATTTTCTTTAATAATGCAAAAATAAATCAAAATTAACTGTATTTGCAATCCAAACCAAGCATTGTCTCTTCTCCCCACCCTGATAGTCATTTCAAATGAATAAACTAACTATATGTTCAGAGCCACAATTGTACTACTTCCCTAAACTGCTAAAAATATGCCTTGCTGTACATGGGATGTAAGTACATTGGGCAAATGACCTTTGATTTTTGAGAGACAGTAATCTCCTTGTAAAATAACTACGTAATTGTAAGTTTAAGCAGGAATATGTTGACTGACTTAGGAACTTTATCTTAATTAGGGGTCTGTAAAAACATAACAAAGACTATGTATTAGGGTTAGTGTAATTTTTAAAATTGAAAATTCAGACCACAGAACAGATGTGCAATCGAACGAACTATCATAATAGAACAGTTTATTTTAGAATCTGATTGATTTAGGTATTTAGTTTCTCTGAACAAGGTTTCACTGTGTAACCCTGCCTGTCTTGGAACTTACTTGTAGATCAGGCCTATATCATTGAAATCCTGCCTGTTTCTGCCTCTGCCTCTGCCTCAGCCTCTGCCTCTCAAGTGCTGGCATGTACCACTGCCACCTGGCTAGAGACTGATTTCTGATGTACTTTAAGTTCTCGGTTGGTCCTTAGAGTGTCAAGGTATAAGTACTGTAAATGTAATATGGAAATCACTATTTTTTTAAGTATGTTACATTTGTTTAGTAGACTTCTTTTGTTTGCTCACCTACCCAGTCACCCCTTCATCTTGGTTTTGGTTTGTTTGGTGTAGTGAATACCTCTCTCTCTAATACTGGTACAAAGGTACATGTTCTTTTTCGTTTGTTTTCTGTAGCTCCTGAATATTGGTGTTCCATTGCTTACTTTGAAATGGATGTTCAGGTAGGAGAGACCTTTAAGGTTCCTTCGAGCTGCCCTATTGTAACTGTGGATGGATATGTGGATCCTTCGGGAGGAGATCGCTTTTGCCTGGGTCAACTCTCCAATGTCCACAGGACAGAAGCTATTGAGAGAGCAAGGTATGTTCAGAGAGTAGAGAAATTGAATAGTACATTAACTTTTATTCAAGACTATTGTTTTTCTATGTATATGAGCTTAAATATAGACGAGTTAAGTCATTTTCAATGCTTAGAACTTGTAAGCTTCCATTTTAATTGTAGGTACTTGGTAAATATAGCGTTAAAAAATAGCAAGTTAGCCGGGCGTAGTGGCGCACACCTTTAATCCCAGCACTCNGGAGGCAGAGGCAGGCGGATTTCTGAGTTCGAGGCCAGCCTGGTCTACAGAGTGAGTTCCAGGACAGCCAGGGCTGTCCAGGAACCCTGTCTCGAAAAACCAAAAGAAAAAAAAAAGCAAGTTTTCTTTGTTTTATAACTATGATTTCTGTCTGCTATCCTATTCAGTAGCTGTTATATGTGGCTTTTGAAGCACTTAATAAAATATTGAACACTTAAAATATTGACTGAATAGCTGAATTTACATATATTTTAAATAGCTTTATGTTTTCAGTGGTTATTGATTTGAGCAATGTAACATATAAGACTCAGTATTCTTGTAAAAAAAATAGAAATTATATAGGGTTGGAGAGATGGCTCAGTCATTAAAAACATTTGTTATGCTACTGTATGAGTGGAGCTCAGTTCTGAGCACCCACAACTGCCTGTAACTTGTAGCTCCAAAGGATCTGATGCCAACTTCTGACCTTCATGAGCACCTCCCCCAACACACACACACAAAACAAATAAAAATAAAATCTTAAAGTATAGAATTTATCTCACTGAGTTATTTGGGTGAAATAAATTTGTGTGAGTACTTCTGATAATATAGTAAGTACTATGTCTGTTTATAAAAAAATTAATATATTTATTTGTTATAAAAGTTGTTAACAAGACTGTCTTTTAGCTATTGTTTTATATTCTTTATTCTTTATTATTGCTATGCACCTGAACTGAAACCTGTTATAACAAGATGAAATGTAGTTCTGTCTTTCCTTCCTGAGGTTGCACATAGGCAAAGGAGTGCAGTTGGAATGTAAAGGTGAAGGTGACGTTTGGGTCAGGTGCCTTAGTGACCACGCGGTCTTTGTACAGAGTTACTACCTGGACAGAGAGGCCGGCCGAGCACCTGGCGACGCTGTTCATAAGATCTACCCAAGCGCGTATATAAAGGTCAGTGCGTTTATATGTGAGATTTTAGACTTAACACCCTCTGTTGCCTGAAGCCTGGAAGTGGAGGGGAGGGAAGTGGAAGCTGTCTTAGGTTGATGGTTCTGGCCAGAGGGGGAGAGACTATCTTGCAGTGGGCACATTCAACAGAAGGCAGGAGAATTGTGCGCTCAAGAGCATGCTGGGCTTTGTGAGTTTCAAGCCAGCCTCGACTGCATGATGCTACTCCATCTCAACAAGTAGGAGCACCACCACTGCAAAGTATGCATGTGTTCTGAGTGTAAGACATGTTTTCTGGGGATCTGTGTTTTGCTGTAAGCAGCTGTGTAGTTTTGTGGTTACTTTTATGTCCTAGTGTTTCAGATCTCTGAAGTCATTTAGAGTGATACATAAATTCTTGAAAACATTGATTAAAATCTCCAAATCTGTATTCTATAACAGGAAACTGGTTAAAAATTAAACCAAAATTTCATTTCAGCCAGTGTTTAAGAGTTTATGGAGGACCGTTGTAAAGTTAAGAGTTTCAAGGAATGGAGTACCCTCATCCCTTCGTAAAACTGCAAATTAATAAGATGCTGAGAAGCAGACTTCTTTTTATTGTTGTTACATAGTAAGCACAGTTCAATTTTTTTTTTAACGCTTGCTCTTTTGGGAAGAGGAGAATAGGTGCAGTGAGTTAAATATATTTTCAGTTTTAGATTTTTTTTATCCTGAGCACTTTCCTTACCAGCAGTCATACATGGTGGACTGAGCCTCTTAACCACTTCCTTCTAGGCAATGCTTCAGATACAGAGAATGTAGCAATAATAGATACACAGCATGTGCACAAAAGCAGAGATGCTTCCCAGTGGCTAACCCGCTGCATCCTTGCCTTTACAGTTATATAGGATGCCTGTGGCTTAGCAGTTTTTTAGAGACTGCTTCATTCTGTAGCCCTGCCTGACTTTGAATCCCTGAGTACAGATAGGGTCCACCATATGACTTATATTGTGAAACTTAGAAATGTGCCAAGTAGAGAGGAAGTGGCCTCCTGTGTGCTTGTGGGCCATGACAACCGATCACTCTCTGTAGCCCCTGTTAGTTTTCCCGTGGAGCAATTCCACAGCAGTGCGTCGTTGTGCGGTTTGCTCATAGAACACTCCGTTGGGAAGGATTTGCAGTTTATAACTTTTCTACAAGGAATTTTTATGTTTTGTCATTTGAATTACTATTTTTGTCTTTGTTTTGAGGCAGGCTCTCTGGAGCCCAGGTTGGCCTTGCACTTGTTAAGTAGCCGAGGCTGATCTTGAATTGCTGATCCTTTTCCCTCCACCACTGGGTCCTGGGATTACAAGCATAAGACATTACCCCCAGGTTAACAGCATGGTAGAGTCACAGCAGAGCTCTGTCTATCCTGGTGCTGGCAGTGGCGTTATATGAGTTGTGCTTCACTTTGGTTGGTTAGAAAATTTGTTTTGAAAGAGTCTTTTTTTAAAAAAAAAATCTTAAAATTTTTTTTTTTCTTGTCATTACTTTCCCTACAGGGCAGTTTTGCTTGTCACTGGAACCCACTTTTCAGAACCAATTTTATAAGTAGGATGTAGGGAGACTTTGTCTGTTGGGGAGCTAATTTCCACCTCCAGATATAAGCAGAGTTGAATTCCCTTGAGTTTCTTTGATATAGACTATATTTACCCCCTAGGGGCATATCTGAACTGACTGTCAACACTATTTGCCTAGTACTTGCTTCATTGACAGATGCTTAGTTGTCGCTCTGAAAACTAGACTATTGTCCCTTTTCATAGTACAAGAACTGATTTCTGTCTTTACCCTCTTAACGGTCTTGGAAGTGCTAATGACTAGCTGACATGAATGAGGCTGTTTCTCCCCCCCCCCCTCTTTTTTCTCCTCTCTTTCTCTCTTCCTCTCTTTCTTTTTTTTTTTTTTTTTTTTTTTGTATTAGCACTTTAATTTTGAGGGGCTCATTGGTTTCTTTGTTTGGCTAGTCATTTTTTGGCTGAATCATTCGTTGAACATTTGTATTTAAGTTCTGGTAAGTCTTTTTGATATTTCACTTTATGGATAGATTTTTATGGTACTCATAAATTTTTGCAGTGAATGTGGGTATTTGATATGACACAATACCCTTTTTTGTCCATAGCTGTCTTAAGATTTAAAGAGTCATTCATGATTTTGTAGTTCTGGCTATTCCAGAATTCACCTGGCTGGCTTTAAACTACAGAGATCCTCCTGTCTCTGTCTCCTGCGTACTGGCAGTAAAGGTATTTGCCACCTTGCCCAGGTGCTCTCTTTGAGACAGTCTTAGGTGTGTGTAGAGAGCAGGCTGGCTTTGAGATTATAAAGATCTGCCTGCTGCTGTGAATAACAGTGTGTGCCACCATGCCTGGGAAGGCTTCTTTGTTTCTTTACAACTGTTTTATGTCTTCAGAATAATCTTATTAGACTGGTATAAATATATCTTATATTGAGCTACTGATATTTTCTAATTTGATGATTCTTTTGGCAGTGGTGAGTAAAGAGTGTATTTCAGTTAACTGTTCCCAGGTAGATTCTCCCCAGTGAAGTGAAATGTATGCAAATAATGAGAGCCCCCCTAGAAGTGCCTACACTGAGAAGTACTCATAGACACAGACAGACATTTCCCTGTTGAATTGAAGCAGGGTAAACAAGTGTATTCATGGTTTTGGTTTTTGAGATAGGGTTTCATATAGCCCCCGTTGGCTGGCCTTGAGTTTGTCATAGAGCTGAGATGACCTTGAACTCATCTTCCTGCTTCTACGTCATGGAGACTGGGTTACAGGCATGCTCCACCACACCTGCTTTTAAAGTTTTAATAAAGAAATTTTTCTTTCTTTTATTTTTTTCTTTATTAATAATTTCCTTGTATATGTGTGTAAGAGTGCCTCCACATATGTAGTGCATTGCAGAGTCAGAAGAGAGCATCAGATCCCCTGGAACTGGAGTTGCCAGTGGTTGTGATGTGCCACATGAGTGCTCTGTGATAGCAACATGTGCTCTTAGCTGTGGAACCCACTCTCTAGTCACTTTGATCTGTTAGTCCTGGGAATTCTGGTTTTCAACAGCATTATTGAGGCAATTGCAATTTATATGTCACAGAAATCATTTTAAGTATTCAGTACTTTTAGTGTTTACAGAATTGTACAGCCATCTCCAAACCATTTTAGTATATTTATTCTAGAAAGAAGACCCAAATCTTTTTAGGTAATGCTAATTATACATAGTAATATATTTAACAGTGACATTTTCATACATTTGGTAAACTATTTTCATGAATGACTTAGCGTTGCATTACAGTTGATTACAGAAGCATAGGTTTCTAAACAGTGGCTGCATCATATCTCCTCAACAGTTTGTTATGAGCCCCTCTGCCCCTCTTCCATGACAGGATATTGATGGGTCCAATCCTGTACAGCTCTTGTACAGGTGATCACAGCTCCTGTGAGTTTGAATCAATCAACCATGTCAGTGCTCAAAAGTTATCATTCCACACCCCTTCTCTTTCTCCAGCCTCTTACATTCTTTCTAACTCCTCTTGCATTGTTCTCTGAGCACTAGAGAAGGTAATATAGATTTCTTATTTATAGAGAAGGTAATATAGATTTCTTATTTATGAATAGCATCTAGTAGGCACTTCTTAGCACTTTGTGGTTACCGCTGACTACTGCAAAAAGTAGTATTTCTGAACAAAATTGATGGCAACACAAATCCGTGGGCATGAATGTAGGCATTGGAAGACAATTTGATGGGCGTGTTCTATGGCCATTTAGCAAAATAGCAGTAATCTCCTCATTGGGGTCTCTGACTTCCTCAGCCACTGAGTTTTGGCTGGGTTTTGTAGTACCAGACATGTGCATCGAGCATAATGAGGAGTGGTTGGTTATTTCCATAGCAGACTGGCTACTGTTGCATCAGTAGACACACCTTGCCTATGTCCTCAGCCTGGAATCCACAACTGAGTTAACAGTGGTGTATGACAGTTCTCCACCAGTTGCCTGCCAGGCATCTTTTGAGAGCTTCTAGCCCAGTTCCTGTTTGATTCTCTGTCCTTTGACCAAAGCATGCAGTATCTCCTGGATAGGCCTTATTCATCTATGAACTCCTAATTTTAAAGTAATTTTTATTTTTGGAAGGTCTGTGTGCTGGCTACTTTTTCATCAGTGTGATACAAGCTGGAGTTATCTTTTCAACGAAGGGAGCCTCTCTTGAGAAAATGGGTGTAGGCCAACCTGTAGGACATTTTCTTACTTAGTAATTGAAGTAGGAGGGCCCAGCCCATTGTGGGCAGTGCCACCCCTGGGAAGGTGGTCCTGGGTGCTGTAAGAAAGCAGGCTAAGCAAGTCACGAGGTGCAAGCCAGTAAGCAGACCCTCCAGGGCCTCTGCATCAGCTCCTGCCTCCAGGTTCCTGCCCTGATTGAGTTGTTGCCCTCACTGCTATGCATGTGAACTTTTGATATGGAACTGTGAGTGAAATAAGCCCTCCCCAGTTGATTTTGTTCACGGTGTTTCGTCAAGCAATAATAATCCTAACTAGGACAATCTGCCAAACTGTTTTACAAAAACCATATATTCCCATTAGTGAGTGATGGTTTCAGTGTATCTGTTTTTCATCAATACTAGTGGAATCCCATTGCAGTTTTTATTAGCATTTCTTGATTATTGAATCGGACTTGTTTTTGAACATACACATATTGAGGGAAAAAGTAGAAGAATCTTTTAAAACAAACATTTTATATAGAACTACCTTGAACAGTGTCATGAACCCACTAAGTTTAATTTATTCCCAACACCTGCACGTTGTGATTTTTTTTTTAAAGTATATTTATTTTTCTGTGTATAAGTGTTTTGCTGGCATGTGTGTACGTGTGCCTCATGTGTGCCTAGTACTTGGAGAGGTCAGCAGCGGCTTGCGAGTCTCTTGGAAGTGGGATTGTAGATGTCTGTAGCCACCGTGTGGGTTCTAAGACTCAGACTTTGGTCCTCTGCAGGAACAAGTGCTCTTAGCACTGCACCATTTTCTTGGGCCCAGATTATGATCTCTACCTTTAGCTAGTTCAGTAACGTAGTGAATCCTGTGTGCAGTCTTAATACACAGGTGTACATAGTACACCACTGGGTTTCTCTCCTAAGCTATGTCCTGATGTTAGTTAAAGCTGATGTAGAATTACAATTGAAGCTTATAAAAGAAATACAAAATTTAGCTCTTGATTAAAAGATAAGATACTGAAATATTATACTCACACGTGTTATGTAGTGAGTTTGAAATTAACATGAAAGTAACTGCAGAAAACATCATAGATATTCATAGTTAAGTTATTTAGCTTAGGAAGGGTGGGCCAGAAATACTGTTTTGTATTTTTGCTAAAAAGAATATTTACAGCCTTTGGTCTCTTGGAATTGCTTCTCTCAACACCTCAGATGATTCTGAAGGAAGATGGCTCCATTTCAGTGACTGCACTTGGTTTCCCATTCAGTAAGAATCTGTGTGGAGAGCTAACAGGAAGCACACAGGTCTTAGAAATGTTGGATGGCTCAGCTGAACACTTTCCACTCTTAGCATAGTAATGATGTGTGACATGAATGATGTGTGGAAGAAAGGTTTCCTGTGGTATCTGGTACATCATCTCCAGATTGAAGTCCTCCGTTCTCACTTTTGTGGTTCCTTGTAATGTAGTACCACTGTGCTCAGAAGTGTGTGTGTGACCATTGACAACATAGTTGTCCTGTGCCCGCATGTGAGGATTACTTGGTTGATTGTAATGATTTGTGGGGGGTGGGGAGGCACTTTTTCTAGCCTGTTTTTGTTTTTTTTTTGTTTTTTTGTTTTTTTTTTTAGTTTTTTTGAGACAGGGTTTCTCTGTATAGCCCTGGCTGTCCTGGAACTCACTCTGTAGACCAGGCTGGCCTCGAACTCAGAAATCCGCCTGCCTCTGCCTCCCGAGTGCTGGGATTAAAGGCGTGTGCCACCACTGCCCGGCTTAGCCTGTGTTTAAATAATAAGATTACATATTAGGCTGGGCACGTTGGTACATACTTGTAGCCTAGTACCTGGGAGGCAGAGACAGAAAGGTCTCTGTGGGTTCCAGGCCAATCTAATCTATAGAGTGAGACCTCTCCACTCTCACCCCATAAAGAAGAGTTAGATGTATAATACTTGGTTAGTAATGGCTTTTAAAAAGTGATTGCATGTAGGCAATGTAAAACACAACAAAATATGAATTTTATATAAGCTATCAGAATTAAACCTAGATGATTGTTAATAACTTTAGATAAAACATCAAAGGCTTGATTTATAAAAACAGTTCATAATTTGGACTTCGTTAAAATAAGTTAAAAATAAAGATAAATAAATTTTATTTATCATTAAAATGAGATAAAGATTAGAGAAGTGGCTCCGTTGGCAAAGTACTTTTCTCTACGAGCTTTAGCATCTCAGTGTAAAGTACTTGTCAATCTTCCAATGGGCCCAAGTTGGGTTCTGAGCCTACCTGAAGTGTCTCATAGCTACCTGCAATTCTAGCTCCAGGGAATTGGACATCCTCTTTCTAGCTGTCTTGGGCATCCGCATACACATTGCATGCATACACATACACACACAGAGTGCATGTTTTAAATGTAATAACTATAGATGTTTCTATAGTAACAGTGAAGTTTGCTATACTTTTCCAATTTTAAGCATTGTCAAAGATGCTGGCCAGATATCAGAGCCATCCCTTGACAACTTAATAGTTTGACCCTGAAAGGGCGGCCGGTTCCTTACTTGCTGTATTGATACAGATAGGTAGCTCTTCACTGGAATGTACCTCTTGCTGATATCCAAACTGTAAAATTTTAAAAACTTATTTCGAAAAAGTATGTGTATGTCTGGGTGCTTTGTCTTCATGTATGTCTGTGCCTCACATGAGTGTCTGGAGCCCCTTAGAGGGTAGAAGAGGGCATCCGATCCCCCGGGACTGAGTTACATAGTTACCTGCTGTCAGGTGGGTGCTCAGGACCAAACCTGGGTATTTTGGAAAGGCCTTGAAATTTAAACCCTTGTAGTTAGCTCTTTTCTTGTGAGAGGCAAATGCAACTCCGGGTTGTTGATACATTGATTGTTGGCTTCTGATGAATTGAGTCTTCGGCAGTGCACTCATATATTAAACTTACACTTTTCCCTTTAAAAGGTCTTTGATCTGCGACAGTGTCACCGGCAGATGCAGCAACAAGCGGCCACCGCGCAAGCTGCAGCTGCTGCTCAGGCGGCGGCCGTGGCAGGGAACATCCCTGGCCCTGGGTCCGTGGGTGGAATAGCCCCAGCCATCAGTACGTACACCTTTGATTTTTCTGTTCAGAGTGCAGTGGTGACTTGTAATCTTGATTCACTCAGTTGATTGGTTGTTTTAAGCAATAATAGAAATTAAACTTTTTACTGGGTTATATATAACATTTAAATTTGAAAAGTTTTTCTTCTGTTGTAGTCTCACTTTTCCTGGGTTAGGAGTCTATTTGTATCAGGGCATAAAGGAGGTTGGCATATCTCAGTCTCTCCTATGACACTTGCTGCCTGACCAGTCAGGGGTTAACTCACCGAGTGCTTGGCTTTGTGCTGCTGTGAACAGCTACTGGAGGTTCCGAACTGGACACCTCCGTTTAGAAGCAGTATCCTGAGCACAAGGAGAGCTAAGTTACGGTGGCAGTTGATAACTTGTAGACTTTTCCTTTTAGGGTAAGATTGAACTGTGCCAGGTTTCCCGCTGATGGGGACTCTGACTGCAGAGTTTAACTCCTGAGTATTGACGTTCATGGTGTGGCATCCATCTCCACATCTGAAGGCATAACTAGTGATTCATTCAACCCCGTTCCTAACTTGTGCAGATCACACTGGCTCAGAAAACTGCAGTGACCCTGCAGGGTCTCCAGAGCACTTGCAAATTCTTCCCATTAGTCTCACGGTAATAATGATAAACGTGGACGGATTATATGACTGTATGTTCTGACTAGAAAATGAGATAGAGTCTGTTGTGACATATGTTTGAGAGTTTACAATTTAGTTATATACAAGACATCACTAATTGAATTAAACAAGACCGGGATCTAAGCCATTTGCTAGTTTCAATGTTGTAAATGTGATCTGTTTCCTTAAGAATTCAGACTAGTATTGAATTTCTGATTTTTATCCACGCTTCCCCCTCCATATTCTCTCAGAACTTACGACAGACCCGAGTCAGCTGGCCTGTCTAAGGGAGGCCAAGTGCATGGCTCTGGTGATTAGTCAGTCCTGCTGCACTCCAGCATGGCCAGTAAATGCCGGGCTTCTTAGAACTGGGACAGGCCCTGTCTCTTACAGAGAAGTTGGTTTTTACTCCTACACCCTACTTCTGAAGAGAATTATTGGTGACATGTGGAAATTGACTTGCTCTCTCGTAGTTAAAAATATATATAAACTGTCTTAACCAAATTTTCACTCACCAGTGATAAGGTTTAGATCTGCGGTTACTGTTGACACTTGACAGAGAAGTTGTATGCTGAGAGGAAATGAATAAAGAAGGCAGACTGGGGAGGGTGTGAAGAGAGGACCGGCACTCTGACAGCCTCCACACTTGTGCTTCCATTAGGTCTGTCTGCTGCTGCTGGCATTGGTGTGGACGACCTCCGGCGCTTGTGCATTCTCAGGATGAGCTTTGTGAAGGGCTGGGGCCCAGACTACCCGAGGCAGAGCATCAAGGAAACCCCATGCTGGATTGAGATTCACCTCCACCGAGCTCTGCAGCTCTTGGATGAAGTCCTGCACACCATGCCCATTGCGGACCCACAGCCTTTAGACTGAGATCTCACATATGGACGCCCTAACCATTTCCAGGATGGTGGACTATGAAATATACTCGTGTTTATAATCTGAAGATCTATTGCATTTTGTTCTGCTCTGTCTTTTCATAAAGGGTTGAGAGATGTGTTTGCTGCCTTGCTCTTAGCAGACAGAAACTGAATTAAAACTTCTTTTCTATTTTAGAACTTTCAGGTGTGGCTCAGAGCTTAAAGATCAGGAAGATGCAGTTCTTACTAAATCTTCCCTGGCGGTTCTGTATGGAGGAGTCACCCAGTGCTGGGAACTCAGCCCTTTAGTGTGTTCGAGCGCCTTCCATGCAGAGGAAAGTCAGTGCTGCTGATTCTAAGGCTGAGAAGTTCTCAAGGTTAAGTCACCTGGTCCTTATGGGCGAGTTATTGTTGAACATACTGTGCCACTCGCGTGGCACGTGGGCGAGCCAGTTCTACCAAGAGCAACTTTACTCTTTTAAAAACCTTTTATCAACCTTTTATTCAGAATGTTTTTTGCAAGTTAAACAGTGAAGGTGAATTAAATTCATACTGTCTTGCAGACTTCAGGGTTTCTTCCCCAAGACAAAACACTAATCTGTGTGCATATTGACAATTCCTTACAATTATCAGTCAAAGAAATGCCATTTAAAATGACAATGTTTATGTCCCTAATGGATGACCATTATCAAGATGTATACTTTGCCCTGTTAAACAGTAAATGAATTCTTCTATATTTCTAGGCACAAGGTTAGTTATAAAAAGCAGCCTAGGGGAGGAATTTCCCCCCTACTTCCTAGGGAGAAGGTTTTGTATTATACAACACTAAAGCAGTGTCGCCCTGCCTGCTGCTCCACTGTTCTGCAAGGTGGCAGTGCTTCAACTGAAATAATGAATATTTTGGAAACTGCTAAATTCAATGTTAAATACTGTGCAGAATAATGGAAACAGTGCAGTTGGTAACAGTTAGTTTGGATATTTTTGTACTTGATTTGATGTGTGACTTTTTTTCATATACTGTTAAAATCATGTATGTTTTGACATTGTTTAAAATTCAGTTTTTGTATCTTGGGGCAAGACTGCAAACTTTTTTATACCTTTTGGTTATTATAAGCCCTGTGTTTGCCATCATTGATCACTTGACAGTGACTTTGTAGAGATTGAAGTGGAGGAGTTGAGGCGCATTGACTGTACCACAGACACACATGTATTCTTTTTACCTAGTCACTAGCGTAAATAAAACTGAGTCACTATACGAAGTTGAATTCTAGGTTTGGTTTTTAAAATGCTTTCCTTTTGCACTTTGGAGTCCAGTCTCGGTGGCAAGGCACCTTGTACTAAATGACAGGCGGCAGCCAGTTCTATCTTGCAGCGCTGGTTCCCTTCCACTCTACCAGGACTTTCCCATGGACACTGTGCATCAGGTGTAGAGTTGGCTACTTTTTTAGCTTTTATTTAACTGTAGTTTAAAAAAAAAAAAAAAAAAAAAGGCTTGGATAAATAGTGTGAATAAAATCAAGACCATTAAGATGTTTTTACTCATTGAGAGTTTTCTGTGAATTTTAAATTGCAGTAGGCATTTGAGCTCTGGAAACCCTGTGCATAGCAGTTCTCTTTGTGCCAACAGAAATGACCATGTCCTGCAGCCTGCTGCGGAAGGTTCCAGAGGCTCCGAGAAACCAGAGTGCTACAGTGACTGGGGTCCATCTCGGCCCAGCGCACACAACTTTTGTTGTAAAAGCTTCTTCAGTTTCTTCTCTTATGTACTTAGAAATGCTTTTGTTACAGACCTAATTTTATCTGTATAAGTTTGGTGATTTTTTTTTTAAATGTTGTATTGACAGAATTATAAAAAGATACCTTCTCTAGAAATTCTTGTGTTCAGATCCATTTCACGATGAACGGGGAACAGGAGTGAGAAGAGTGAGCTGTAGTGTAACAGGGTTTAAGATCCAGCTCATCTGACCAGGCAGTGCTGTAACTTGATGCTTCCTGTTGTACTTTATGGAACCTTTCCCATATTTAATCATCTTCAGAAAGTATGTGGGAAATATTTGCTGAGAAGTATCTCTTCAGAGCCAAGCCACTCGTCTTGGTTTTCTTACTAAGAGCCATAGAAGTTATTTCTGGTTATTGATGAAGTTTGTAATTCGCCTGTCCTTTTCCCTCCTCACACTTTGCTATCTTTGAATAAGACTTTTAAAAACTTCCCTGAGTTTAAAGTTTTTGGGATAAAATAAGTTTCCCTAGTTAGTAGAGACTGATTACGATGTGGGTATGGTTCTAGGTGGGGTTTTTTTCTAAGTCATAGCTCAAAAGTCTCCCAAGATTAAATTTCAGTGGGCACCCAGTTTGAAACCATTCTACTTTTGTCTTGTGCCTTTCTGTGCATGATTAAAGAGAATCTGTAATGGTATTGCCTTTATTTGCTTGGAAGTAGATTCTTTTATGGGATAGTCTACCTTAATTGTTGTCCTTTACCGCCCCTGCTGTACAGAGAGATGCTAAGCCACTGCCATGAACTTGCTTTTCCATAGACAGTCTTTTTATACTGCCTGAAGCCACTGCTCCTGTAAACAGTGTCAGTTCACAGACAGGGTGAGCTGGCCGAGGGCACACACCTGCAGAATCTAGCAACAAACACATGCTTAACAGTGTGCGTTTCAAAGTTAGAAATCCAGTTTTGTGGGGAATGGTGTGGTTTATATTAGCAACTTTGAAGACGAAGTAACTCAGAGGTTTTACAGTCTGGGGAAGGGAATCTTCTTGGAATGCTTGTGAAGTTTCTGTGGCGGTGAAATGTGTTTGCTCCTGGCCTGCTAGTAACTGGCTAATTGTCACTCTTCAGATTTAAAAAAATTTTTAATTTGTTGTCATTAGCTGAGACCCCCTGGATGGAGCTTGTTTGGAGCTGGCCAGAGAGGTTTTTGGGAGTTCCTGTAGATTCCCGGCTTCGTCACTGGTTCTTTAATGGTCAATTAGTAAAGTATAAGTCAGGTCAGTGTCATGAGCAGAGCAGGTGGGGCCTGGAAGGGACTAGCTACATGGGGCCATCTGCAACTAGCCCTTTAAGTCCTCCTTTGCATGACGGAGAGAAAAGGCTGTGAGATTCCTGCTCAGGCCTTTCTGGTTTTCTCTTCTAATAACCAAGCAATGGCATACTGCCATATGCAGTATGGAAAAAGCCAAGTGGCCTTACTCCTAGCAGCGCCCTTGGCAGGGCCTTTTTCTCAGTGCAGTGAGGCTGTTCATCTGGCCCTCCTGAGGAATGGAAGTTTTCATCATCTTGCCTTATTAAGCAGTAAAACTTTTGAAAAAAATGAGCCATTATTGGCAGGAGCTATTTACACAAATCAGAATATTACACCATTTCTTTTTCTCTCTCTACTGTCTCTGTGGACCTCTGGGGCTTCTGAGGTAGACAGTACTGCCTAGCCATTCCTAAATGCCCAAGACTGCTGTGGTTTTGACGTTTCAGTGTTGGGCTCTCCTCTCCCATCCTCCTACCTGACAGCTTCCGCTCTTGAGTGGTTAGTGAGCCTTAGTGTTTCCTGGCTGCCTGTCCTCACTGCTTAGGTGAGGGAAGCAGACAAGGGAGAGTCTTCCTGTTCACCCAGGACACCTTCCGGTCGGGGTTGGTGGTGTTCTGATTGTTGCCATCGTCTGTGATCCTTGATGAGTTTTATACGATTGATGTGGAGAGAATTAAGTGATATTCATAGCCCGTAGCTGCTCCCATCTCCCTGGTGTTGTGAAAGATTTAGTTTCCACCGAATTCACTCAAAAAAGCTGTACTGTTGGCTAGAGGCACCAGCAAACACACACTCTTTAGAAAACATCTTTGCTTGTTTCGTGTCCTGACCCTGCTCTCTGGCCTCCTTCCTCTGTAGATCCTTCTGACCTATAGGTGCCTTTATGAGAATTGAGGGTCTGATGCCGTGCCCCAAGGAATAGCTGATGCAATGAGTGATGTTTTCAGGGATTTTAGCATCAAATAAATGAATGAAGCTTTTAAGTCCTTCTTTTCTTTTTTCAATTCAGGAAGGACAGAGGAGAAGTTGGATGAAGACAATCATTTCTCTGTGTTGCTGTAAATGCTCTCACACAGTTTAAGATGCTTTTCTTAGTAGCTCCAGAGTTCATGTTCTTGTTCAACCTAAAGCAGGCTCTGGACTTGCTCAGACCGTTGCACTCGTAGTTCATGACTTCATGTGTCCTTGGCAAGTCATTCCCTTCTCTGGGCCTCAGCTGCCTCATCTGTGAAATGAGGGGTTGGACTGTTGTGCCAGCTCTGCTTCTAAGTGACCTTGCCCGCCCTGCAGCAGGTTGAGATGAGCTCTCTTTTCTGCTGTGAGGGGGATCTTACTTCTTTCTTTGTTACTCACTGAGACTAGGCCTGATCTTTCAGTACTCGGTCTTCTGTGGACAAGTAGTTACATATGTCCTTATGACTTGTTTTTAACCAAAGGCCTAGCACCACCTTAGGGGCTGCCGTAAGTACCATACAGAACACTGGGGTGGGGGGTGGGGGGCACCTTCATTTCACTGTGTCGTCATCTGTGTTCAGAGCCTCTGCAGAGGCCTTCATCTGTCATGACATTCTGACTTTGAAGTTAGTATGTTTATGATACTATCCTCTGAAGTGCTGGCAATTCTTCACCTAAACTGGACTGAAATCCTGTTGCAAATGCCTGGTAATATTAGAGGGCCTTTCTTTGGGTCTTTTGTAGCTTAATTCTTCTATGTTCAAAGCAGGAAGTTCTTCAGAAATTATATCAATATTTTAATTGATGCTATGAAAGACAGTCCCAGTGAATGACTGTCCACTTTATTTTTGCCTCTTTTATATCCATTTTGATCAGACAACTTTTGGCTGGATCATGCCTTTCAGAGAGTTTTCTTCCAGCCTGCTTGGATGAGTATAATAACTGACTTTGTTATTTTTAAGGACCTGGGAACCTTTCTAGGGGGTGGGCTGGGGGAGGGGAGTCCTGGTAGAGGCCACATCTGTGGCATCTGTGAAGAAGGGATGAAGCCAGCTGCTCTTACTAAGGCTGCTTGTCATTGGTAGTAGGACTCACAAGTTTGGATTAGTTAAAAGGCTAAATATAGAGTTGGCAAACTTCTCCAAATGGGGAGGGTTTTTCTTGTTGTTGTTCCATACATCTAAAGTGATTTAAAAGCATGACTTCCTATAAGTTATGAAAACTGGTGTGCTGCAGATCCAGTGTGGTGCAGGTGACTGGGCATTGGGGACAGCTTTGATGGTGACACTTCCAGCTCTGTCTCCTACTCTGGGTCCGCTCTTAGCTTGGCTCTTAGGAAAACCTGGTCCTCTAAAGGCCCACTTTCTTTCTATAGACTTTTGCCTGGTTGAAGTCTGTGGCTTAAAAAAATAGTTGAATCTTTCTTGAGAACTCTGTAACAAAGTATGTTTTTGATTAAAAAGAGAAAGCCAACTAATCATCATGTGCTCATTCGTTTTCTTAACCTCAGGGATATCTTGGATCTGGAAAGAGTCTCTGTCTGTCTCTGTCTCTGTCTCTGTGTCTCTCTCTCTCTCTCTCTCTCTCTCTCTCTCTCTCTCTCTCTCTCTCTCTCTCTCTCTCTTTGTGTGTGTGTGTGACTTTTGAGATGGGAAATAATGATGTTCTAGAGACAACCCAGGAATAACAGTCCTCAGTCTTGTCTCTGAAATGGGGCGGGAAGACAGTGACTTGAGAACAGTGGATGCTGGAGGATTGCTTCAAGGAGAGGCATGGCGTGGAGACAGGACTGAGGAAAGCCTGTGCCCTCGCAGTTCCAGGCTCTAGGAAAGAAGAATGTCTGCCAGCTAAGTGTGCGATGGCTCGCATGCCCGCATCTGTCTTGGCGTGAGTTTTAGAGATGCTCTCCAGGCCCAGAGACTTGTTCTTTCTTGTTTGCTGACCTGAACTTTGCAGTATCTGAGGCGAGAACTTGAGGGAAGTAGATGGACCACATTTTAGGAGAAAGGGAAGCTTTATCTTTCTGCCCTTGGCCACCCTCTCCTTTTTTGAGACAAAATCTCACTGCATAATTTGCCTGACTTTGGAACTCACCATCCTCCTGTGTCAGCCTCTTGTATGCCAGAATTTCAGGCACACGCAGCAGCATCTCACAAGGGCAGTCCATTAAGGAGAGAGGAATCCTGGACAGCAGCCGCCTGACCGTTGACCTACAAAATACATGAAGCAAAAGGTGCTTGAGAGACGTCTGCAACTTAACTGAGGGCACTTAACTTAGCACCACCTGCAGCTGACAGGGTCTGACTGACACATGGAGGATAAGTCACACATGCCAGAGCTTCCTGCTGCTGCAAGAAAGATCATGACCAAAAGGGGCGGTGCAATCCCTGGGCAGGTAGGTAGTCCTGAATTGTATAAGAAGGCGAGTTGAGCCATGAGAGGAGCAGGCCAGCAAGAGTGCTCCTTGACTTCTGCTTTGTTCCGGTCTCTGGGCTCCTGCCCTGACTTCCCTTCATGAAGAACTGGCCTCCTCAACAGGAGGGAACTCAAGCCTGCTACAGTGAACCCAGCCAAGTACCTGTGTCTGCTGCAGTCGTGGATCTTGGAGTATCTATTTTTACCACTTTGCCAAACCAGTACAATTACTATTGCTATGTATTCTGAATAGTTGGCACCCGTGGTTAATTGTCGCCCCCGTCTTGTATCAGAGGAGCTTCTTTTGCAGGAGACCATTGCAGAAATTCCCAACTGGTCCAAATTCAGAGGACAACTGACTGGGGTGCACAACCCTAATGATTCATCTGCAACACAGCTCCTACGTATGAGACTCAGGGAACATGGAGGAAGCGGGAACAAAGAAGCCAGCGGACCCAGAAGTCTGCTGCAGCAGTTGTTTTCTAGATTAGATATGACAGGGAAGTCCACGCATGAAATCTCAACATCACGGGTGCAAAAAATAGGTCAACAATGACACTAATTGACATGCCAATATGAGAGTAGTCTCATGAAGCCCTGCCCGTCCGATGAAGAGTTACAGGCAATTAACTGCTGAGCTTTCCCCAGGGCGAGCCCCACAATGGGCTACCCAGTACCAAGTGGCCAGCCTTGAAAACAGGAAAATAATACTAAACTGACTCAGCAGAGTTTATATTTAATACAGTTATATAAATTGTATAGTATGTACAATTAAAGACTAGCAGACGGAGTTTAAGGGAGCAGGGGGCATAGGAGAAGTTGGAGGAAGGAAAGGTAAAGAAATAAAGATGAAAGAAAGTGAACCAAAGCAATCTCCAGTTTCATTTCAGTCCCCTCCCAAATTTTACTTAAATTCTTCACACAGTTACAAAATGCAATGCTAACCCTCATACAGAGGCACAAACTGCCCCCAACTGTGGAAGCAGTCTTTGGCGGAAAGAGCAGTGCCAGAGCTATTGTAATATTTCATCTCCTATTACAGAGCTGTAGTGACAAAGCCCCACACACTAGCACAAAACGTGCAGACCGGAAGAGTGGGAGGGAAGACCCAGCAGTACAAGTACATGTTTCGGCCACATCAATTTTGCCGAAGCTATCAAAAACATGTTGTAAAAACAGCCTTCTTAAGAAATAGTGCTAAGAGAATTGCATTTCCATAGTTAGGAGAATGGGATTAGATCCGCATCTCTCCCCATGAAAATTAATTCAAAATGGATCATAGGATTTAAGATTTCAAACTTTGAAAGGGCTTAAGAGATCTTTTAAGAGGCAGGCATAGGGGCTGGAGAGGTGGCTCAGTGGTTAAGAGCACTGACTGCTCTTCTGAAGGCAATGAGTTCAAATCCCAGCAACCACATGGTGGCTCACAACCATCCGTAATGAGATCTGACTCCCTCTTCTGGTGTGTCTGATGACAGCTACAGTGTACTTACATATAATAAATAAATAAATCTTAAAAAAAAAAAAAAGGCAGGCATAGCAAGGATTTTTCTGAGCAGACTCCAGTAGCACAGAGAACACTTCCAAGAGATGGCAAATGGGATTATATGAAATTGAGTTTTTTTGTATGACAAAATAATCACCAGACTGAAGAGATCGCCTACAGAATGAGAAAAGGTATTTGCCGACTATACATCCCACGGGATTGGTAGCCAAGACACATAAAGAACTACAAAAAAATTAAACACCAAAAAGTCAAAAGTTATAAGCTAGTTAATAGGCAATTTCAAAAGGAAAATTACAAGTGGTTCACCAGTTACTCGGGAAGGTGTTTAAGATCCTCAGCCATTGGGGGAAAGTAAAGTCCTATTCCAGAGTGGGTTCTATCAATGAAAGCCAACAAGTGCTTGGTAAGGTGGTGGAGAGTTAGAGCCCGAATTACTGCTGCTAGGAGTGTACACTTGTGTAGCTTCTATGGAAATCAGTTCCCAAGAATAGAACTGCTATATGACTCAGACCCAGTACTGGGGTGTGCACCTGTAAGTCGATATCCCAGATGTACTTGAGCATCATGCTTGTCCACAACAGCCAGAAAATGGAACCAGTGCTGATGGCCTCCGACAGATGAGTGGATAAAGAAAATGTGCCATGGACACACGACAGAATTCTGTGCAGCCATAGGGAAATGAAATGATGGAGTTTGCAAGGAAATGGGTACCAGAATGTTAAGTGACTTAGAGGAAAACCACCACGTTTTCTCTTGTGCAGAAACTACGTTTAAAGTTACATAAATGCTGGCATAGACGTACATTTGTAGGTCATGAAACTAGAAGGGGGGGGGGAGGAGATCTTAAGGGAGTGAGAAGTAGGGTGAGGGTACACGGAACAGGATTGCAGAAGAAGGAACTGGCTGAGGGAGGGCGAGAGTACAGTGTGATGACCTGCACGAAGGTGTCACCTCGAATCATCACTTGGTACTCTAACCTAAAAAGGCCAACTACAAAAAAAGTAGCAAGGTCTAAATTGGCAGAGTGATGTAAGCTGGTAACCCCAGCACTCGGGTGACAAGGCAGGAGGATTGTTAGTTTGAACCCATGCTGTGCTACCCAGCTAGACCCCATTTCACAATTTAAAAATGAGTTTTTTAAAGAACAAATTGGCCAGTATTCAGAGTTGCACACATAATTGATTACTTTTGCTTTTAAAAATCTATCCACAATTTTTAAAAAACTATTAAAATATTCTCAAAATATTTAAAAAAACATTTTAAGAGGCATATACTTTTTCAGTGGTAACAGCGTGTACTGCAATAGATGATACAAGTTATAAAGTGGATACGTTTTAAGGATTTGAGGCCATGTAAGCTGTTCTCTGAACACACTGTAACTGAAGTAGCAGTGGCAAACACAGGAGGGTGTTCAGACACTCACCAATGCATCACTAAATGACAGGATAAAGAAAACATCTGAGCTAAATCAGAGTGGAAATGAAAACACTGGTGGTTGTGGAGTCTGGAAACAATTATCTTACCGTTTCTATTGCTGTGATGAAACACCATGACCAAAAAGCAACCTGGGGAGGAGAGGGTTATTTTGCCTCCCACTTCCACATCACTGTTTAATCACTTAAGTAATTCAGGACTCAAACAGAGCAGGAACCCGGAGGCAGGAGCTGATGCAGAGCCCATGGAGGGATGCTGCTCACTGGCTTGCTCCTCATGGCTTGCTCAGCCTGCTTTCTTATAAAACTCAAGACCACCAGCCCAGGCATGGTGTCACCCACAATGGGCTGGGACCTCTCCCATCAGTTAATTAAGAAAATGCTCCGTGAGCTGGCCCATGGGCCTAACTTATGGTGGAATGTTCTTAACTGAGGCTTCCTCTAACTTACACCACACTGACACAAATCTAGTCCACACAGCAGTGTTATGTTAGCTTTCTGAACCAGATGACAAAATTCACTGACAACTGGAAGGGGAACAGACTGACTTGTGGTTTCCGAGTGTGGTCAGCTGGGCTCCACCTTCCAAGGCCATTGTGAGGCAGAAAATCACAGCAGTGGATGTATGGCTTGGCAGCTGCTTAGCTCCTGGTGGACAGGAAGGCTCAGGGACTGTATACTTAAGAACCTGTCTTCAGGGCTGGTGAGATGGCGCAGTGGGTAAGAGCACCCGACTGTTCTTCCCAAGGTTCGGAGTTCAAATCCCAGCAACCACATGGTGGCTCATAACCATCCGTAACAAGATCTGACGCCCTCTTCTGGAGTGTCAGAAGACAGCTAAAAAAAAAAAAAAAGAACCTGTCTTCAGGGACCTATAGCCACAAGCTAGTTCCCACTTCCTAAAGTTCCCCCAACTTCCCAAACAGCACCTCAGACTGGAGCACCTCAGACTGGAGAGCAAGCATTCAGTGTAAGCTCCTGGGGCTCCTTTCATATTCTAAACATCCAAGTGCTGAAAGGGAAACCCATAGAACCTGGGAAGTCAAACTGGGGAAGTTTCAAGTCAAGGCCAACACTTAGGATAGCAAACAAATCAAAAGCCATCAGAAAGAAGTAAAGAAACAGGTACCAGGCACAAGTAACATTGAAAGAAAACATCACAACCACACGATGGTTCTTAGCAGACCACACTCCGGTATCCAAGTATCCAACGGGATGGATAATGTGGAAGACCTAAAAATGACTACTTCGGGGAATGAAATGGAATGGACAGACTACAGAGACCACAAAGACGATAGGGATGCCTCGCAAGCACCCACGTGAGAACTGAAATAAAACAGCTGGAGCGACACTACAATTCATCCAGTATGAAAGAAATGTGAACGGGTCATACAGCTATAAGATCAGGTTTAGCCAGGTTGTGGTGCCATATGCCTTTAAGCCCAGCACTCAGGAGGCAGGGGCAGATGGATCTCTGTGAGTTCAAGGCCAGCCTGGTCAAAAGAGCAAGTTTCAGGACAGCCAGGGCTACACAGAGAAAAAAAGAAAAAAAAAATCAGGTTTGCTGTTCTTAAATCTTCCCTTAAATGCACATACTGGGTGGTTTTGTTGGAGAATTCTTTAAGTATCGGGTATCAGGTTGTGTGTGTGTGTGTGTGTGTGTGTGTGCGCGCGCG
>NC_034604.1:66859067-66894355 GCF_900095145.1 Mus pahari | reverse complement strand
GTGTGTGTGTGTGTGTGTGTGTGTGTGTGTGTGTGTGTGTGCTTGCAACGGTGCTCAACATATATGTGGAAATTGGGACAGCTTTCAAGCATCTTTCCTTCTACAATGTGATTCTTGGGATCAGCCTGAGGTTCTTAGAACTGTCAGGAAATGCCCTTCCTAGCTGAGGCATCTCACTGGCCCGAGGGATATGTTCTCTAAAACTCCCAGAATGAATGAGTCTAGTAGAAACCACTGCATAC
Organism: Mus pahari; assembly: GCF_900095145.1. Taxonomy (NCBI): domain Eukaryota; kingdom Metazoa; phylum Chordata; class Mammalia; order Rodentia; family Muridae; genus Mus; species Mus pahari. The sequence continues at coordinate 66,894,113 of NC_034604.1, read as the reverse complement.
AAACTCTGTCTACTGAGACTGTTCAATGAACATACACACATGAACTAAAAATGTAATATCACATAATCGCTTCAGGTGCTTGGGTATCAAAGCAATAAGACTTGTTTGCTGGAAGCTGCCCAGTGCTGAGAACTTGAAGATCGCATACATGGACAGACACCATGGTCAGGTTTGGAGCACCAGTAGTAAGTATGTCGCTTCTCTATAAAATCTATTAGTTTACAACCTAATACAATTTCTACCAAAATTTCAACAATTTTGAACATGTCGATAAGATTATATACTAAAATGCATTTGTAAAGACAAACCTAGAAGAGTTAATGCAATTTTGAAAAAGGAATTGAGTGATAGATACCGGTCTATGATTTTCAGATTCTGGAGAGCTATGGTAACCAACACATGGCTTTGGTAGAGGATAGACTCACAGGTCAATGGCCTCTCCCTCTTGGGTATTGACCAGACCAAGTTAATGTCAAAATGAGTCTTGCTGACCTTGCCCCAGCTTCCCTAACAATGTAAGCATCTTAGGGTCACAGCTGGGAATGCCTACACTTCTAATTGTCTCTGGGAAACCTCTGTCTTCAAGTCTCAACTGAAATATACCTTCTCAGAGGGCCATTTTCTGACACCTCAGAAACAGACCCCACTCAGGTATGTGCAGCTCTGACAGGGGTGCAGGACAACCCAGTGGGAGGTGGGGGGGAAGCTAACCCTTCACCAAATCACCAGAAAACTGAAGAAAAAATGAAGGCTCACCCAAGTTTTTGAAAAACTAGTCTAGGTGTGTGTGAACGTGCCATAGCTTGTGACCAAAAAGCAAGCTGGGGAGGAAAGGGTTTGTTTGACTTACACTTCCAGGGCAGGGACCTGGAGGCAGGAGCTGATGCGGAGGTAGTGAGCAGAGCATGCTGCTTACTGGCTTGCTTCATTGCTTCATGTGGCTTGTTCAGCCTGCTTTCTTATAGAACCCAGGACCATCAGCCCGTTGACAGCACCACCCACAATGGGTTGGGCCTTTCCATGGACCAATAATTGAGAAGATGCCCTACAGCTGGATCTCATGGAGGCGTTTCCTCACCTGAAGCTCCTTTCTCTCTGATGACTCTAGCTTGTGTCCAGTTGACACAAAGTCAGCCAGTGCACTACGCTCCTGTTGGATCCACTGATGAGGCCTATGCTCTTCTCTGGGCAATCTCCTGTGTCTTTCAAGTCTAAGCTGAAATGTACCCTCCGAGATGCACCTCAGGCTCCCATCAACACTTTGAGATCACCTTATTTTATTGTCATTATAGCTCCAAAGCTCTTTACATTTGTTTAGAATATAAATATGACAATAGGGGAGTTCTTTCCTTTCCTTTAAAAAAAAAAGATTGTATTTATTTATTTTACACGAGTACACTGTAGCTGCCTTCAGACACCAGAAGAGGGCATCAGATTCCATTACAGATGGTCGTGAGCCACCATGTGGTTGTTGGGAATTGAACTCAGGACCTCTGGAAGAGCAGCCAGTGCTCTTAACCACATATAATGTATGCACTTTGATTATTTTTACCCCTCCATTATCTTCTCTTAACCCCCAATTTCAGATATTTCTCTGAATGAGAAAATTAATGTTTCCACAGCTGCAAGCATCATTGACTAACAACTGCAACTTCGTTGTATTTTCATGTTTATCAAGAGATTGGATGAAATGAATTAAGACTTCTCCATGTATTCACAAAGATCTTTTTTTTTCCCTAGTTTTAACAAGAAGCATCTAGAGTTTAATACGGCCTTAGACGCCACTAAACAAAGACAAAGATGCAGCATCAAGCTTGATTAACATTTCAGGAATTCAAGAGGCACCAGGAGTTTGAGAATTGCAAGAATAGCCAGACCAGGAGCTGATGAGCCTTAAAGAACAGGCAGAGGGGGAGCGTCCACAGAAAGGCAAGGTCAGCTTGACTTATTCTGACATTAAATGGCCTCACCACTGCCCAAGAGGGAGAGGCCATATTCCAAGTTAATATTCCATTTTACACTTAATATGAGAGGGAGAAACACCGGCACTTAAGCCTGGCATAAACAGTCATTTCTATGACCACAAAGCATTACCGATGGACCAATAAAAAGGAGGGGGGGGGAAGCAATCAGTGACCCCCCCACAACACCCCCCCTCAACCTGCTGCCCAGTCCTGTGACTACCTGAACCCTGTTTACAAGCCAATTTTCCTTTGTCGTTGAGTTCAGGTTTGCCCTCACAAAGGACACGTTAGTGTCTTATCCCCTGGTACCTGTGAAAGTGACATGGTTCAGGAATAGTCTTTGCAGATAAAATCGTGGAGAGATAGATGAGATCGTAAGATTAGTATCTTTACAGGAAAAGGAGAAAGAAAGAGTTCTAACTTTTTAACACTGTCAAGAAGACAAATCACCAGGGACCTACCCCAGCATGAGAGGCAGGAAAGCACACCTCCCCCTCCCCCTCCCCCTCCCCCACCCTCCCTCCTCCAGGCCCACAGCCGTTGGGTTCCACACCCTTGTCTCTCCAGTGTATAAGTATAAATTCCATTGTTTGGGCCATCTAGGTTGTGGTACTTGGTTATGTCGCCACAGGCAATTAGTTCTGTGTTTGTTCATTCATTTCTCAAACCAGTCTGAGACCAGTCAGAGCTGGCCTGGCTAGGGACCTCAGGTGATTTTGCTGAAGGAGTTGCTTAGGAGGACCCGAGGATGGTCAGATGGAGGAACCCTACAGTAGGATGCAGAGCCAAAGGCTGAGAAGGTCAAGGCTGGAAAAACGTAGGTCGTGGGTCCAGGGAATGTTTTTTAAACACCCAGGGCAACGGTAGGGCAGGACTTTCCTTGTTGATATCCCTGAGGATCAATCAAAAGGACTGCTCAGAACAGGGAGGAGAAGGCCAAATGATTGTGGGACAGAGGTGCAGGTGATGGGGGGGGGGTCGGGGAGCAGGGGAAGGGAAGGGCACGCAGACGATGCTAGAGCATGTGATTTCCCCACAGATAAGTGACTGCCAGTACTTGGTTAGAGGGTCTCCTCATCTATCAGACATGGGTCAGTTTGCAGCTGTGCACAGTTGGATCTTAAGCAATTAACTTCTTAAACATTTTTTTATTTTGTTTTTATAAAGCACAGTACTGCTTTCTTAGTTTTGACATTAGAAAAGTATAAGTAAACTTCTCGGCAATGGGCTTGGTGCCTAGAAAGTTGCATTAAACCCCAGCCGACACCTTCATTAGGAGATCTTTAATACAAAGCCGGGAAATGGGATGTCGCCTGGTTTTTGAAAGGGGCGGGTCTAATCACGCATTTACAGGAAGCATGTGGCCTGCGCTCTGGGGCTCCCGCTTTCCAACAGGCTGGCGGACTGTAGGTATGAGGTAACCCTTGCGCCAAGGGATCAGGAGGAGTTTGTCCCGATTGCCTGGAAGACAACACAGCTGCCCAGGGGCGGCCGGAAAGAAGGCCAGCAAGAGCGATGTTCATGTGGTAAATCGAGTTATCAGGAACAGGAATCCCAGAGCGTTAAAGATGCACGGCCTTGAGATATCACACACCAGGATCCTTGAAATCCGTGCATGGCTGCTTATCAGTGCATCCAGGTGCTGGTATTCAGGGCCACCTAAGAATTCCGGGACAGTGGGACCCCAGGAAGGAGCAGCAGCCTTTCCCTGGGAAAGGTTTTACCCAGGAGAGCAGAGCTCTCGAGCTCCGAGCATTCCCGCAGCCACCACTGGGCGTCGCCATTGTCCCGCGAAAGGCGCAGGACGTCTGCCTATGGCGTTTCCTTCCCCGCCCTTGCTCTTTACAGACTTCCCCGAGGAAGCCCAGCGGGTCCCGGCACGCGCCGCCCACGCTCGCTGCAGCCGGCCCCCGGGGCGGAGACCGAGACCTGCGGGGCGCGGTGCAGAAAACAAGGCGGCTGCGGGACTTCCGGAGAGATAGCCCTCGAAAATGTCGTTTTAGGGCCACAAAGAATCGCATTCTTGGAAGAGCCGAGTAAGCCAGGCCCTCGTGCTCCCATAATCCGGCTCAAGCAGTCAGCATCCCTAGGGGTACAAGGCCCGTGGCACTCTGACGCCTTGGTGTCTGCACACCTCCACACCATAACGGGGTCGCAAATGGAAAGTGCTTACTCACTCCTGGCAGATCCGGTGTGCTCATTTGGAGAGGGAGAGGCCCTTCAGTGGGCGAGCCCCGGGACTTCCCATATGGGGAGCACAAGCCTGTTGTGGACGTTCCTGACTGTGGCAGGATCTACACCACCCTGGAGAGAGAAGGGGACCTGGGAGCTGGGATGATAGCAGATGACCACCTAGTGGGAAAGGGGCAGGAGTTCCAGCCAGACATTTCCACAGAGGCCTCTGCTCTTTGACTGGCTGTGCTGGCTTTGTCTTTGAGAGGTGTGTTAACTGTCCTTGTCACAGAAGCACCCAGGGTCCTGGCTAGACAAATCCCGAGGACCTGGCCCTGGCAAGTGACCAAGGCCAAAGACTGTCCATAGCTCAGGAGCCCTGGGGTAGCTCACTCCAAGCAGCTCCTTGTAATCAGGTCATGGATGCTTATCACTGCCTCAGTTTCCTCGTGAGAAATCAGGCCACCTTTTCTTGGGTAATGGGATGCAGAAGAAAGCTGAGAAACAGCAGGACTGAAAATCCCCCTTCTTTTTTACTAGAAAGTGATGTGTGTGTGTGTGTGTGTGTGTGTGTGTGTGTGTTTTGGTTGGTAGTTTTTTTGTTTTGTTTTTTTAGAGAGGGTCTCTCATTGGCCTGGAACTTAGCAGCCAGGCTAGGGTAGATGGCCATTGAGCCCCAGAGATCTGTGTCTTCTTCCTTCCTTCCTTCCTTCCTTCCTTCCTTCCTCCCCCCCCAACCCCCCACCCCGACTGCTGAGAATCAGATCACTGGTCCTCTGGCTGGAGAAGCAAGCAGTTTAAGGACTGAGCTCTGTCCCTGGCCATCTCTGCCTTTTGTTTTGAGATAAACATGCTCAACTTGGTATATAGCTGAGGGTGACGTTGAACTTCCGATCCTCCTGCCATCATGCCCTGAGTGCTCAGGCTATAGATGCACTGCACCACATATATCCAATGTATGCAGTGCTGAGAATCAAATTCAGGGCTAAGCAAGCCCTCTGAGCTATACCCTTAGACCATGAAAATTCTTTTGACTCATTTTAGTTTTGTAGAGACGGACAGACATATAGAAGTACATTTCTTTTCAGCTGTGTTGTTAAGAGAACAGGTTGGTTATGGTTGCCTGCTGCTGCAGGGGACTCTCTGGGAGGGGACCAGCAGATGGCCTGTAGGGAAGGGAGAGGATGCCTCCGCCTGCAGACAGTGAGATCAGACAACAAGTAGCCAAGGAGTCTGACAGCCTGCTGCCAGGAGAAAAAACAAACCCCCGTGCCGCCAGAGCTATGATTTCAAGGCTAACCGGAGATCTGTATTGTTATCGCTGTTTCCCAATGTTTAAATGTTGGTAAATGATTCAAATAATGTGTCCAACACTGAAAGCCAATCCAAACAGATCTAAGGGCCAGATTAAGGGCTCAGGCTGCCAGTGGGTTGACCTGAGATCCAGATCTCTACAGGACCTGCTGGCCGAGACCTGCCATCTCTTCAGGCAGTGGGAAAACACCCTGACACTTGTCATTGATCTTCCCAGCTACTGGACAGCTAGTGGGCATTGAAATACATTAATTTGGGGCATAGATATAGGAAGGATTTTCTGGTGATTTGGTATCCCTCTTTTCAGTACATTCCAGAAATGGCTTGATAGAGCTTAAGTGCTCTGTAACAACACAAGTGACTATAACCTCCTCCTCACTTGTCTCTGGGTCTTAGTCCTACTGTGTGTAATATAGAAAGGTCTAACGAGACACTCATCACTCCAGCCTTCGTTAAATCTCTAGTGTCAGTTTTCCTTTCTTTCTTTCTTTCTTTCTTTCTTTCTTTCTTTCTTTCTTTCTTTCTTTCTCTTTCTTTCTTTTTCTTTCTTCTTTCTTTTCTTTTCTTTCTTTTTCTTCCTTCCTTCCTTTCTTTCTTTCTTTCTTTCTTTCTTTCTTTCTTTCTCTCTTTCTTTTTCTTTCTTCTTTTCTTTCTTTTTCTTCCTTTCTTTCTTTCTTTCTTTCTTTCTTTCTTTCTTTCTTTCTTTCTTTCTTTCTTTCTTTTTGGTGTTTGTGGTAATTTTGTAACATGCTGCTTGTGGCACTATTAGGAAATATGACAGCTTTGTTGGAGTAGGTGTGGCCTTGTTGAAAGAAGTGTGTCGCTGTGGGCATGGGCTTTGAGACCCTCCTCCTAGTTGCCTGAGAGACAGTCTTCTCCTGGTGGCCTTTCAGATGAAGATGTAGAACTCTCAGCTCCTCCTGTGCCATGCTTGCCTGAATGCTGCCATGTTCCTGCCTTGATGATAATGGACTGGACCTCTGAACCTTTAAACCAGCCCCAATTAAATGTTGTCTTTTATAAGAGTAGCCTTGGTCATGACGTCTCTTCACAGGAATGGAAACCTTAACTAAGACACTACTAAAATGTAACACTTTTTTTTTATGTGTATGGGGTCGTGCCTGCATAAATGTCTCTGCACCACAGGTGTGCAGTGGGCACAGAGACTGATAAAAGGAATTAGATCCCTTAGAACTGGAGTTACAGGTAGTTGTGAGCCACCATGTTGGTGCTGGGTACCAAACTTGGGTCATTTGGAAGAGCAACCAGTGGCATCTCTTCAGGCCCCAGCTTCTCTTTCTGACATCTGCTCATCTGCTTTGGGGGCAGCTTAGATAGCCAGGGTCTCAAGAGGGAGGATGAAGGGTCTCAGGAAAGTGCCACTGGCAGCCTTTATCTCCCAGTCTCCTATCCCATTCCATAAGTCCCAAAGAAGCCAAAGACAGCTAAGGAAAGGAGACTCCAGAGACTGGAGAGAAAAGTCAGTCTCCCTGGCCCCCTTGTAAGAAGCAGGCTCCAGCTGCAACAGCCCTGGTTGTAAGGGTCTGACTGAATAGAGGCAGGCAGATCTCTGAGTTCGAGGCCAGCCTGGTCTGCAGAGTGAGTTTCAGGACAGCCAGGACTACACAGAGAAACACTGTCTCGAAAAAAAAAAACCAAAACCTAAACAAACAAAAATAAATGGAAAGAAGTTTTGGAGCCATAGATTATGCTGCTAGATTGGACTAACTGTTAAATTCAGGGCATTTTTGTTTCTGAAACTAATAAGTAGATTTGCTTTCAAAAATATTCTAGCAAAAACAAGGTGCACCTGTTTGGGGGAGGGGAGGCATGACAAAATATGATGGGGTTCTGTGCACTGTTGTCCTTTCTGGTCACAGGGATTCGCTGAACACTCCTGGACTCTCATAAATATGCTGGAATACTGAATGGTGTTGACAGTGAATGGTTACAGATGGAACTTGGGGATCCCCCACTTCACAATGTGCTAGGACATGCTTAGAGTAACATTTCAGTGCCTGGACAGTGAGCGGCTGACCTGTGGATGGGACAACTTGCAGCTCTGACTTGTGGTCACAGCCCCTGATTGCTCTTCGAGAGGTTTTGATTATTAGAGACTTTTAGGGCTAACCTTGCTGGGTCCTCTGTATGAACTACTGCATGTGAACCAAAGTCTGTGTCCTCTTGGCCCCCTGAAGCATAGGCACCCTAAATATCTTCTTTGCTGAGAGAGATCATCATTCATTTGAGTCCATTTCTGGCAGAACACTTCACAAGGAAAGCTCCCTGGGATGCCTGCCTGTGGAAACATTGACATTTCTTTTGTTATTGTTTCCTAGTGTAATAGCTAATGCTTTGTGATGACCATCTATCTCAGAGGGGGGCAAGTTCAGCTGCTTCGTATGGATTAGTAAATCCATATAGATCTCCTAAGAGATGATGTTCATTTTCCTGTTATTCAGATAGGAGAGAGAGGTCTGCTGAAACCATGGCTAGGTAACAGGCCCAAGGATGCAGAGAACGTTTCGAACCAGCCACGATGGCTTGGTTTTTACCCATTGCTCGGTTTCTGCCTTCCAGGAAGCTCAAGAAAGAGTCCCAGATCAGCATGTGTGGACAGCTCGAAGCTGGGCTTGTCACTCTGGCCCAGAAAAGTCCATGCCATCATATTAATTTAGAGCCTGGTCACTAACTGTGACATTCTAACCCATGTACTGTGAAAGGTGGCCTTTGCCCAGGAAGGGTCCTTGAGGTAAGGAAGGAATTAAGAATCATTTCTGATGAGAGCAAATGTTTCTTTTGAAAAGCCAAAGAGCGTTTTTCTTTCTTTCTTCTTTTTGGATTTTCGAGACAGGGTTTCTCTGTATAGCCCTGGCTGTCCTGGAACTCACTCTGTAGACCAGGCTGGCCTCGAACTCAGAAATCCGCCTGCCTCTGCCTCCCAAGTGCTGGAATTAAAGGCATGTGCCACTACTGCGCAGCCAAAGAGTGTTTTTCTAGGCTGGACCTTACCTGAGTTTTTCATTTGCTTGACAGAATTTTCCAGGGTTTCTGCAGACATCACCCAAAGAACATGAACAGAAAACGCCTTTTGGGTTTACAAAGTGCGTTTTGGGTTTACAAAGGGCGCTCGGTACTCACCTGTACTTAGCTAGCTCCATGACAAAGAGACTTCAATCCTGATTCAAACTACCCAACAGAGGAGAAGAAACATACGCTCTGGGAGGCCAGAGCTTTTGCGTAGTCACTCAGATAAGACTCAGGCTCCACATTCTAAACTGAATTTTTTATTAAGAAAAAAAAAGGGGGGGGGGAATAGAAGATGACAAGCCAGTAGGTTTTCACAGAACTAGCCTGTGTCCTAAGGACATGATGGGCTATTTTCAGGAAACTTCTCTTGGACCCAGTACCTTTGTGCTGTCTGATCCTGCACGTGACCTTGTCATTCCGTCCACCCAGGCAGAGTCACACATTGTGGGCGTTAAGGATGTCATCACGGCTGGACACGTGTGTCAGTGCCAGCAGAGGTCCAGGTGAGGGGCTGCGGGCCTCGTTTCAATAGTTAGCCTCGGCCTGACTCTAGAGGACTGGGGTTAATCAAGACTGACTTTTCCTTGCAGTGTGAGATCCCTCACAGATTCGGAAATCATGCTCTCTTACTCCCTTAAAGGTGGTATGCGCATCCTGTCGTCCCTGGCAGAATCAGGCTGAGGCTGCTGGCAGCCCATCCTGATTGGCAGGTAATGCTTCTGCCAATTTGTTCCTCTGTGGGTTCTTCCTCCCCCACCCCCGCCCCCGCCCCCCACACCTTTATTTTTTTCTCTCTCCTTCCCCTCTATCACACTGTTCCCCGGGCCTCTGCTTCCCAACACCTCAAAGGGAAGACAAGGTGCTGACTGGGCACTGGTGGTGTTTATAGGACCTGAGGGGTGAGAAAGATGTGGAGGTAAGAGGGCTTCTGTATCCACAAAACATCAGAGACAGGGGAAGCTGGAACTGACCTCTCCAAGGTCTCCCAGAGCTGGAAGTTGAACCTAGCTACTGTGCCATCTGCCTAGAGCTGTACAACTGCAGCCAAGACCAAAGGCTCCCTTCTCTAGCTTTAATAGTCACTAGCATGTGAGTGCAGTTATTTCCCAGGAATTCTAGGATTTCTGCTTACAAATATGCATCTTAAGAACCTCTAGGGGCTGGAGAGATGGCTCAGCAGTGAAGAGCACTGACTGTTCTTCTGAAGGTTCTGAGTTCAAATCCCAGCAACCACATGGTGGCTCACAACCATCTGTAATGAGATTTGACGCCCTCTTCTGGTGTGTCTGAAGACAGCTACAGTGTACTTATATATAATAAATAAATCTTCAAAAAAAAAAAAACCAAACCTTTAAAGCAACACATTCTATTGTGAAACAAAAACAGGAATATTATTGTAGGGCACCTGGACTGTGCCACCAGATGATCAGGGGACTGGTCAGGTGGCGCATGCTCAAACCCCGAGAATCTCAGAGATCTGAGACAGCAGACAGCAGGAGTGGAGCTGCTCTCTCCCTGCCACCTCTGGAGCACATAACCAGAGCCCTCAGCTAAGGTGACCATGGCAGCCGGTCATGGCAGTGCAGCACCAGGAACGCCTCTCCATGCTAACGAGGCATCTCAGTAGCCTTAGCCTTCAGCCAAGGACCTTTCCTTCCTGGATATTCTCACGCCCTTTCCCCAAATTATTTAATCTCTGGTTCACCCCCAAATAAAGTGTATGCGTCCAAATCCACTCGCAATAAAGATACACGAACAAGCTAAGATCGTCTCAGAGAACTGCGTCATTAGAGATCGCCAGGGGGAAGGCCTTAGCCTAAAGGAGCCATAACATTTAGACTCCGTAAAAGACTCCCGAAGAACTTCCCGCCCTGAACTTGTCACTCGCTCCCAACCTGACAGGGATCCTGCTCGACCTGGGTCCCACTCTTCCATTCCAGCCCGGTGTAGAACAGACACAGACTGCGGACCCCTGTCCTAGACCTTGCGCAGACACGGCCGGGGAGAGACAGAGCACAGGACCGCTTATTATAGTAAGGAAAAAAGAGAAGAATGTACACCTTGGGTAGATTTCTCCTAAACTCTCCTGACCAAGCTGCCACCCAGCCAGCCATAGGCGCAGTCTCTGTTGCCAAACACCTTTCACAAGTACCTGCTGTGGATTTGCTTAGCACCAACACCAAAACCTGGGCGGGGGGAGGGGCTCATTTTCTTACTTGTATGGGAAAAAAAAAATCCTATTTTTTTTTAAATTTCAGTTATTAGACTAAATGTATTTTTCAAAATAAAATTTTAAATTGTATGTGTGTGTGTGTGTGTGTGTGTGTGTGTGTGTGGCGTGCACACGCACACGCGCACGGAGTGGGGGTGGGACACGTGTACCAGGGTGCTCACATGGAGGTCGGACGAAAATCGCTGGGAATGCATTTTCTCACCATGCGGGGCCTGGGGATCGAACTCTGGTCATCAGACTTGAAAGCAAGCACCCTTAAGCACTGAGAGATCTCGCGGGCCCACACTTTGTATGTATGGTAGATTTTTTTTTTCTTTTTAATGAGTTGTACTGAGTGTGAGTAGACGTGTTAGTAAACATAATTAGGAAATGAGGGTTGCCAGCATCTGTGTGTGTGTCCTTTCGCTTACAAGGAAAGTGAACGTGTGAGTGCGGTTTCTCGTTCCTCGTGACCCCTCCCCGATCTTCTGATCTCATCCAGTGACATTGAGCGAGGACACCTTTCCTGAATTCTGTGTTATTGCCTTCCCTCATGTCTCAGTTCACCATACCTGTCTGCAGTCCGAATGGGTGTTTCACTTCACATTTTGCACTTAAATAAATAGTGGCTTTGAGAGATTCACCTACGCTATTGCACAGAGCTCACTAGCTTCCCATCACTAAAGTCCATCTTTTTGTTTTAAGGTTTATTTTTATTTGTGGTGTGCGTGTGCATGTGTGTGCCCGTGTGTGTGTTACATACGTGTAAGTGCTTGTGGAGTCCAGAGGAGGGTATTGACACCCTAGAGTTGGAGTTACAGGTGGATGTGAGCTGCCCGGGTGACAGGAACCAAAGCTCTAGTCCTGGGGAGGAGCAACCCGAACTCTTAACAGATGAGCCATCTCTCCAGGCCCACGTTCATGCATTTTCAAGGCTACACAGGATTTCAGGGATGAACACAAGGTCATCAACAAATATCTTATTATTATTGGGCAACTGGATTGAGGACACACAGGAAAATCTGACCTATAGCCCATTTATTATGTATGTTCTTTGATCCATTTATGTAATTTATAACATTTATTAATTTATATATATATATATATATATATATATATATATATATTAAAAGCATCCTTGTATATCTGAAACAAACTCAACTCATTCACCTTTAAATGATATTTTTGATGTGTTCTTGAGTTCACTTTGCAATTATTTTACTGATAATTTTTGTGTCGAAGTTCCATCTGGGAAATTGTTTCATAGTTTTCTTTTCTTTTTGCATCTTTGCTTTGGTATCTGGGTAATATTAGTTTTGTTTTTTTTAAAAAAAGAGTTTGGTAATGTCCTTTCTTGTCTATCTTATAGGATAATCTAAGAATCATTGGTATTAGTCCTTTAAAGGACTGGTAAAATTTACAAATGATTTGATCTGGACTTTTTATAGTTGTGAGATATTAAATTACTGTTTTAAACTCAGTGCTTCTTACAGATTTGTGTAAATTATTTAATCCATCTTGGCTTAATTTTAGTAGGTGATATACACCTAAGAGCTCATCTATTCCTTTTTTTAATTCTATAGAATATATGCTCTTAAGGTAAGACTTATTGATTTTCTAGGTTTTATTGGTATCTGCTGTATTGGCTTCCTTTCCATTTCCGAATTTTGTTAATTTGGAATTTCTCCCTCTCTTTTGGTTAGTTAAGGTAAGCATTAGTCAATCTTGTTTTTCTTTTCAAAGAACCAATTCCTTGTTTCATTGATTTTTTTTTTTTGTATTTTTGTTGTTGCTTCCATTTTATTAATTTCTGCCTTTAGTTTAATTTCCAGCTACTTATTTGGGCTAACTTTCAGCTAGCCTGCGTCTTCTAACATGAGGAGCTGGGGTCATTATTCTTAGTTGAGGGAGCTTGATCATTGCTGTCATTGTGCTGCTTTTGTGCTGAGGGTTTGTAGTCTGTGGACTTAGTTGTCCTGGCTTGCTTTCTGTTGTCATAAACACTCTTGGCCAAAAGCAGCTAAGGAGAGGAGAGGATTTATTTGGTTTGTATTTCCAGGTCACAGTTCATCATTGAAGGGAGTCAAGGCAGGGACTCAAGCTGAACCCATGGGGAACACAGCTTGCCGGTTCACTCACTGGCCGCTGGATAGGCTCATGGCTAGCAAGCTTTCTGATATAGCCAAGGGCCACCTGTGTAGCGAATGGGGCAACCCACAATTGGGTCCTTCTACATCAATTAAAACAATCGTGACAACCCATTACAGACGTAAATAAATCTGATAAAGACAATCACTCAGTTGAGACTGTCCCCATTTTCCTCCTTGGCAGATGATTCCAGGTTGTATCAGTTGTCACCGGAGGCTAACTAGGACGATGTTATTGTCACAGTGTTACTTTGTTATTGTCACAGTGTTACGTTGTTCTCATCCTGTAGCCTCTTGGCTATGCTTACTACTCTTCATTTCTAAGTATTTTCTTCTAGGGTTTTCTGCAGGCTTGGGTTGGTGGACATGAACATGAATTCCCTTAGCCTGTTTATATCATGGGAAGGTTTTCTTTCTCGTTCAACTATGGCAGATAGTTGTCCTGGGTAAAGCGGCCTGGGGTGGCATCTGCGGTCTTTTAGGACTTAGAAGTATGCTGCTCAGGGCTGGAGAGATGGCTCAGTGGTTAAGAGCACTGACTGCTCTTCCAAGAGGTCCTGAGTTCAAATCCCAGCAACCACATGGTGGCTCACAACCATCGGTAATGAGATTTGATGCCCTCTTCTGGTGTGTCTGAAGACAGCCACAGTGCAGTTACATATAATAAATAAATCAATCTTAAAAAATTAAAAAAGAAGTATGCTGCTCTAAGCACTTTAGATTTGAAAGCTTCCATTAGGAAGTCAGTCGTCAAAAAAAAAAAAAAAAAAAAAAAAAAAAAAAAAAAGAAGAAGAAAAAAAAAACAAAAAACAAAAAAGGAAGTCAGTCGTCATTCAGGTGGCTTCACACATGACCTGTTGGTTTCCCTTTGATTCTTACAGTGTCATGTCTTTGCTCTGTAGTTTTGTGTTTTAACTCCAATATAATGTTGGAATTTCTTTTCTGATCCTATTTGTAGCGGTGTGCCTCTTCTATTTGAATGGGCACCTCTTAGTTTGGGGCCATTTTCTTTTCTGATTCTATGGAAGATCTAGTCTGTGCCTTTGACATGAAATTCTCTTTTTTGTTCGGCCATAATTCATAGATTTGGTCTTTTCATGGTGTCTCAAAGTTTTTACATATGTCATTTATGAGTTTAAAAAAAAACATCAAGTCCTAACATCCTATTTTCTATATGGTTTCCTATTGAGTAATTTTTTAGACATTTTATTTTTTTTATTAGATATTTTCTTTATTTACATTTCAAATGCTTTCCCGAAAGTTCCTTATACCCTCCCCCCACCTCTGCTCCCCTACCCACCCACTCCCACTTCTTGGCCCTGGTGTTCCCCTGTGCTGGGTCATATAAAGTTTGCAAGACCAAGGGGCCTCTCTTCCCAATGATGGCCGACTAGGCCATCTTCAGCTACATATGCAGCTAGAGACACAAGCTCAGGGGGTACTGATTAGTTCATATTGTTATTCCACCTATAGGGTTGCAGCCCCCTTCAGCTCCTTGGGTACTTTCTCTAGCTCCTCCATTGGGGGCCCTGTGTTCCATCCAATAGCTGACTGTGAGCATCCACTTCTGTGTTTGCCAGGCACTGGCATAGCCTCACAAGAGGCCGCTATATCAGGGTCCCTTCAGCAAAATCTTGCTGGCATGTGCAATAGTGTCTGGGTTTGGTGGCTGATGATGGGATGGATCCCCGGGTTGGGTAGTCTCTGGATAGTCCATCCTTTCGTCTTAGCTCCAAACTTTGTCTCTGTAACTCCTTTCATGGGGTATTTTGTTCCCTATTCTAAGGAGGGATGAAGTATCCACACGTTGGTCTTCCTTTTTCTTGGTTTTCTTGTGTTTTGCAAATGACATTTTCATTTCCATATATATTTCAGCTTGGGTTTTCTTCACCATCTCAATGTCTTGGCTGAAGTCACATTTTATATCCTGAATTGTCTTCCCTATTTCTTTTAGTTGTTTCTGTTTTCTTGGACTTCAATGACAACTGTCCTCCGATCAAGTGTTTTACTAGCCTCTGCAACCTTCTCTCCATGAACATATTTATATTTATAGTTGTTCGCAATGTTGTCATTACTAGGACTGGTGGTCTCTGTGGGGAACATATTGCCTTTCCCTCCACCCCCATCTTGCTTGTGCGTTTGTGATGAGACCTGGGTATCTGGAGATAGGCTTTGGTTTGCATGTTTGAGATGAGGTTTGAGTCCACCTGTATTAGGGGTTTGAGTCTGCTCTGCTCTCTTTTGTTCTCCCGTTGTCCTATCTTGACTGATTTGGCTATCTTGGCTGAGCCATCTCTCCAGCCCAAATTATTATTATTATTATTATTATTATTATTATTATTTCAAATTAACTAGTCAGGTGTAGTAGTGTGAGAAGGGAGAAAGTGTAGAACAGGTGTTCAGTGAGTACCTGACTATGAACAATCAATTGAGGTAAGTCACTGCCTTTGGACCAGCAGATAAATTATGTTTTTTAGTTTGGTCATAAGATAGACTTCCATATAGTCTCACATTGAGACTGCCAAGTGTGTGTGTGTGCGTGTGTGTGTGTGTGTGTGTGTGTGTGATATGTATCTAGCCATATTCCATTCACTTTTGTTAACTCTACCCATACCCTCTTGCCTCCCCTATTACCCCCCCCCGTCCCCTGCCCCTGTTTGAACATCTCCATCATCAGTATTCTCCACTTTCGCTTACACGTTACCTACTTTGCAGTGCTCCCCTCCCTTAAGGCCTCCCACTCCCAGCGCCCTCTTTCTACTTTCTGGCTTCTGCAACTCCTCCAGGTTGAAATGTAAACTTAGAGATTCCATCCTAGGATCCAGGTATGAGAGCGAACCCGTGGCATTTGTTTTCCTGTGCTTGGATTGCCTTACTCAACAGATGGCTTTCCAGTTCCACTTACCTGCGGTTATCACAATTCTGCCTTTTGTTACAGGTGAGTAGAATCCACCGTGCACACGGACCATGTTTTCATTTCCCAGTTGCTGTGACTGGAGCAGCAAGGATGATGGATGAGCAAGTATCTCTGTGATAGGATACAGAGTTCTCTGGCAATGCCATCTGTGTCCTGGGACCCTTGACTTATCTATCAGTGCCCTTCCAGAAATCTGTAACTTGCTCATTTCATTCTCTTATCAGCTCTAGGATGGCTGCAATGATTGTTAGTCTTGCTTTTCTCGTTGTTGAAACAATTGCTCTATCCACTTATTCTATTAATAATAGAAGTAGAAATGTAGTACTAAAATTACCTTGTCTGAAGAAGAGCCTAATGGAATATTGCTGCTAACAGAGTCATCCCATCCATATGGCTCAGCAAGACCGGGCAGCACAGGCCTGTAATCCCAGCTACTGATATAGGAAGATCACAAGTTCAAGACCCTACTGGTCAACTCCTGACTTCCTAAATAAGAGAAACGAAAGGAGGGACAGGATATAGTTCAGCAATCAGGTGCCTGCCTAGCATGCATGGGGCTGTAAGTAGGTTCAACCCCCACCACTGGGACTGGGGAGTCCCATCCAAAGTGTCTGGGAAAGGTGACTTAGGGACCCGGCACATGACCCTGCACCAGAGGTTGTTAACTAGACATGGAAGCTGCACAGTTGCTTCCCTGTCTGAGTAAACATAATTTTTAAAAAGTAAACATAACTCAAAAGAGCACCTGGGGTGGCCTGGGCACCCAGGGTCACTGACTCTAAGCCAGTGCGAGTGCTTAGGGCTAGTTCAACAGCCTGGGCTTTGGGGAGAGGAGTCTGGACCAAAACCCACAGCCGACCTGCCTTTGTTTAGAGCTGAGACTAGTGAGTGACTCCCTCTTAGGGAAAACCCTGAAGAGGCATGAGAAGCCAGTCTGAATCAGTCACCTTGGAGAGGCTTTTTGAGCCAGGCAGCTGAGTTGAACCAGCGAGCTAGAGTTCAGAAAGAAGTGGGAAGTGTGAGCTTATTCAGCAGTAAGCCTCACTTATTCAGCTGTGAGACGACAATCACATTTGGTGAATAGAAGTTACTAGTCGCCAGCCCTAAACAAAGGCAGGTCAGCTGTGTGATCTTTGGCCCAGACCACTCTCCACTGAAGGGCTGTCCTTTTGTTCTAGATTTCCAGACTCCAGAATGTTGAGCAAATGAGTTCCCATTGTCTTAGTCCAAGAACATATTAAGAATGGGGTCAGATATTCATGGCTGACAAGGATGGTGGACATTTCTGTTCATCCTGGCAACGCCCACCCACCCACCTGCTCCCAGGGTACCATCTTCTGAGACCCCCCCTTCCCTTTTCACTTGTTTCTGAGTGTGTGTCTCTCTCATGTGCCTTCCTTTGCCAGCTGCCTCCCCGTGAGTGAGCAGATGTTAGCAGTATTTCATCTCAGGAGACAGGAACGCCTCATCTCTGGGGTTTGAGGTGACCTGGCATCTGACATCTCTGCTCAGCGGCTGGAGGCCCAGGAGGCTGCTAACTGACTGGACTTGTGTCCCTCTGGGCAGCAGGGCTGGCCTTGCACGGTGTGGGCTGTACTCTTATGAACATCTGGTTCTGCATCTGAGTGGGGTCGGTTCCTGGAAAATCTGACCTTGCCTTTCCAGCTGTGGCATCCTAGACCAGAGATCCTCAGTCCTGGCTTCAGAGGCCAGGGATCATGGGAACTTCATGCCTGCCCTCCAAAATCGTGGAAGGGGTGTTTTGATGTTCTATTGCTATGAAGAAACACCATGACCATGTCGACTCTTATAAAAGAAAGCATTTGATTGGGGCTGGCTTACAGTTTTAGAGGTTTAGTCTGTTATCGTAGTGGAGAGCATAGGAGCACGGAGCAGGCAGAGGCACAGTGCTGGAGGAGTAGCTGAGGGTTCTACATTTGGATTTGCAGGCTTCAGAAAGAGGGAGAGCCACTGGGACTGGCTCGGGCTTCTGAATCCTCAAAGCCCATCCTAATGGCATACTTCCTCCAACAAGGCCACACCCACTCCAAGAAGGCCACACCTCCCAATCCTTTCAATCAGTGCCACTCCCTGGTGACCAACCACACAAACCTATGAGCCGATGGGGAGCCTTTCTCGTTCAAACTGGCACAGCCAAAGCAGCAGTTCCTTGTTGCCATGGCAATGACCTCACCTGCTTGCGGTACCTTGAGGTGTTTTGGCAGCTGCTCTCTAGGGAAACCTCTCTTGCCCCGCCCCACTTCCCTTCTTTTCCTCTCTGTATGCATGTGTGTGGTCACATATAAATTATATATCAGCTAGTCATTAGCACACATCTTTGAAATCCACTGTCCTTATTGACCACAGCAGTAAAATCAGAACATTAAAGCAGGAAGGGTGGTGTGAGACAATGCTAGATCCCGCCCCCATCCAGCCCCTCCCCCCCAGCTTCCGCTGTGTCTTCCCTAGCTGTTGTCATAGCCTCTCTCTGCCCTCTGCATTGCAGGAGGTAGCTCCTGGCACCGTTCCCTTTGCTAGTTCTTAGCCCCCAAATACTTCATAATCCTCCCAGCAACCTCCTTTGTTGTCAATAATGGTAGAGATGTGAGTCAGATGTGAAAGTGGTGATTTTTAAAAAACAGAGTCCGTGCCCAAAACTATTGACAAAGGAAACCAGAACTCCAGAGTTGTTACGAATTATTTTGCTTCTCACATTAAACACAAACATTAATATAAACACATACAATGATGTAAGCTGTTACTTCAACAGCTCTTACATAACTCCAAGACACCGATAAGTATAGAAATGAAAATCGAAGGTTCCCATTAAACAACCGCACCTGGTCAGCACTTTAATGAGAGTTGTTACACTGTTTTCCAATTCTAAGCCCAGTGATGTCGATGCCTGTTTTTACTGTGACTTCACCAGAGTGTCACTGGTGTGGTATTTACAAGTGCAGCAGTCTGTTCTGCTCTTTCTAAAGACGTGGGGTGTTGGTATGGTGTGCAGGCTGATCTTGAACTAGGATTGAGTGATCCTCCTGCCTCTGTCTTCCAAGTATCTAGGAACCCCTAATCGATGCCTGTTTTTTTGTTTGTTTGTTTGTTTTGCTTTTGTTCTGTTCTCAAAGATCAGTACTATGTAATCCTGAAATCCCTAGAGGTGTTCTGTGAGAGGGTTTTATGTATGGTATGAACATGCTCACATTGGTTTTTAAGACTTTCATTCGAACGAAATTGAAATTGTCAAGAGAATGCGTGTGGTATTCTCAAGGTGTTCGTAGACCCCCATCCGTAAAATGTGTGTGTGTTTTTCTGGCTTTCCCTGTAAGAAGTGCTTTGGTTGCTTCCTTCTGTGACTGTCCCTAGTCACTCTCAACACCCCAGGGAGCCAAGGTCCCCTAAGGAGCACAGGCCTGTTTTTGTTTTTGCATTTCCTGGGTGGGGTTGGGCCCACAAACCATGCTGTGAAAAACATACTTAAAGCACCTGCTTTGGGGATTGTGACTGAAAATAGGATTTCAAATGCTACAATACAAGAATTTGGTGGAGTAGCAGCCTCCACAATTCCTCTATGTCTTGGTGCCCTACTGACTGCTGTGTCACTTGTGGGAACCAAGACTGGTGACTCTTAGCAGGGGTTTGGAAGCTATTTATACCACATGTCTCTGGCTAGATTCCATACTCCATGTCTCTTTAGGGAGCCCTCCATGGTTTGTAGGAGAAAAAGAGAGGCAAGCAGCGCTCAGTAGGGAACATTGATGTGCCAGGTGATCTCTGAGGTCAAGAGACAGGGAGAGTAATCCTTCCGTGAGGACAAGTGTTCCACTCACTGCAAAGTTGAGAAAGCCCCACACCTGTGGGGTCCTATACTGTCATGGAGGTGCAAGGAGTGTCCTGAGTGTACAAGACTCAATGAGCAAACTGTGACGTAAATGTCCTCAACCAAAGGGGACTTCCAGATTTAGTTATCTACCTTTAATAATGTATTTATTTTTATTTTATGACCAAGCCTGCTCAGTCAGTCAACAAGTTCTCTAGTGCAGGAGTGAGGATTAAAAAGAAAAAAGACAGTTAGACAGACAACATTGTAGCGTGACCCCAGTCCATTCTGAGACTGAAGGCAAATTTTTATTTTCCAATCCACTTTTTATACCATTTTAATTACATGCAAGTATTTCGGGCAAGCAGTACAATAGGAACTAACAAAGCAGCATGGGATTGTATGTGCTGTGCTGCCATGACAGTTGTTTAAAAGGGCTTGTCATGGCTCAGTGGGTAAGAGCACCCGACTGCTCTTCCAAAGGTCCGGAGTTCAAATCCCAGCAACCACATGGTAGCTCACAACCATCCGTAACAAAATCTTGACACCCTCTTCTGGAGTGTCTGAAGACAGCTACAGTATACTTACATATAATAAATAAATAAATCTTTAAATCTAAAAAAAAAAGGGGGGGGGCTTGTCATAATGACCCAAATACTGGAGCCAACTTCCTTGTCCAAGCCCAAAAATCTTGCCTGAAGCCTAGTTCTTCTGTTCCACCCTAAGACTAAAATTCCTGCCTTACCTTACTTCCCTATCACAGCCTAAAGTTAGATTCTTGCAGATTCCTTAGCTTGCCCTGATGTCAGATTCCTGCCTGAGCTTACTTCCTTGTCCTAGGCCGATGTCAGATTCCTGTCTGAAGCCCACTTCTTTGTCCTTTGCCAATGTCAGACTCCTGCCAAGCGGTACCCCAAAAGGCTTTCCACAATTTTATGTACAATTGGTGTTTTGCCTGTATGTGCATCTGTATGAGGGTATTGGATTCTCTGCAACAGGAGTTGCAGACAGTTGTGAGCTGCCATGTGGGTGCTGGGATTTGAACTCAGGACCTCTGGTAGAGCAGCCAGTGCTCTTAACTGCTGAGCCATCTCTCCAGGCCCAGTTGGCTACTTTTAAATGAACCAACTCTCACAAATAAGAGTGTGTGCTTGCCTTTGGAACCATGTTGAAGCCAAGCTTTGGACTGAAGATGACACTAATGTGGAAATGATAGTGCACAGACCCAAATGGCAAGCAGCAAAAATAGCTGGTGGCTCTTTAATCAGCCGAAACGAGGAGGGCATTTGGTCAAACTGAAATCAAGACTAGTGAAATATGCTTTCATACCTGAGAAAGGTGCAAGAAAAAAAGTTGTCAGAATAAAAACGGAGACACATCAACCCCAACAAAAAATAAAGCTGGAAGGACCCCAAGGGTTAATGGCATAGTGATTGTAGTAATGACTGTAAAGGGTGCTGTCAGAATTACAAGCGTGTATAGAGGCCACCACACCCTTATACAAAACATATTTCCACTGGGGAGTTGCTGCCTAGCAACGGTCTGGCCTCTGATTGGTCTTGGTACCGGTCATTGTGACCAAGGGTTACTGTTTCCAGTATCAGATGTCATCCTTCTCCTATCTACTATTGGATACTGTTGTAGCATGTTTATGGTCTGCGGGTGTGAATGCCCATGTAGAGATGAGAGGACAACTTCTTTCTTAAACTTCTTAAAATTTTCTGAGATCAGTTATCACCCTTCTCCCCTGTGCTCCCCTCAAATCCTCCCCTAGAAACCTTCTTGGCTCTCTCTCAGATTCATGGCTTCTTTCGTCATGAACTGTTTTTTTTTTTGTTTTTGTTTTTTTTTTTTTTGCAGATGAATGCAGACGCACATACATTCCTAAATATAACCTGCTCAGTCTCAGTGTTACCTGTATACATGCCTCAGAGCTGGCCACGTGTCGGATAACCAATTGGTGTCCTCTTCACCGAGAGAGACCGTTTCTCTCACTTCCAGCATCCCTCGCTGACTGCAGCTCTTTGCATAGGGTTGAGGCCTCACGGACAGAGGACAGTGTGGCTTACCCTCAGCCACTTCACCAGCCCCCTCCTCCTCCTCATTTTTTTTTTTTTAAACCTCCCTTGCCTTCACCATAGTCTCTATGGCTTAAATATTCCTATCACAATCATCCTCCCAAATAAATACAAATAAGTATTTATTTGGAGAATCTCTGATCTGTAACTTGGGCTGGTGCACACATAAATATCCATGCTGACTATTGCCCGACGAGCATATTGTACTATGAAGGATTGACAAAGGCATTGGAAAAGAGTCCATTTTATCGTCATCTCAACTGATAAACGCAGGGATCAGATCTAGGGCAGCGGGTCTCTGGCTTCAGGCGGGTCAGAGCCAACAGGAGGCTTGCTCCATCCTGACCACAGGATGTGAGCATTTACTCTTTTAACAGCAAGCTCCTAGGAGAAGCTGCAGCTGTCTGGAAACGGCCCCAGTCTGAATGGAAGCACCAGAAGCAGGTGGATCACAGCGGTGGGATATCCACTGTCCCAAGGGACAGACCAGGGTCCTGTGTGTGGACGGATGACCTGTCGCACAGCCTAAGTTCATATTAGAGGCAGACTCCTTGGCCTTGAATGTGGCTGTGACGCTGCGGCCTTGTAGAAAGGGCAGAGCTGTGACAGAAACGCTATGACAGATGTGTGTGTGTGTGTGTGTGTGTGTGTGTGTTTGCTGGGGAGGTGGGGAGCTGCGTGGGGGCGTTGGTGGGTAGAGGGCTGGGTGGTGCAGTGGTGAGGAACCCACTTATTGGCTTCTCTACTCAGAACCACTGGCCTTGGTGGTCCCGAGACATCCAGGTGGATCCTCTATGTGGCCCCTCGGTATTTCTGGGTTTATCTTATTTTTACTTTTGTAGTGCTGGGAGACGGAACCCGTGAACTTGTATGTACATGCTAAGAAAGCATTCCACCACTGAGTAGTGTTTTCAGTCCTGGTGATTTTTGGTGTTTTGAGAGAAGAACCTCACTTTGTGGCCCAGACTGGCTTAGAATTCATCTTGCTGGTCCCCCCCCCCCCGTTTTTCTCTTAAGGGGGGAGACATTTATTTTGACCCACTCAGTCTTAAGATAATATGCAACATAAAAACAAAAATACGAGCCAGGTGGCGGTGGCGCACACCTTTAACCTCATCACTGGGAAGGCAGAAGCAGGCAAATCTCTAGGTTCGAGGCCAGTCTGGTCTACAGAGTAAGTTCTAGGACACCCAGGGCTACACAGAGAAACCCTGTCTCAAAAAGGAAAACAAAACAAACAAAACAAAACCCCAGAATGAAAAACAAAAACAAACCCCCCAAAACCAGAATCAAACAAAAACAATAATTCAAAAGCCATATTCCCTCTGATCTTTGTGTTGCTGTCTGAGAAGGTTGTCTTAGGACTGAAAGGCTCCATGCAGGCACCGTGCTAGTATGGAGGAGCTGGGGGGTTGCTGCTGAGATAGCAGGGTGTGAGGGAGACCAGTGTGGGGCAGGCTATCACTACACTTCATGTCAGGTCCCCAGTCAGCCGTTCTCTTCCAAGAGCAGGCCATAGAGGCCGAGCCAGAAGGTGGTGTGGATCAACACGTGGATGGGCAGAGGCCATGCTCTGGCAGGATGCAGTTGGCAGGAAGACCCTTTCCATCTCCCCTGCCCAATAGCACCTTCTACAGGAGGCTCTGGAGTAACGGGAGAGCCATACAACATGGGATGCAGTCAGCACAGACAAGGCAGATAGATGGTCGCATCAAAGCACACCCATGCTCACCCAGGCCACTTCTGAGGGGTCTCCTGGATGTCAGGATTTTGCAGGTGTTTGCATTGCTGTCTGATGAAATATAACAGAACTATAGACCTTGTGTGCGTGTAGGCTGTGGGGAGTAGGGACAACTGCAAACAGTTTCTACCTGGGCCCAGCAGAGCTACACTCGGTGCTGCACCCTGGGCAGTGTGGAAATCTCTGAACTTTCTCTGCACGGGGCCCAAGCACTGTCATTAAGGTGTATTTCGGAGCTTCCTGCAAAAGGACAGGAGAACCATGTGAGAAGAACAAGCTGTGGATGGTTGGTCTACTTCCCCCTCTGTGATCAGTGAGCTTGCGTTAAGTTCTCTGCTCTGTGAGACAGAGTGTCACTCGCTATGGATGGCCATGGATGAGGGGCGAGTGTGTAAATAGGCTGCCCACTGGACACACCCTTCATCCTTATTGTGCTGATTCAACATGACCACACTCCAGAAAAATCTTTGCAGGTTGCTTGCTCCACTGCAAGTTTAACTTGAGGCATCTGATGGATGATTCAACATTAACACAGTCATCCATCCTTCCACCACGCCGTGCTGCCTGTCTGTGATCCCATTAATGAAGGGGCACATAGAAACACAGGATTCCCTGCGGTTGTTCATGCAGAAGGACCCTGTCTCCGGTGGTTTCTGTGGACACCACACTCCTGGGAATGAGTAAGGGGTTTGAAATTAGCTGGTGTGGCGGCACACGCCTTTAATCCTAGCATGGCAGAGGCAGGGAGATCTCTGTTGTGGGCAAGGTTAGCCTGATTGGCATAAGCATGAGCAAGCTATAGGTCAGCCAGGGTTACATAGGAAAGAAAAGAAAAAGAAAAAGAGGAATTTGAAGTTCCTTCCTCCTGTGCTCTGCCTTGGGTGGGCCACTTCAGGTTTCCATATGTAAAACGTTAAGGCATCTTATTAATTCAGGGCAACTTTATGAGATGCAGGTTAAGTATCTCTTATCTAGAATGTAGAGACCTTGGGGTGACTCAGACTTCTACAATTTTTGGGTTCTAGAATACTTCCATAGGTCGACTTAGCGGTTTGAAAAACTGAAATCTAAACACTTCAGAATCTGAAACTTGTGGAGTGCCGTGCTTCAGCTACCTCAAACATGTCAGCAATGTGGAACAACCAGGCCTTTTCACCTTCCTGTGTCGAGGAAGGACCCTCAGAAGGGACCGAATGCTGGTGAAGCTTTGAGCAGGGGGAGTTGCCATCTGGCTCATGGTCAGCTAGCCTGTGGACACCAGCTTAGCAGGGCCTCTGCTCTCACAAGGACTGAATGGTTTCCAATGGTGCCTCAAATACAATGGCTGCCAAGATGGGTAGCCACTGTCTTCCAGAAAGTCCCAGGGCATAGCAGGTGACATTAGCCAGTCAATATCCCCAGCCTCTTTGTCCGGGGCATCCTGTGGTGTTTTTTGTTTGTTTGTTTGTTTGTTTCGTTCTTAGTTTCCTTAATCTGTCATTAAAATTTTACACTCAAGGTACAGCTGCTGACAGAAGTTACTAAGATCCTGTTAGTCAAGTCTGCCCAGAGCCTCTTCCAACATGGACTTACGAACTCAGTGCTAAGCTTTGGACTTGGAAAGTGTTGAAAACCTCAAGTATTTGTGACCTAAAGATGTCTTACTAAGTTCACATCCCGGCATCACTGGCCCGTCGAGTGGTCTGAAGCTACTTTTGTGTCACACACACCATTTATGCTCTGACCCCTTGTGAAAGCATTTCTGCTCATCCCTGAGTTCCAGAAACCCTGCCTTGCAGGAGAACAGTATTTGAATTCACACTCATGCCTTGAGCCACAGAGACCAAAGCTCGTGTCTATGAGAGGAAGCTGCTGGTGGCCCTCTTTTGCAGGAGAGCAGATGGGGTCCTGGCTTCTAATTTCAGCTCCAGCTGTCTGACAACGAGCCAAATGGGCACCAAGAACCTGCACTCCTGATCTTGCAAAGGAAGACAATAACTAGGAAATGGTTTGAGACAGAAAAGACCACTACAACATAAAGACTGGCCAATTCTGGAGCATTCTGCCAACATCTAGTTTTCCTTTCCAATCTTCAGTTTGACAAAATTATTATAGACCTTTGTGATTTTTGCAAAAGATGCTTGGCCCATTCCCAAGCCACTCAGAAGGCCCTTGGTCTGGACATTTCACCTGCCAAGGTACAAACCTTATTATTTCCTCATACTCCAGTGAAGCTAGGGATGGTTCTGACAGACACAGGACCAATGCAATAACTAAACCATCCTTTGTAAAGAAGGAATGTATGTTCATACTGCTGGCTCCCTCTAAAAAGTCTCAAGGGGGACCACTCATGAAGACATGGGTCTATGTAATTAACAAGCAGGGACTCTGGTTTGCAGGGGCTGTTTCTAGAAACTATCCTGTCTTTAGATATCACCCCTGGGAGTGGCTTGTTTTTGTGACAGTCAAGAGTCTTCTGGTTTCTAGAAACTGTGGGTTTCCACAAGCCCTCATTGCCCACAAGCCACCCGAGAAGGCCTGGGCCCTGGGAAGGACAATTGCCTATTATTTGGACAGCTAGGCGAGTTGGAGTTTGCATGGCAGCCACACCCTGTAACAGTTCCGACATTCGGCAAGCAGCTTCAGGAGTGGCACTTGCTCGGTTCTGTTTCTATTTTACTATCTGAGCTCAAGGCTCCTGAAAACGCAAACCCGCATCTGAGCCCATGCCATACAAGTTGCAACCAAATTGCATCACCTAGATTTTCACTGTTTATAATGACCTACGTTGGCTGTGCAAATTGGCTGGCTGTGTCCATTTAGCACCAATGTTACACAGCTGCCCAGAAGGGTGGGGTTCGATTTCAGTCAGAAGAATGCATTAAAGCCCTTTCCCTAAACTCCAGAGGAGAGCTGAGGGGGAGGTCCAAGGACCCAGGTAACTGAGGACGATCTGTTTCGTGTGTTTGTTTCTTTAGGCTGGATGCTGGCTCTGGCTGACAAATGTCAATGGGAGGGATCAATGGATGAGGTGGGTGAACAGCAAGGAGAGGACTGGTTGAGGTAAGGTGGCTGGTAAAGTATTTTCCTGAGGACCCAGGAGGACTGAGCTGTCAGCTACTGTCCTCAGCCTGTCAGCTACTGCCTGTTTAAACCAGATGGCCTGACCTAAGGGCTGTGGGTGAGACCAGCCAGTACCCATCGCTGCCAGAATTTCCATCCTGGGTCAGAAAACATATTTGGCTAAACTGTTCTCATCCTGGGTCCTCACAGTTAAGTATCTGGATTGCTGAGCTGAAGATTGCCATTTTTCTCTGCTGTCTCTACCTAGTTACTCTCCAGATGGAAGTTTCCTTAGTCAGTCCGTCCCTCCTCTGAAAAATCCTGCAGTTCCACCCTGGAAGAACACAGGGCTGGGCTGGCTGACCTGCATGAGACTCACACACTCCCCCGAGCTGCTTGGAATCCCAGGACAACATAGTCCACCTTCCAGGTCTGAGTAGTTCCATGCCTCTGTTGTCCCCTCATTCCAGCTAGCCAGAATGTGTCTCATTTGACCAAATTCCTTGTAAATCCTTGAGGCTGTAACAAAGCATGTGGTGTCTCCTACTGGTGTGGGACCAAGACCACTATAAAAGACCTTCCCTGACACCATCGCTATTTTGATCCTGCTAGGGGACCACCAGGCAGTGTGTCCCTGATAAGACTGTGTGCAGAGCCAAAGCACATAGGATGACTCAGGAATGGGGAATGACAGGGACAAACATCCTGGAGTCTGATTACAACCAACAGCACAGGACAGACAGTATTTCATGAATGAGTTAGTTCACATCCAAGGGGTTTTGTTTTACTGCAATTAATATAAGCAGTGAACTTGAAATTAAATGCTGGAACTCTCTAAAAGGAGGCTGAGGGCTGGTTGGCTTTGGGTGGTACGGCCTTAGCTTGATGTTCTAGTACCACAGGTTTGGAGTCTTAGTTCTGCAAACTTCTCAGTCTCCTCCCTACCCCATCTTTAATGACTGCTCTCATGGGTTGGCAGCAAAGTTCCTCTTAACACTGCCCAGAGTGGAATAAAAGAATAAGACAGACAGCCCTCAAATGTGACGCCCAGGAGCTCTAAGCCTGAGAGCTGAGGACAGAGAAGGCTCTCTCCCTGTTTTGGGCCTTCACCATCTTCTGCTAATGATAGGCAGGGTCTCCATTTGTGCTGCCTTTCTGGTCAAAACTGAGTGTTTCAGCTTCCTGATCCCCTTTCACTTGTTTCTAGAAGCAACTGGACCTGAGGCTAGAGGAACCTGATCTATTGATTCCAGACCTAGGCAGCCAGAAGCCCTAGACAAACAAATATCACCACCATGAAGCTGGCCAGCGTCCTCTCATGACCCAGCAGCAACAGGAAATGGTAGGAGAGCTTTTTGAGAGCTTCTCTGAACAGCCGCCAGCTGGAGATAACACAGGAGGGTCGAGAACGTCTTCTCAGGCATCGGTTTTACTCTTGGAAGGGTATGTGGGGAATTAAGCAATTGAAGGCAGTTTTTATGAAAAATGTTCAGAAAACGCTTCTTAGTGATTAAAAAAACCCAACAACAACAACAAAATCCACATACCTTCGGAGATATTACAGGCTTCTGCTGAAAGCAGGCAGGGGGAAGTGAAGCACCCCTGCTGCGGTGCAGTGGGACGTGGGCTGAGACCTGTGAGGGTGGAAGCCAGTCTGTCTCCAGTGTTCCCAGGTGACTGGAGCACTCGGGAGCATTGGTCTGCACTGTCTCAAGGGTGTGTCTGTGTCGTAAAGCCCGTGAGTCTGAGCACACTCCCTCAGTGTTGGACTTGAGCCTTTCCAGATAAGAGAAAGTGAAGCTCCTGAAGATCTGGGAGATGGACTGGGAGATAGAGACAACCTCCCCGGGGAGCTTCAACTCCCAAGCCTTAGGAGATAAGTCCACAGGGTTTTGTACAAATAAATGGTCTTGGTATTGTCCCCCAAACTGAACACTCATCTGTGAGAATACACAAAGACTCACATTTGGGGGGGGGGTGTCTCTTTTCATCATTTGACAATGGGGAGAGAACTGAGGATGTCAGAATAAGTCACAGGAGGGAGGACTTGGCTGAGAGAAATCTCAAAGCCCCAAGGGATAACATCACACTGAAGTCAAAAGTGGCGGCTCTGAAGACGTTTGTCCCTTATTGAGAAAAGGACCAAAGGGAAAGTCAGAGAAAAAGGAGACTTCCTAGAGGCACAGAGTCCCCCAAGTTTCTAATAAAATCTTGGGATGTAAGGAAGGTAGATGCCTGGGAAATAGAGTCACACACAAAGCATTCAGTGGTGTACCTAATTCTGGTTTGCTCTGCAACGATGGATCATCTTTCACCAGACAGATCTGCCGGAATGGAATCTGTTCCACATGGTGCTTGGTGGCTCTAAGGCACGTCCTCAGGGCACCATGGCCAGGCATCCCAGCAGCAAGCTGCTTTGGGGCATCTGTGATGTGAAAGACACAGATTGTAAAGTGGACCTCAGGTTGAGACAGTCAAGAGGGCAAGCTGCCCGGGGCAGGAAGCAGTGTGGAACCCTGTGAAGGCCACACACACCAAAACCCCACAGGTACAGTGGGAAAGCTCACTCTTTTGAGTCTTCCCTTCGATCAGAGGGTATTAGATCCTTCCCAGAGTTTGATAAAGTGTGCTTGTATGGCAAACATTTAGTGGCATGCTCAATTCAAATACTTAATAGTGGGGGATATTTTTGCTCACTGAAAACTTTTTCCCCTCACTTGCTCTAGTACTGAGAACTTGTTCAGGGCAACAGGCAAGATGAAGTCTCCATTTTCCATTTGGTTCAAGCAATGGTTATTGGGAAGGGGCAAATTTACCCTTTAGGGTGTAACTAGCAATGCCAGAAGTCACCAGTGTCTATGTACTACTGACATTAAGTGGGCAGAAGACAGAGGATACTGGGCAAGCCCCTACACTGTATAGGAGAGTCCCTGATCACCCCTACGCTGACAGAGTATCCACTCCCAAACAGCAGTAAAGCTAAGGCTGAAGCCTGGACCTAAGGAAAGGATACAGGCCTTGACCAGGAGGAAGCAGAGACAAACAGCCTTGTAAGTGTGGGATCTGGCAGAGGAGGCAGCAGCAGCAGCCAGGAACCACAGGAGTCTTTTCTGGATAATCAGCAGGAATTCAAGGGAACATTAAAAATATTAGACTTAATTAAGGCAGACTCATCAGTGGATGGAATTAAGTACTTTTTGGCAATATGTTGCTCTAGTCTGGGTATAAAAACGTTCCTGAAGTTATGTGTTGAAGGCTTGGTTTCCAGCTACTTATACTATGGAGAAGGTGATTGGATGCAAAGTCACTAACCTTACCAATGGATAAAACCATTGGTGAGTTGAATGTTTGAAGTGAGGCAGGGAGGGAAGAAGCCAGCACTTTGAAGGTACCATCTTTCCTGCAGTCCCTTCCTCCCCACTCCCTGTCCACCAATGAGCTGAGCTGGATTTCCCTCACCATCTGCCAATGATGAGCCTTAGCACAGGTTCATCACAGAACCAAGTGATGGAGACCTCTGGCACTGAACCTACACCATCCCAGTTATTTTTAGAACAAGACTTTGTGTATGGGTGTACACACTACATGCTATGTGCCTGCTGTGGGTCAGAGGCCAGAAGAGGGAATCCTCTGAAAGCTGAATTATAAGAGGTTGTGAGCTACCACATGGTTGCTGGGAATTGAACCCAGGGTCTCTAGAAGAGCAGCCACCACTCTTACCTAACCGTGGAGTCGTTTCTCAGGCATCTTGTCACAGCTGCAAAGTTTATACAGATGTGGAAAACAACGGAAGTGGGAGGGTCGGAATAGAGATTGGCAGGGGTTGAAGTGTGCAGGCAGAGGAGCATCTCACAGTGGTAAACTGTTAGTCTCACTCTCAATTCCTCTCTAGGATGAAGCAGACTACATATTTAAAGCCTCCAAATTCGAAGCAGAAGTTTGCACAGCTCTGGAAAAAGACAACAAAGTTATCTGGCTAGGCCACACTTTAAAAAAAATTTTTTTTTTTATTTTTTTGCCCCTGTATACTTTTAAGATGATGCCAAAAAAATAAAAATAAAATAAAATCCCAATTCCATCAAAATTTTGGCTGACTCTGACATTTCACTTTAATGACTAGTGAGTTTACAAACAATGCTGAAAGGAGGCTGAAATGAGACTTGGTCCCTTAATGTACGCCAAACTCTTCATGGCCATCAAATGTCTTGAGAATACAAATTAACCCTATCTTATTTGAAGTATGTTGTTAATCTTTTGATTGATATTTCTAGGAATTAAAAAATAAACAAGAATTAAATGAAAAATATTTAGTTTAGCAATAAAGGAGACATTTTCAATGGAATCTTTTGAAAATGCACTTACACTTGAGGGATTTTAATTTTTACGGATTTAAATTTTGACCTCAAGCCAATTAAATTCTTAACATTCAGCTTCATCCTTTGCAAAATGGAGATGACAGTGCCTACACTCCTAGGACCACGGTTGATTAAAAAAAGATTATGCACAGGAGGTTCACGTTGTAATATAGTGGCCTCAGGGCTAGAGGCAGCTCCTAACTCAGAGCTTCTGCTCTGACTCTACACTGCTTGTTAGGAACACTTCAGTCATGCTGGACTTTATGAAGAATCAGAACCAGGAGGCTGGCTAGGTAGGCAAGCAAATTAACTACTCAGCAGCTCTGGGATTCTTTTGTGTTTCATACAGTCTATAGTGGTATTCTATTTCATAGATGGAGAAAACAAGACTCAAAGTACAAAGCCAGCAAGATAAGGAAGTAGATACCCTCTTTAAGGAAGACAGAAAAAAAAAACAAAAAACAAAAAACAAAAACCCTGAATTATAAGGGATGCCCAAGGCTTGACGTTAATGGAATTCTCTCACTGTGTCTTGGGAGATTTGCAGGCCTAGCTCAGAAGCAACCTAGGCTCAATGATCTTGGACTTGATAAGGATGGGAAATGCTAAGAACTCAGATGAACTTCCAAAGGTGGTAATCCCTTTTGCTGGTCAACTTCAAATTAAAAATCTGAATGACAGAGACATTGTCTAAGTCAGTAGTTCTTAACCCTTTTGGATATCAGATATCCTGCATACCACAGATATTTACATTATGATTCATATCAGCAGTAAAATAACAGTTATGAAGTAGCAACAAAAATAACTTTATGGATGGGGTCAGGTCACCACCACATGAGGAATTATATTAAAGGGGCATAGCATTAGGAAGGTTGAGAACTACGAGTCTAAGTGGTTCCATCTTTTCCTTGGAGGGTTGTACCAAAGTGTGTCCAAATAGTGGTGGCAGAGGGATGGCTACAGATGATACTCCTGAGGAAGGTTTTAAAAGCTGAGTTCCTTGGAGAGAGGTTATACAAAGGGCAAGAACTGAAATCACTTAAAAGGTGAGAAATAAAGAAAAATAGGAAAGGACTGTCTATTCAAAGGCCTGTCTACTTTGTGCAAGCCTTGATTATAAGCTCTGACACCAAGACGTACCTTACAATAAGAACTAGGAACCTGTTTAGGAGAGATATGACCAGGGCTTGAGATCTCACTGCAAGTCTCTCATCTTGAGAATTAAACCTTATCTCATTGTTTTAAATGCAGCCAAGAAAGGCAGCGGAGAACAGCCCAGGGAAAGCACGTTTTTGGAGATTGCTTTCTCAAATTCAAATGACAACAGCTCTCAAAATATGAATTCGGAGAACCTTCATCCTTATGCCAAAAGATAACTGAGCTGGCAAAGATCTGTGTCACTTCTAGGTAAGCTATTCCTGAGTTCCCATTCAGCATTTCCACTAGAGATGTCACCAAGCATCATAAAGGTTAAGTTGCCATTTAATCCAACATAATCAAGGGTTCGTTCATAGTCCAATCTTGGTTTTCTTGTAGCCTAGGTACAGAAAATGTTCTTAATGTAGCAAAGGCCAGAGGCTGGGGGCACAGTTCGGTGGTAGCACCTACCATGATGTGTCCATTCCCATGACTGGATGAAACCAAACCAAAAGGATAGCTGGACACTTGTAACCTCTGTACTCAAGACAGGAGATTCTGAGTTTAAGGCTAGCTTGGGCTATGCATAGCCAAGATCTTACAACCTTAAGAGCCATTTCCTAACACCAATACTATTATGCATAAAATGTCAAAGCAAGTTTTTACAGTTAAGATCAAAGAAATAAGGAGCTTTCCTGTGGGTTTAAATTGCCTTTCAGAAAATTTTACCTGGTGAATATAAACGACTTCTTACCAAGAATGGTTTATTTACTAACTCTATTGCTTAGAGACATACTAGGTATAGCTAATGAATATATTGAAGTCATAAAATTATACTTTATTCTCTAATAAACTTCACAGCTTAGCTAATTTACAAATGTTTGTTAGAATTAGCTAAGACTATCAGGTATTCTTTCAACCTCTGAGATTGTTTATATTTTAAATTGCATTTTTCTACCATATTCAGTAGCTATCATACTTTAGCAGTTTGTATCTGACTCAAGTATACCTCAAACTATCTCCCTTGTCTTGGTAATTTCCCTGAAATTGTGGGGAGAAATCAGGTTAAAATCTCACTGCCTTTCACCTTGAGAAATGTCACAAAAAGTTATGATCCTTGGTGCTTCACAATGGGAATCCCTACAATTTAATTCCCAGTTTAAAGCCAATTATTCTCTTGAAGTCTCAGGATCACATAAGGAAATTCAAAATTTCATTTTTGAATATAGGCAAATAAGTTTTAGCTTGTCTAAG
The DNA here is from genome assembly GCF_900095145.1 of Mus pahari. Taxonomy (NCBI): domain Eukaryota; kingdom Metazoa; phylum Chordata; class Mammalia; order Rodentia; family Muridae; genus Mus; species Mus pahari. The sequence continues at coordinate 66,860,926 of NC_034604.1, read as the reverse complement.
AACATCCCTAACTTAACAGAACTTCCATCAGTCTAAGTTATCCTTTAAAGATTTATTCAACGTTTAAGATGGTGTGACTGTGGGTAGCTCCAAACCTAAGGTACACGCACACATATACCACTCAGCAGATATATGTATTATGGATTTAAAGGTGAAAAAGTACGTTAGGACTAGGGAGGTATGAAAATTATTTTATACATATATAAAATTTTAGAGAATGTTGGGAATTGAACCTAGGTCCTCATACATCGCAGGCCTGAGCTCTACCTCTTAGCTGCATTCTTAGCTCTATTGTTTAAGGAACTTGACAAATATCAAAGATTTGTAATTTTAACGGCATCTAAAGGGAAAGGAATTCTGTAATTCTTTTGTCCTTAGGCTACAAACAGTCCCAGGAGACAACACAGAGATCCAAAGTCATGGGGGCCTAGGGATTTAAAAATATCACTTTCGGGGCTGGAGAGATGGCTCAGCGGTTAAGAGCACTGACTGCTCTTCCAAAGGTCCTAAGTTCAAATCCCAGCAACCACATGGTGGCTCACAACCACCCGTAATGAAATCTGATGCCCTCTTCTGGTGTGTCTGAAGTCAGCTACAGTGTACTTAAGATATAATAATCTAAAAACAAAACAAAACACTTTTGATATTTTCTTTTGCTTAATGACCTCCACTTTTGACCCAAGAATTTTGGTATTTTAAGTCTCTGACCACTTTCCTTTACTGAAGTGTTCTGGCCCTGCAGGCATGGCATCCTTTAAAATCAAGGAACATGAGTGCATGTATAGGAGGGTAGAATCTCAATGGCAGGAAAATTCAATTACTTTCTAACTTTTGATAATTCCACATTGCTAGCTTAAACAGAAAGTTCCTAAGAGATAGTCAAATGTGATTAGATTTGCAATGTCCTGTATCTTTTCAATGCTCCATTACCTATGACTTAATGACCAACCAACAGGAAATGGCTGAAGTGTGGAGTAGTCACAACATTAAGGCAACCATTAAATTGTAGAAAAATATTGAAACGGAAAAGAGAACTTACTACTCTTAATCCTTTAATGTTTGTAAAGTTTCTGAATGAGAAAAATAGAAATTTAAGGGAGGGGAAGGCAGGTGGCAGAAGGAAGTGTCCAGCTCTGGAGGAAAATCCAGAGTAACGCGGCTCCTAGTATGTTCAAGTCTGTGCTCATTTTCTAAATCCAATTATTCTAGTCTTTCCCACTTTTGCTACATACTTTGCATAGGGGTTCCATTGATCCAATCTTGAAGTTTGAAGTGCCTAACTCCAGAATTCAACTAAGCTTGGAGGCAAAATGGTTTGCTTCCTCCTGCCCATGAGTTTGACTCATGATGTTCAAACTGCAGATTAACCAGAATGGGGTAGAAATTCCTGGTAATATGAATAAGAGTTCCTGGAGCCTCTCTTACTTTACCACAATCTTAAATGCCCTTATCTTTATAACCAAATGGCAGCAATCTACTCCAATCAACATCAAATCAATTTTGCAAACAGTATATTTTTATCAAACCATGGTCTTTCAGAAGTTAGTCTCAGTGAAAAGCTTAAAGTAACTAGTTTGTCTAAGATGAAATGCTAACAGCTATATGAAAAAACACCAAGGAGAATACATTCAAGTTAATGGAAACAAGTCTTTATTAAGTAACTTTTAATATCAGAAAAATAAAACTCTTATAATTCTCTTTACAGCAAATATATAATATCAGTGCTTTGGCCATCTTAAGTTAAAGGCCCTTTATCATAANATATATGGTTTTAAACTTTACTCAAATTGAATTTATAATCCCTATGACTTCCCTACATATACATAACAAAAGAGTNTAGTAAAATTAGCAAATACTAA
>NC_034604.1:66829068-66858469 GCF_900095145.1 Mus pahari | reverse complement strand
CATGCCAAGGGCATTATTATCTCCCTCCCCATCCCTACATTACTAAAAAATAAAAATATATTTATAATGTGCAAGACAAATATGGATTGAACAAAAAATGTTTCACATTTTGAGCTACAGTCTAAATATTAATTAATAGCTTGATCAGACTAATGAATGGAATGTTCGCATTCTCAAATTTTCAGCCAATATAGGTGCTTCCCAAAGCCCATCCTGAAATGGGAAAACCCAGGCGGCCATTTCCACATTCACTGAGAGAGGCAATGGGCAGGAATTCACAATCAAAAACAAACAACTGTATTCCTGATCCACTCAACATACCAGCCTTGAGCATTCTGGGCGAGATGAGAGTCAATGTAGCAGTTTTTGTCCCAAATTATAACCAGTGATCTAGTAAACTGCCATCAGCCCTATTATTACTAGTAAGTAATCACAATGCTTTAAAAAGTTTCTTGCAATCCTGCAGAATTAGGCAGAAGTTGTTGTAAAATAAAAAAACAAACCTGTTTTTGTCAAAACTGGCAGTGTGAAGAAGGCAGCACTGGAAGTGTCAGTCATCTGAGATGCCAGGCACCCTCCATAAACTCTTAGTGTGGCTAGGCTCTGGGACCCACTGACTACAATCTCAGATGGATACATTTTGCTCTTAGGTTACACAGCCAAGTACAACTTCAGCTTTAACAATTCCTATACAAGCCATGTCTCTGAGTCTACAAGATAGTATTAATTCAAACCAAACTAATAGACAAGAGACCACTTAGGTTTAGTGTTACCATAGCAGCCTTTTATAAGTGTACTAACAACTTTAGCCTAATCCCAATAAAGCCTGATAACAGTCATAAGAATTCATTAGGAAGTTTACTGGGGGTATCATTATACCCATGCCTTTATGAGTCCATATAGAGATATAGTATTTATGTGTGTGTATATATATATTTATATATAGTTAAGAGTGAATTTGGATTGCCTGAGTAACAGCTGTCTGGCAAACTGGACATGATGGCGTTCTCTTTTCACAGATCTTGTTGGCACATTCCATGCAGAAGAGGTTGTGGCCACATGGAACTAGGGCAGCAATAACTTCATTCTCAAAGCAAATCACACAGTCGTGCTTTCTTCTTGATTCTGGAGGTGAGCTAGAGGTGGAACCACCATTGGAAGAGGAGTAACTATTGGTACCATTAGAAAAAGCAGGGATGTATATTGGAAGGCCAACATGGTTGCCTGTACTAGGTGGGTCACTCCTCACCCTTCGAGCAAGTGGGTGTTCTATGCTCTCAGGAAATGTAGGAGACAGACGAGGAGTTGATGGCTGACTTCCTCTACGCTGAGTCTTCATGTTACCAGAAGGATCACTCCCAAAGCCAGAGAGTGGGTTAACTGGTTCAAATGGAGTCCAGATAGTTTGAGCAGATGTTGGTAAAGAGTCAAAGGCAGGAGAGTCTACTGTAAGATCTTCTGAGCCTACAGATGGTAGTGTATCTCCAAACCAAAAGTTTCCTGTGCTAAATGGGCTTGTTGGACTAAAGTCAGCTAGCCTGTTGCTTCCAAAATAGGAATCAGTGGAACCACTTCCTAGAGAACTAGAACTATCATTTCGATAGTTGGACATCATTCTTGCTCGGCTTGGAGGAACTGGATTGGAAGAGAGCCATGCAGAGCCAAGAGTGCCACCTTCAAAGCTTACATCGGTACCGTTATAATGGAAATCGTTTTCTTCATTGAGCTCTATGTAGTTCCCTGTACGCATGGCGATATGCATTTCTATTTCTTCTCGTGCCCGATCAACATTTTCGGGCATCCCTGTGACTTCAAAGACTGGCTCCTTATCTCTGCTCGGAGTAACTATGTATGTATGGGTCTGCTGCTGAATTCTCTTAATTGTTGCTCCTTTTGGTCCAACCACTAGCCCCACCACGCGATAGGGGACCCTGACTTGTACCGTGGTTTGGCCGGGCAGATTAGGACTACACGGTAACCCTCCCAGTGCAGGGCCATTTTTGTTTCGAGATGCACGAATCATAGAAAAGTGCTCTGCAGCTGAGAGGATTTCTCTTTTGGCCATGGCAACATCTTCTTTCCGTCCAGTGACAACAAAAATGGGTTCTTCACCACGAACAGGTGTCTTGATATACGTGTTTGTCTTGGCTCTCAGTGCTTTAATTTTACAACCTGTTTTTAAAAAAAAAAAAAAACATTTCAGAATCAGTATCCACTTTAAAAATATTTGTAAAGGCAAACTAAAAAGTTTGTTAGGAATTTTGCAGGAATGTTGTAGGAATGCTCTTTAGTTTACAGTTGTTTATAGTTTCTTCATCATAAAACTTAACATTAAATGTGCTGACATCCCCCAATTCCACGTACTGCTGCTAGAGATGGAGGAGGTATGCTTGTCTGGCATTCACTCTTTTGGAAGGGTGGGAACCTCTCCTGAGAGGTTACAACTCAGAAGTCTAGTTCTCTCAGCCGAACATTGAAAAGATGTACAAAATACTCTATAGGTAAAATATAAATCAGTAGGGTTGAGTTTTATAATACTAACAAATTTTTACTTTGCAAAGATAAATTGGTGGCAAGAAAAATACCAACAAAGCCAGAGATAAGGTCATGTGATGTAGAAATCTATGGTCTTTTCATAGTCCAAGAATTTTAAATTTTCACATATTCTACAAATTTCACTTGATTTATTTTATTGCTTTAACATGACTCCTTTGTAAAATTCTATTGACAATAATGTTCATGGCTAGTGGCTATCTTTCTTCAGCTCCAGTTAAATTCCTGGGAGACAACCACAAAAGCATAGGATTAAAAAAAGTAATGTAAAATAATTTTTGCCTATTGTAAAGTTCTTGATCGATTAAAAAACAAAAACAAATATTGAAGACTCATGGAAAATGGCTAGAGGAACACCAGCTCTAAACCCAAACTAGATGCTTTAGTCCCAACCTCTAACTGTACCTAAGTTAAAATAAAACATGGGAGACAGTTAATTTTCCCTGATTCCTAACTTAGGTCTCCAAACTGTCAAACACAAAAACTATGGCTTAAATCTCTGGAGTTATAGTTTTCAAAGAAGCAACAAGCAGATTCCCAGAATAAACTTATTTTCATGACTACATCATACAGTTATTTCCTCAAAAACATAAAGGAGGTGCAACTGAAGACAGAAGCCACAATCTGGGCAGGCCTTTTTCTTAAGCCTCCTTTCCTCTCTTGCCCAACAAATCATTCATGGTTAAGCTAAAACTAAGGCTTTTTCAATACATAATCTTGAGCCTGCATACCTGAAATACATACATTCATACACACACACACACACACACACACACACACACACACACACACTGAAATACATACATTCATACACACACACACACACACACACACACACACACACACACACACACATATCTATCTTCAGATGTCTCCAGCCATTCGTGACAGCAGTTATTTCTTGTTATTCTCTTTAGTAAGACGATGCTTTCTCAATATAGCATGGGTTATACAGTCGCTTCTTTGCACAGGGTATTTTAGCTGGTTCCTGACTTTCTACTTTTACTCTATAGCCATTTCTTCCACTCTTTTAAACTCTATCATTTACTTTAACCTATGGTGTATTTATGCTCCCTTGTTACCATGACTAACCTCTTCCCTCTCTAACCCCAGCTGTTTTGCTCAACCCCTAATTACTATCAAGTTTTGGTTTAGGTGCCTTGTCCTCAATGATGCTCCTTCTCTCCTATGGCTATGTCTGTCTTTTCAGTATTATAACATTGGAGCTTTGTTATATGTTATTTTGGACCATTTAATCCTTAGCTTTTAAGACCTCAATCTTCTGGTCCCATACTGCTAACTAATCTCATCCATAGTGAAAGGACTAAAATTTAATTTTGTTTCTGTGTGTGTGTGGTGTATAGTGCTAAGGAATGAACACAAGGGTCTCCTGCATATTTAAATATTAAAATTTAAACATCACAGCACACTTAAAGCAACTTAACCTATCATGGAACTTTTGAATCACAAACTGATTTGAGATCCTACTCCTCCTTCCAACAAACTGTAGAAGTTACAAAGAAACAGCCTTTTCACTGTGGGTCTTAGGTACATTACCATGAAAACCCAGAGACAGGTTCTCTGAAAACAAAATGTATTCAAGCATCAAGATGAAGCAATTCTTCCTCAAAAGTTATTATTATTTTCCTTCATTTTATACTTTCAGAAATCTTACTGCTAGTTACATAGTTTAAAAGAACAAGTAGAATTTAAGAACTATACTGTTAGGTAAAGAGAAAACGACCCTCACTCCTAACTGTAAGACCCAACCAGAATCTTAAGAGAAGCATTTAGTTCAGTAGGGTTATCAGGAGGAGGGTGTTCTATCAAGAAATCACAAGAAAAATTTACACTACTGTGAAACATGAAAACTTTTTAAGTGCTATGGTAAGACTACATGTACAATCAACCACATTAAAATAAAATGGGTATTGGTTACTTTTGAGTAAAAGATGAGTTCGATTTGTTTTTACTTTGCAAAAAAATGAACTACGTGATCACAGCAAATCTTTTGTCTCTATACACAGTCAAATCTTCCTCATAGTAGGTGCTGCGGAGTGTGTGGGGCGACTGAGAACGTAGATCACATTCACTGGATAGCATGCAATGACATAGATACCTAAGAAAATCTGAAAGGTAAAATACTAACTGGTTATATTCTATACTCAGAGTATCATTTAGTTAACAATAGTCTATACTCTGGGCTACAGCTTTGTAAGAAGGCAGCCTCCTAAAATTTCATTCTTGGGCTGCAGACATGTCTTAGTGGCTAAGAGCCCTTTGATGTACAAGCATTAAGACCAAGTTCAAATCCCTAGTGCCATGTAAAGTCACCACAGGTGTATTTGTAACCCTAGAGCTAATAGGAGAGATGGTATCTAAATAAGGCTCCTGCACACACATAAGTATATAACACACACATAAATTGAAGAAAAAACAATCCCCCAACTCATTTCTAATAACAGGCTGCCATGGTTCATCCAGCAGAAAAACATGGGCAATTAAGGGCAAAGTATTATCAAGAGTTTAGGTTTATCTCCTTTCCATGTTTACTAGCATTCATCAACAGATTAAGACACCTTTCTAAACTACTGTGGAGAGCTGGGAGCATAGCTCAGCCCGAGAACACTTGCCCAGCAAACAGAAGGCTGTTGGGCGCAACCGCTAGCACTACACCACACTGCATCACACACCATACTACGCCCCCATCCCAACCAAACCAACCAACCAAAACCCTACCGAGACAGTAATTTAAGTAACTGTCAGTTCTAGCTTACAGGTACATAAAACACATTAAAAAACAGGTATTTAATGCATGATTAGTAGAGAGACAGGATACATTAGCTTTGAATCATTTCTGAGACAGAAAGGCCAAACATCTTACCATAAAGGGCAATGTACTTTGTTTTCTCAGAGGAAAGAGATTTTTTTTTTTGTTTTTTTAAAGATAGTTAAAAACAACAACAACAACAAAGCCTTTAAGTCATTGCCCCTCCCACCCTCAAAGGAACAAAAACAAACACCTCAAAGGCAAGCACTTCTCTCTTCCAAATTTTATAGCAGCTCAATATAGAGTAAACTGTACGAAACCTCACATATCACAACATGGCTTCTTTATGCTGAGTTGTGAACAACATGATTCCTAGAATGGTATTGTGAAGGTGGGGACTACTTGAATAGGTAGTTTTCAAAGGTGACATTAACTTAAGGAGAAGTAACAAATTTGTTTTATTATTCCTTTGTAGGTAGAGAGGTGAAGAAAGAGTTTAAGGAGTATTTAAGATTGAATGTTTGAGATTTTGATACTTTTAAGAATGTAGCTCCAGGTGACACTAAACAAAAACAGCAGGGCACTGATAAAATTGTGGTGTATTCAAAGATAATTGCTGCATGGCAAAATGCATCAAAAGTAGCTAAAAACTACTAAATTTAAATGCTTACAACTCATCTCATAAGCTAATTTTTCTTACATCCTGATATTTCTCCACTATAAATTAAAACACTAAACCCTAAGAGACAGACAGGTAAAAGAAACAGCTTACAGCAGAGCACTGCTTTGAAGATGGAAGTCCTTATTTCTTCAGTAACTAAGCTACCTTTCCTACCTACAGTTGTCAATGTCAACATTTTAACAAATGCAGAAGCAGGATGATGAACACATATGTAGCTGGTGGGCAGTTTGTATCCCAAAATTATCCTATGCACACATCTACAACCCCATTTGTAGAGGTGATCCTCAAGTAATACTGATGTAAGTGCAAGATACTGTCCGGATTATATTACTTTGTTGGGTAAGCATGAGGCTAAGACAGCTGTAGAATGGAATATACTGTATGTGTAAAACTAGTTCATTTGGAGGGACAGGGACTTTCTTTTCATTGTATACTCAAATCAAATAAATATGATTAGAATTTGTGATTATTTTAATACTTTTGTTTAAGACTTTGGTTAGCATTGCTAATTATTTTTAAATTACAGCAACAGGATAAATGATTTTATAATCTCAAAGTCAAACCTCAGTTTTGCAACTCTCAATTATACAAACTACTATTTGTTTTTATATAGCTATATATAAAGCCAACCTGTATCGAAGTTTTATTGAAGGTAGTTACAGGGCAGAAACCTGGATCAGTTTATGGTTCAATAACTACAATACTAACAAATTTCAGAGCTGTAATTTCAACTTAATTTGAAGTAAATTCCCTGAAATAAAGCCTACAGCTTACCTAGTTGGCACATGAACCCATTTTCCCTTTCTATCATTATTGCAAGGGCTGTTTCAAGTTAAAACCCTCCAGCTTGTCCTCTCCCTCCTTGGCATATGCAAGACATTCTATCTCAATTCTCAAGGTTAAGAGACTTCTTCCAAAGAAACGGTGGCTCTCTTGTTCGGACTGAAGTTGGAAGAGGATGAAACTCAAGTTTCCAAACCATGAGCTGAAGTAAACTTTGTTGTGTTTTAAGTACCATTTAAAACTAATCAACAGAACCCCGATTCTTGTGTATTCCCAGTATGTCAGTGGAATACGTGTATGATGGGCTGTAACATAAAATATTCTTTTTGTTATGGGTTACTATCATTAGATTTGGATGTTTTGAAGATCACCTTCTATTTTCAAGAAGTATGAGATGATGTATTTTCAACAAAGAACTGGTGTGAAATGGAAGGAGAGAGTCACCAAGAGGAGCTGGGCTAAAGATCCCATTTACAGAAGGCTGCTCTATGGTCATATAATCCAACTTTTAGAGGCCAGAGTCTAAATATATCTATGGAGGTGAATTTTTTTTTCTAGTTATCTGAAAGATACCGTTGATATCTAGAGCAATACTGTACAAAGACTGTTTGTTTCTGTTCTTAAGCCGGTGATTTATTTAAATGGTGATAGAAAAGAACAGACGGCCTATCTATATATTTTCCAGTTTAAAAAAAAGAAGAAAGCCATTATAGAGGACTAGGAAGATAGCTCAGTCAGTAAGGAGCTTGTTATATAGCATGAGGACCTGAGTTAGATCCTCAGTAAACAGCCAAGCATGGTGGCATGCATGTTTAATCCTAGTGCCTGGAGAGGCAGAAACAGGAGGATGGCTGGGTTTGTTGGGCAGTCAAGCTAGACTGGCCCAAAGGTCTCCTCAAAAAATAGGGTGGACAGTTCCCGAGACATACCCCAATACTTGATGTGACCTCCAGACACCTGCACAGAAAGAAAAAGAGAAAAAGTAGCGTATGATAAAGAATTGAACCACTGTTTATGTGACTACTGATGGAGTCTATAATTAAGAAAATTGAAACTACTACAAGTTGCATAGCCTTCCCTCAAAGAAGGTACAGTCAATACATTTGTAGGGCAGCACAGTTTCTGATGGAGCATTCCAGTACTCAGCCCAGCCAGCCCCAAACTCAGCCTCTGGAGTGCTTGGATAGGTGTGTGCCACAGGCTTTGCCAGAATACAGAATTCTGAGATGACTCTCTGCCTCAAGATTTCTGGCCATATATGTGTAGTGGTTCATACCTTTAGTCTCAACATGTTAGAAGCAGAGGCAGGTGGGTTTTTGAGTTTGAGGCCAGCTTGGGCTAAATAGCAAGTTCCAGGCCAGTTAGGAGAGAACATTCCTGCCTGGAGTTAAACACACATTTAGGTACTCCTGAAAAGAGATTTTAGAGATGTAAAATTATGCCTTAAATCAGCTTAATTTTGTTGTTTTTCTGAGTAATAGGCTTAAACTGTCCTGGAACTCACTATGTGGACCAGGCTGGCCTAGAGCCTCTGCTTTCAGAACACTGGGATTAAAGGCATGCACTACCTGACTCAGTTCACTTTTAAATGGAGAGATTATCCTGATTACCAGGGAGGTTTTTGTTGTTGTTGTTGTTGTTGTTGTTATTGTTGTTTTGTTTTTCGAGACAGGGTTTCTCTGTATAGCCCTGGCTGTCCTGGAAATCACTTTGTAGACCAGGCTGTCCTCAAACTCAGAAATCCGCCTGCCTCTGCCTCCCCAGTGCTGGGATCAAAGGCGTGCGCTACCACGCCTGGCACCAGGGAGGTTCTGACCTAATCTTGAGTTCTTTAAAAAGTTTTTCCATCTTGATTTAGACAAGTTAGAAATGAGCTCATCTGGAAGAAAGTAAACAATCCATGTTGTGAATTGCCTATGGTGACGATGGCAAGGAACTGTATTCTGGAATTGAGACCTGTACGATAAAGAGACCCCCATTTTCCAACTAAATTCTGCCAGCAACCTTAGGTAGGAGAGGATATGTACCCCATATGAGGATACTACACCTCTAGTTGAACACCTTGATTTAAGCCCAGTTAGTTCTGAAACGGAGAACCAAGAGACACCATACCCAGATTTCTGACCTACAGAAACTGAGATAATAAATTTGCATTGTTTTAAGCAACTAAAGTAATGATAATGATTATGCAAGCCACAAAGCCCAAACAAGTCCTTAAGTCTTTTAAGGGCTCTATAATCTCTGCCCTGTGAGAGCTGATAAAAATATGACTGTACTATATTCTAATCTAGTATTCTACAAGACACTGTGAAAGGCTTTCAATCAGAACTAAGAACTAAGCAGCAGCTTTAAACATATAATCCTGTATTAATAAGGTTTGTTTAGTTCAATTACAGCTCAGATTCTTTGACTTGTTTTAGTTCCCCCCCTTTCCCCTGTATGTACGTGTGTGTGTGTGCGCGCGCGCGCGCACGTGTATCAATGTCCTGCTTTATCAATTTTGATCTTCTTCCCTTAAGACTAGGTCTCACTGAACCAGGAGTTAGGCTGGTGGCCAAGCCAAGCTTTTTATGAGTGTTGGAGTCTACTCAGGTCCTTATGTTTACACAGCAGTAGCTCTTACCCACCGAGCCACTTCTTTAGCTCTGCTATAGTTTTCCAATGCTACCACTAATTATCATACAATATCTATCTATCTATCTATCTATCTATCTATCTATCTATCTATCTATCTATCTATCTATCTATCCATCCTTAGAACTCTCACAACAAGGTTAAATTAAAGCAGCAGTAAGACTGTTTTGTTTTCTGGAAGCTCTAAGGAGGTTATGTTTCCTTGCAGATTTAGGTTGGTGGCAGAATTCACGTGTTTGTAGTTCTAGAACCATCTACATTCCTTGGCTTTTAACTGTTCTGTCTTCAGAACCAGCAGTCAAGCTTCTCATCTCTCTTCCTTAGCCTGAGCTCACACCAAGCTGGGAAGTTTTCTGCTTTTAGGGATTCCTATGATCACAAGTGGGCTTACAAGATAATGCTAGAGATCCTTTAAAAGGTAAAGCCCGTGCCTTTAAGCACACCTGCAACATGCCTAGCGAAGCAAACATTTCAATTGCTTCTTTTGTGGTGATGGTGGGTTAGGGTTAAAAATCTTTGGATGTGTGGGGTTATTCTGCTAATTATATCACCCCTTCCATTCTTCCAAGAACCCACCTTTTGAAAGATGTATGGGTTCAATAGAATTTTACACTCAATTTAGGAATAGTAATCAAATGGCTAGGGAGAGGTTTGGAGATTTATAAAAACGCTGAACAAGGATAGTGTTATTGATCAAATAGAAAAAAAAATACTATAAGCTAAGTATTTGTAAGGACTCTTATTAATGCAGTTCTATATAAAGGTGAATAGTTTAGTGGGAGATCTGTGCCTTCTGGATCTGTCTAGGCTTGACTGGGCTGTGTCAGTCAAGGTGTTTCTATCTAAATTACTTCTTAGGTTCCAAGAACATTTTACTAATCCTGAACTTTAGTTCAGCTTAATGACTGAGTTTATCCATTTAAATGTCATCCCCCTCCCCCCACCCCCTAAAAAGTACAGGGCTTACTTCCAGCACAATAAGAAACATGGTCATTTCTGATTTCAAGGAGTTCATGTCCAAGAGATGCAATTAATAGTTACTTTAAGGAACAAAAGCTACTTAAGGAACAGGCTTACAAAGCAGTAGGAGCACACAAAAGGATTGTCACTTTAAAATACATAATACATGAAAGGCTTCAAGGTCCAGGAGATGTATGGTGAAGAGCTTGCCACACACACATGAGAACCTCAATTAGGATCCCTGAGGCTACCTAGCAAAGCTAATCTAGATGAAACAGTGAGCTCCATGTTCACTGAGAGATCTTGTCTCAAAAGATAAGGTAGAGAGTGGCTGAAGACAAAAACCTAACACTGACCTCTGTCCTCAACATACAAGCACAGGCCAACTTCCAAGGTATTTTGAAGAGGCTTGAAAGAAATTTTGTCAAGTAGGGAGGAAGCACAAAAGCAGGAAACTGGTACCCTAGGGATATTAAAACCAGTACAGCCGGGCGTGGCGGCGCACGCCTTTAATCCTAGCACTTGGGAGGCAGAGGCAGGCGGATTTCTGAGTTCAAGGCTAGCCTGGTCTACAAAGTGAGTTCCGGGACAGCCAGGGCTACACAGAGAAACCCTGACTCAAAAAAACAAAAAACAAACAAACAAAAAAACTAGTACAGCATTTTGATATCTTCAGGTGACAGAATGGGGAGGGAGTCATCTCCAATCTCAGACTGGGACTTAATCTTGCAGGTACAAAAGATTTGGGGGAAGATGATTAGTTAAGTAAGGATTCCTTATCTGAATGAAATGCCACTACAATAATCAGCAGAAAAAGGAGAAAATGATAGTATTCAAGACAAGGCCTCCCAGAACCACTTGCATTTTGCTATTTAGAGTATTTGGTGTTTCTGATCTTTTTTAAAAACAACTTTGTTTTTCAGAAATTACACTCACTGTACTTTCCAATTACTTAATAAATTAATGTAGTATGCGTATGTATATAGTGAACTAAGAAACTTAAGCCCTTAAAGACAAATCTCAAAACCATGCTCATTTTAACTTCTGATAGTCCTCTGCAAATACTAGGAAATTATGCAGACTTGAAATAGCTCACATTACTCAAAGAAAAATAGAATTTACTGGTCTTGAATTCATTTTACTCCTAGCATTAAGTGGCAAAATCTAATTATTTTCAGTCTCTCTCGTTTCATAAACGTGTGCAGTTCCTGTTCATTTTCTTGTTCAGCTCTTTTCTTAAATAACTTGGGATACCTTCCAATCATACAATCCTCTCTCTCCCAATTAACACAATGGAACTTTGAAAAACAGAAATTTTGTGTATGGCTTTCTTTAAGTTTATCAAACAAGGATGGGAAGACAGCTAATGGTAAAGTGCTTGTAATGCAAATAAGAGGAACTGAGTTCACTCCTCAAAACCTACAGAAAAAGCCAGATGTGTTGGTGTGCACTTGTAATCTCAGAGCAGATAGATCCCTGGGGTGTAGGCTGGCCAGTCTAGTCTGGGCAGCTCCAAGCCAACCAGAGAGATTGCATCAAACACAAGCCTGGGGACTGGAGAGCTGGCACTGGGGTAAGAGAGTACCTGCAGCTGTCCCAGAGGACCCTAGTTTGGTTTCTAGCATTCACATTAGTCATTTTAAAACCAATTGTCATTCCAATCCCAGAGGATTTGATGCTCTTCTAGCCTTACTGTCTGTCTGTCTCTGTCTGTCTGTCTGTCTGTCTCCCTCCCTCCCTCCCTCCCTCCCTCCCATCTTCAACACCAAACCAAACTAGTTGTTCCTGAGGAACAACACCCATGCTGACCTTTGGCTTTCACAAGGAAGTACATCAGTATGAAACACAACCCACATACACAAACAATAGATTAACTCAGTGTCACAGCTACCACATGGAAGTAATTTATGATCTAGTTCAAATAAATTACAATTGGAACGGGGCTAGAGAGGTGGCTCAGTAGTTAAGAGCTGGCTGCTCTTCCAGGAAACCAGAACTCACATGGCAGCTCAGAGCTGTCTGTAACTCCTGTTCCAGGGGATCTGATATCCTTATAGACACAAATGCAGTCAAAACACCAATATACATAAAAAATAAATATAAACAACAACAAACCACTGGAACAATTAGATAGTGACCACATTTCACATGTGTTTATCTAGTTTTTCCTCAAGGAATATTTAGTAAGTATTGAAAATGGAAGATTATGTGGACAAACTATCATGAATCAGTGAACTTAAAAACAGGTCATGAAGCCTCTATTTACCTCTTTGTCATGTGAGAGGAATTAGAAGTATTAAAAATAGTTTCCATCGTTTAGTTGTTACAAACTATAATAAACAGGCTTACTCAAATGGGTTAGACAGGTAGTTAGTCAGTCATGTTGAAGGCCCTAGGCTCCTCCCTACCATCCTTCCCCTAGAAACTAATCCTAACACTTCATTCAGCTTTTAGAACCAATCCTCAGCCCTCCACTAGCTCTTACCAACATTTCATGAGTAAACTCATCTAGGACCAGGGAGACTGGAAGTAGCTTTGAAACAGTCAGGATTTGTAAAGCACTCCAGTTTTCTTTTCTTTTCTTTTTTTTTTTTTTTGAGACAGGGTTTCTCTGTATAGCCCTGCTGTCCTGGAACTCTGTAGACTAGGGTGGCCTTGAACTCAGAAATCCGCCTGCCTCTGCCTCCCAAGAGCTGGGATTAAAGGCGTGCACCACCACTGCCCGGGCAGCATTTCACTTTTCTAAAACTTCTCTCCTATACACATTTTCACTTACTCTTCATAGCAGGTCCTTTGGGTGACTTCATTAAGGGCATTTTAGCTGCCATGTTAGAGCTTAGACACAAACTATCTTAGTTTCACACTCTTTTCACTGCTCTTTATTCTTTTCCCCTAAAAACACTATTTCACATGCTTCATAATATAGTTAAGTACAGCTAACAAGAGGAGCCATATTATTTGATTTTTATAAAGCCCTTTTTCTCTTAAACTATTCAAAAGTTCCTTTCACATTATAAGAACTCAATTTCAACATTATATCTTGATATCTTATGAACATTAGCTAAGTCTGAAAAGGGAGTATCTCTATGCTCAGTCTGTGTGTACACGTGTACTACAAGGATTCCCCAGATACATAAAAGCAGCCAGGTAACTCTGTTGTGGCACGGAGACAGGTGCATCTCAGCTTCAAGTTACCCAGCCTAACCAAAATGGGGAGCTGCAGGTTCAGTAGGAGACCCCGTCTCACAAAAATAAAAGAAAGCCAGGCAGTGGTGGTGCATGCCTTTAATTCCAGCACTTGGGAGGCAAAGGCAGGTGGATTTCTGAGTTCGAGGCCAGCCTGGTCTACTAAGTGAGTCCAAGACAGCCAGAGCTATACAGAGAAACCCTGTCTCGAAAAACCAAATAAATAAATAAATAGAAAGAAAGAAAGAAAAGAAAAGAAAAAAACGAGTTGATAGGGGAAGACAATCTAAGATCCTTCTCAGGCTTTTGCAAATATGCACACCTGCATACATGTACACACATGCATTAAATACCCAACTCCTAAAGAGAAACATTTAGATTGTAAAAGATGTTAAAAGTGTTATAAACTCAAAGTTGGGACAAATATGGAGTCACTCTAACTGGCAATCTGAAATCCAGTTTACTTCTATATGACTTTAGGGTTTTTTTCTGGATAAAGTTTAGATTATGAGCCCCATGAAATATTCTAGTTCTATACAAGTTAGAATTGTATAAAGTTAAAAAAGAATGATGACAAACCCTCTCCAAAGAACTGCTCAAAGCTATTGACTAGTAATTTTTTGATGCATTTTTATTATCTGTGTGTTTGCACACATTTGTGTGTAAAGGGGCTCAAGTAGGCCAGTAGAGGGCGCAGGATGCCTTGTAGCTGGAATTCAGGCATTTGTGAGCTGACCAATGTAGGATATGAACCCTGGTCCTTGTGGACCATCTTTGCTCTCCTCAACTATTGATTCTAAAATTCCCTCTAAAGTAAGTTAGAGAAGATGTTCAAATAAAGACAGTTTTCCATATTAAAGATCTTATGTTTATACCCTTTAGAAAATGGTAATAGAATTTTCAGAATTACCAAGCTAGAGATGTATACAGTTCAGTGGTAGAGAACCTTGTCTAGCACACATGGGATCCTGGGTTAGATCTCTAGCACCACCCAGAAACAAAACAATAAATTTTAGGTGGAATCAGTTATCTGTAAATGATTCTCTTCAAGACTAGCTTAACCTTTTGCTAGAAGTACATACTATAAACAAAAAATCTGGCATATTTTAGGTAAAACACTAAAATGATAATTTTAGGTTTCATCTAGAATTTGCACAGCATATAAAAGAAATGTATTAATTACAAAAATTATATGAGTAGGGAATAGCTGGCAGGTGCTACTTTAGAGGCAATAGCAGTACATGGTCCCAGTAGGTTTTGGCCAGCCTGGGCAATATAGAGCACTGATCTAAAAAGTTCAAAATTTTTTACCTTACTCCTTATAGAATTTGTCTGTATACTTTAAATTACACAATAAATTTACACTAATGTAATCTCAAATTTCCCCCTCACAGCACAAAGTAGGTTTGGGGCTAGTCGGAACAGAACCTGGAACAGGTTTTCTCCAAATAGGAAAAAACGGAGGCGTAAAGGATTTAACCCAAGTCATAGGCACCAATGATTAACATTAAGTTAGAAAAGGCAAAGGTGAAGTGTGGTATAAAGAGGGAACACTGTTCATGACAAAATCCTTCATGTCTAGCTCCAACTGCATCTGCAAGTATCATTAACAAATTCTCTTTATTATTTTACACCTAAGTCTTACTATTTCATGCTACTATATGTGGTCAAATAAGGCTTTCCTTACAAGCAGTGATTTGTAGTCTTCTGCTTACTAGAAAGGCAATAACCACATAGTCTGAATATTTAATTTAAAAAACTTGCATTAAAGAATCTAAAGGGTGAATAGTAACAAAAATTCTCAAAATAGGTCACAGACAACTATTCAAACAGCATTATGCTATACATATATTTAACTTAGTTGAGGTTGCTAATTCTAGTATTAGAAAATTGTCTGGGTATGATAATATGCCTGTAATCCTAGCACTCATAAGGCTGAGACAGAGATCTGACTGGAAGCAAGCCTGGAATAAAAACAAGTAGTTTGGGCTGGTGAGATGGCTCAGTGGAAGAGCACCCAACTGCTCTTCTGAAGGTCCTGAGTTCAAATCCCAGCAACCACATGGTGGCTCACAACCATCTGTAAGGAGATCTGACTTCCTCTTCTTAAGTGTCTGAAGACAGCTACAGTGTACTTACATATAATAAATAAATAAATAAATAAATCTTTAAGAAAAAAAAACAAAAACAAAAACAAAAAACCAAGTAGTTTAAAGGCCTTATTAATTACTACACTGGATTTTGCAAATCTCTATATAGTAACTAGTGGTACCTTAAGTTAAAAGCTGAGGCAGGAAGCTAGCCTAGGGCTACATAGCCAGAAGCCTTCACAAAGAAAAACACTTTTAAAATTTCCAAAACCAAACAAAAAACAATGGCAGTTTAAACCCTGATTTATGTACTTATTTGGTGTTTCCTAAAACAGGATCCTATCTCTTCTTTCTCATCTCATGAATGGTAGGTAAATCCTCTACCACTGGCCTATATCCCTAGAAACTTTTAACTGCAAACACATTTAGGGTTTTTTTTTCCCCCAAAACTTCATGAGTTTAAATTACTAATAGTGAAAATAACACTGTTTAAACTGGCCTAAACCTACATCTACTAAACCACCTTTTAGAAACTCAGGTTCAACATAGGCAAAATGTCTAACAGTTACATGGCACTGGTAAAATAAACCAATCCCTTTCCCCAAAAGGGATAGGGGTGGGAGTGGGGAAGAAAGACACTATGATTTTAGTGTTCTGAAATTCTTTCTTTAGTGAAATAAATATTTACTTCTCAATGGGAAATCTATGCACAGCAAGATCAGCAAGTACTGTTTCCCCTAATCAAATGCTACTGACAGCTTGAAACATTGGGAAGGTTTCTTTCCCCAGGCCCCCAATACACTGGAGATGAATGGTTACCAAGACAGTTCAGTCAATGAGGGAGTTTTCTAAATGGTCTAGATCTCAGTAATATCTAGAGTAGAAGAGTATCAGCACACAGATAAAAATAAAAATAATTTTTTCATTTTTATCGTATTTGTTAAAATTTTTGTATGAGGTACATTTTTGTATGAGGTACAGTGATGTGTATAAACTGTATAATGGGGTACAACTTTTTTGGGGGGGACAGAGTATACAATTAAAAATAACTTTTCTAGACCTATTAGGTTAAAAAACATACTATCAATTAAAATATCAAAAGTAGCTGAAAATGAACACTTATCTGAAACTCAATTTATAGCATTTAATATTAATATTAATTGATAGTATAGTAAAGAGTAGATTTAGAGTTCTACTGTAACTCTCTTTTTAGACTTACTGGAGAGTAACAACTGTGTAAATTATAAAACCTGTTGTCTTCAGTCAAACCTGTCAACTACTATTAATGTCTTGCAGGTACTACACTTAAAAAAGGAGCTTTTTCATATTTATAAAATGAGATCTTACAAATATTTTTAGTGTGTGCACGCCTGTGCATGCCCATGTGGAGGCTGGAGGTTGATGGTGTATGTCTTCCTTTATGGTTCTTCACCCTGTTTTTTGAGACAGGGTCTCTTGCTGAACCTGGAGCCCAGTAGCTAGACTAGCTTGATAGTAAGTCTCCAGGATCCTCCTATGTTGATCTCACAGAGCTAGGGTTATAGCTATATGGCATCAGATCTAGCTTTTTACACGAATGCTAGGGATTTCAATTTCAGTTCAGAATGTCATGCTTGAGAAGTAAGCATTTTACCTACTGAGTCATCTTTTCAGCCTTAGACCTATTTTGTTGTCTATATTTAAAAATATATCTCTTAATTCCTAATTTATCCTATTAAATATAATTAGTAAAATTTATTACAACTGTTAGTTTCACAATAAATACAACACTTAAAAAACACAACAACAGTAATAAGACCAATTTAACATATGCAAAAGGTCACACTCCTGGGGGTCAAACAGGAGGTGAAATGCTCTGCAGGTCTTCATCACTATTAAAACTGGTCCATGGAGAGGAAGGATGAAGAGAAGGCTCAGGTTAAGAGGACTAGAGTTCAGTTCCCAGCATCTACATCAGGTGGCTTGTGCTTTCAACTCCAACTTCTGGGGTATCTGACTCTAATCTCTGCAGGCACCTGCATGCACACACACGTACAGATACAGAATTTAAAAAGAAACAAGGTCTTGGGATTGGAAAGATCAAACACTTAGTAACACTCACTTGTGACTCTTGCAGGGAATCTGGGTTTGCTTCTCAGTATCATATGGTGGCATAGAGTCAGTTTTAACTCCAGTGACAAAGGACCCTACCCCCCTCTTCTGACCTTTTTAGATACCAGACACACACACATACATACATACATACATACATACATGAAGGCAAACACTCAACACACACAAAACTTTTTAAAGGGGGGGGGGTTGCCTGGGGTTAGGTAGAGGTACATGTTTGTGAGCCCAGCAGCCAGGCTACATGATAAAAACCTGTCTCACTGACAAAAACTAAATAAGAGCTTTTTTTTTTTTTTTTTTAAAAGACAAAGGGAACCAGAGGCTATCTCCAAGTGCTGCCAGCACTTTGCTAACTGCACGTATGACTCAGATTTCCATTTATCCTATACTCTGCTTCAGAGTTGAAGTCATGAATGTCTCCATCTGTGACATAATTGTTTCCAAAACTAATTAAGATATGTCAAAGAGAAAATTATGACTTCAGGTAATGAATGAGATGGCAGGAATGGTTAATTCTTAAGGATGAACATTCAGCTCCTCCAAAACAAACAAAAAACTCAAAATGATCTACCCGACCCCCACTCACTTTTTAAAAACTCACTAGTGTCAGTACTCCCAACGAGAAGTTTTTGCACAGTAAAAGGATGTGACTATTAGAAGCCACTTAGTTCTCTCTAAAGGAGTGAGCAAGCACAGGTTTTATTACCATGCTGCTGGGGGGTGGGGATGGCAAAGGGGTCAATGATCCACTAGTTGAATGGTTCCAAACAGGAAAAGGGCAAGACTTTCTGCTCTTCAGATAAGATAGAGGAAGAGGACATACCTTTAACAGTACCGACAACTCTAGGATATAGCAAGTACAAGCACAGTCAGCAATTTGTCTCCATTAAAGTCATATCAAAAGTAGCTGAAGATGAACTAAGACATGAATAATCCATGTTCTAAGATATAGATTCGTATTTCTTTACTAACCAATAAGCACAGCCCAAAAAGTAAACTAAGAAAATTAACATGTCATAGCACAAAATAAAAGCTCGCCATTTCATCTTATATAAATACTACCAATTCACAGTTAAGGTGCTTAAGAATGCAAAGGACAAAAGTTCATGTTAAACTCCATCTACCAAGATACAGACAGCACCTTGTCACGTGGTAAAACTAGCAAGCAAAGACTCTCTCTTCTCCTGTGCTTTGCAGACAAGCACATGAAGACTGAATTAAGTTGTGCTGTTTTCCCAGTATGCCATTCAAATCTCTACATTCCACAACCTGACAATCTGGTCCCAGGCCCCCCCCCCCCCCAGTTTACCATATTCTAATTAGTAATGAAATTTGGGTATTTCCCAGGCACCACCTAGCAGGTCTCCTCCACACTTTCTTCGTGTTGTTCAACACTTGCATCTTTGTTTGCTAAGTTGCATCTCTATGGGTCATGTCCTATGTGTAGGACTGGACTGCTTGCCTTCATGGACTTTCGTGCCATTCTATGAAATGGTTAGTTTTTAATGAAGAGCAGAAATTCTGTATAAATCAACCTCAAAATTTTATTTTACTTACTTTTCATAAACTCATTAACCAGCGAAACCAAGCGCTCTTTCAATGATATTAAATGAAAAGCCACCTCATTATGGACCTATAAATAAAATGCATTTTCATTTCATGTACATAAAAGAGTTTCCTCATGAGCTATTATCCTGATCAGCTCCTACTGGCAAGTGAGACAAGTGAAACTGATTAGTCTAACAGTTTGAAACAAGCTATTTTTTTTTTCTTCTGTCCAGGTACCATATAGACTTTTCTTATCAAAATCCTAGCAAAGAGAGCAGCCTCTTACATGTGAAGTCACCAATCTCTTATTTATGTGTACTTTAGGCCACTTGGGAAAATGAGATCATTCCACCAGCAGTGCCATATTTGACCTCAACAAGAGGCATGTATCAACCATGTTGTATTACGGCAGCAGCAGGTAGTAAAAAGGGGCAAAAACTACACTGAAGCAAAGAGAACCTTCCCTAAAAATGTCGGATACCGAGGTACTCTGTGCATCCCCCTTCCCCCACCTTCACAAACCTACTCCTGGAATCTGAGACATAGGTCCTTTGTCTGAACAATGTGGGAGGAGTCTGTCTGCAGAACGGGTGTGCTAGCAAGTGAAGAAAATGTATCGAAAATTGCACAAACGCATAAAGTTCCTTAATTACCTAAATGCCCAGTTTTCCCTTCACGGTACAAGCTAAAGTGTTCTAAAAGACTGACACTAGCGCTTTTTGAAAAGAGAAATGGGAACACTGAGCACCTAAGATCAACAAAGTTGGGGTGCCCTACTAAAGCCAAGTTTCTGAATAGCGGAGGGAGGTGATCCGGCCACTTGAACATCTCTTCCCTCTCGAATAATGCACATGCCTCCATGTCGGTCCATTTCTCCTCAGCACAAGCAGTTCTAAGGCAGGCCGATTGTTTTTACAGGCCACTCTGCTACACAAACTTCCAATCTAAAAGCTCTCGGAAACAATTCCGTGACCCACAACTTCTGACCTGACCTCACCATCTCACTGAGGTTTCTGGGGCCGCGCCAACCTGGGGTTCCACGAATACACCGACTACAGCGAACGCTACCAGACTGGGTGGCCCAAGAAACTTAACACTTCTTGTCCGGCTGAAGAGGCGGAACGGCGTGGGTTTTCGCAAGGTGACCGGTCCCCTTCTCGGCGACCCTGGGTTCTTCCCAGACCCCTCCTCGGTGGACTTAGGGGGACTCTCCGGGTTCACTCTTCCGCCGCACGCTCGTCTTTCTTTTTCGTCTCCCACCCACGCCCAGGCTATGCCCAGACAGACAGACCTCGGCGGGCGCACTCACCCTGGCGTCCGACAATCTCAGCGACATGCTCGGAACTGGGCACGGGGACGCACTCGGTGGTGTTGACGCTCTTCCTTCTCAGCAGGGCCGCTTGCTCTCCGTTCAGGGCGGCAGCGGCGGCTCCGCCGCCGCCGGGGCCGTAGGCGTGGGACAGCATCGCCGCCATCATGCCCTGGGCATCGTCCCCTCCGTACAGCACCCCCGCCGCCGCCGCCTCCCGGGCATCGAAGCCCGCGGGCGGCAGCAGCACCGACCCCAGGGGCCCGCCCGGGATCGGCTGAGTCTGGGAGGCGGTGGCCGCGGGCGGCGACAGCAGCAGCAGCGACGGCCGGTCCTCCTCCTCCTCAGCCTCCTCCAGCTCCTCCTCCTCCAGCAGTTCTCCGTCCAGCTCCGCTTCCTCCCTCTCCTCTTCGTCCACCTCCAGCTCCAGCTCCGCCGTCTCGGAGGTCGCGAGGCGGCCGGGCTCTTCCGGAGCCAGCCCGGTCGCCCGCCGGGCCTGGCACTGCGCCGCCGCCGCCACCGCCGCCGCGGCCCTGAGCGCCGGGGCGCCGGGCTCCGCCGGGCTGGGGTCGTCGAGGCCTAGCGCGGCCAGGCGCTCCCTCAGCAGCAGCCCGTCCCCCTCGAGTTCCGTGCCTCCGGCGGGCGGCGGCAGCGGAGGCGGCTGCGGCAGGGGGGCCGGGGCCGCCGCCAGGGCCAGGGCCGCGGAGCTGCCGCTTGGCATCGCGACGGCGCGCTGTCAATGGCGGCGGCGGCGGCGGGCGCGTCAGGCGCGGCGAGCAGCGGGCCCCATGGCGGACAGGGCCCCGGCCCTGCTCAACGCGCAAACACCTTTCCTCGGGGGAGGCGGCGGCGGCGGCGGCGGCGCCCGCGCCCCGGGCTGAGGAGCGCCAGGGCTGCCGGAGCGCGCGAGGGCGGGGTGGAGGGGCCGGGGCCGGAGCCGAGGTAGGTAACTAGGTGGGTGGGTGGGGACGGCCGCGGCGCCCCTCTCAGGGTTTCTTTTGTTTCATGGCCTTAACCAGCCCCCGGCGCGCGCGGCGGCGGCGGCGACGCCCCACGCCGCTCTCCGAAGGAAGCCGGCGCGCGCTGATTGGCTGCTTTTAATCTCCGAGAGCCCGCCCTCTCCGTCCCGCAGCCTTCTCGCTCCTTTTCCCTCGGGCCCCACCCCCGCCCTCTTCTCGGGCCCCGCCCCGCCGCGCCCCAGTCCGTTCGGATTGGATGACGAGAACGAGCCGGTCTTCGAAGCCGGCTCCTTCCGTCCCTCCCTCCGCCCCGCCCTCCTCCTGCCGGGACTGCTCTCGAGGGGAGCAACTGGATTGTTCGATGTACACGCCACTCTTAGTGACGCATCCGGGCGCCGGGGGAACGGGGCGGGAGGGAGTCGCGCGCGAGCCGAGCGGGGGGGTCTGCGCAGGCGCGTGCGGCTCCGGCGCGGACTCGGGATCTTTTTTCTTTTCCCCCCCGCGCCGCTTCCCGCTCAGTGGTCCGTCCTGGGCGATGGTAGGGAAGGCACCGCTTGAGAAGCCCGGCTTTGGGATTGCAAGCACCGGCCGCTGGGCGGTGTGCGGAAGCGACACTGCCTTTCAGGCTGGCTAGCCGTGGAGGCGGAGCCGGAGCCGGAGTGCCAGCCTAGCCACTCGCGGGGGTGGTTTCCTGAGCCGCGTGGCTCCGGGGCCTTCTCTGCTTCTACCCGGGACTGCTCCTCCCTGGGGTTGGCCGTCCACGCCCGGCCGGCCGAACTTCCCTCGCGGCGCTGCTTCCTTAGTCTGGGGCCCGGAGAGCTGAATTTCAAGTCCTCGGGGCTTTTGAAAGGAAATGAGTTGGGACTGTCCTGGCCTTCCTTACCCAAGCCCTACCCGTCCTTTAGTACCAGCTAAGCCTTTCCAGGTTTAGACCTCCCGCCTGGCTTAAGTGAGAGAATTATAGCAACAATGGAACCCTAAAGTTTCTAGTGGCCCCATCATTAATATAACACCTACTTCGCTGCGTGCCAAGTACTGTCATTTTGACATGTAAGCGGCGTAATGCTACAATTAATAGCATTTTTTTTTCCTTCATGCTAAATCCTCCAGAGTACTTGTCGATTCAATTTACTTCACACCAGCCACGTTTCAAGTACGTTTTGCCACGAAAAACTCGAGTTCTCTTGAGGTTTGAAGTGTATCTTCATTTCCCCACTGTATTGGATTCGTTCTCTACATCTTGTTGTGTAGTTTGTCATGATACAACTGTAGTACTCTTGGATTTTAGCTAATACTAAACCTTCCCAGTTAACCCCAAGGTTTCACGTTTGTAGATGTAGCTGTGGAGCGTGGTTTCCCAACCCCCCTGTATATAGAGGTATTACAGAAACACCTGGCTTGGTGGCTAGGTCTGAAATGAGAGCTCTCGGAGAATGGGCTACACATAGGGAAATCACTTTTTATTTATTTATTTATTTTTTGTTTGTTTGTTTTTCGAGACAGGGTTTCTCTGTGTAGCCCTGGCTGTCCTGGAACTCACTTTGTAGACCAGACTGGCCTCGAACTTAGAAATCCGCTCCCGAGTGCTGGGATTAAAGGCGCATGCTATCACTGCCTGGCCACGTTTTTTTAAAAGACAATCACCACGGCTCTCAAAGACAGGAAGAGGCATAGTCGGAATATTTTGAGGTAGTATACCTGTGCTAGGTTATCAAGTTGCACTAAGTTTGAAAACTTCCCGGGATTGACTGAATTAAGACTTCTTAATTCAGAAGTCTTAATTTACGAAATGTGTGTTAAGTTTCAAACGGGGTTGGGGGTGGGGTGGGGAGGGGTGGGGGTGGGGGAAACTGAGGTACCTATTTAACATCAAAACAGACCTGTCCTCTAGGTTCTCCCAGCAGCCCTCAGTAGCTACCAGTTACAGGATTTGGCTAGCTTACCCCACCCTCTACCCTGAACTCTCCAGCCCTGAGGCTGGGCTGCCCTTCCCCCGAGGCTCTTCCCAACTTAATCTAGACGTTTTTTGTTACTGGCCTCCTGCTGTTGTACTTGGTTCCCCTTCCCCTCCCCCTCCCAGACTTGACTTAGACTGGTTTGGACTCTTCCCGATATTCCTGCCTCTACCTACCCTCCCTTCTTTGCTTTCTTCCTTCCTCCCTCCTTCCCTCCCTTCCTTTCTTTCTATGAGATCTCACCTACTTTTCCAGTTTAGTGGCTCTTCACTGGTTTTGCCACCAGGGCATAGTTAATGGTGTCTTAAGGGCATTGAGTCTTTTAAAACATACCAGTGAATAACCAGTGACTTATAGACTATGCACTGGCTACTGCCTGATGTTTCAGTTTATTTGGGTAGAATTTTTAGAAAAGCATGTCCACCAAGGGAGGAAGCCAAGTAAAACACGCAGTGGGCATATTGGTTACTAGAAAGGAGTGTGGTCTAATGCAAATAGAAACGCTTGGCAGCCTCGGTTTTGGTGAATTGTCTTAAATTCTCTTTCCCAGGCCCTGAAGCAACAGCTTCAGCAGGAACGCTAGTCCACCGCTGAAAATGGAAAGACAGATCATGTACACTAAAATGGAAAGACAGATCATGTACACTAGGTCCACCAAGATGAGATTCACTTCAGAGTTTTAGAAAGATGCTAAGTGGTTTAATTTAGGTGTTCACCATAGAAAAGTTGCTTTCTCTTTCACTTTCACATAATAAATGAGGTTTCGTGTGTCCCCATACACAAATATATATCCATGCATTAATTTATATGTGATCAATATTGTGATTTATGAACAAGGTAGGAAATATTGAAACTTCCCATTCGGGCCTAAATTTATTGTCTTATATTAAATTTTGCTTGTGAAGCAACTTCTAGATTTTCTTTGCTATAAATATGTGACTGGGCTTTTCATTATATCCATCAAACGAGCCAGTCCCTTCTGCCCTTCCCCAGCCCTGCAACACATTAACTATGCAGCAGAATAGGATTTCCCTTTTGTTCCTTAGCTAGTGATTATGATGCAGTTTGATACAATGGCCTGTTGTTTTAAGGTTCTTTCAAACTGTACTGTGCACCCAAAAGCAGGCTGATTGTTGAACCTAACCTTTTAAACCTATTCAGTTTTAATATGAAGACTGGATCAACTACAAACCAAGCAAAACTGAAGATGTCTGTCTTTGTAGGAAATCAGCAGAGAAGAAGTTTGAAGCCAAGAAGTGTGAAGACTGCTAACTGTGTATTGCTGAAATTGCAACGTGCTTTCCCTGCAGCCTAGACCCTAGACGAGGCACAAACTTTTTTTTTTTTTTTTTTTTTTTAAGGCAGGATGATTTCTGTAGGGTAGGGATCAGTAGTTACCTGCCTGAAGAGCTCCAAATGAAGAAGCTTAATCTGTGGGGTGCGTGCTTCTTCTGGTCGGAACAAAATTAAGAATATAATGGCTGCTTGGTGCCCAAAGAGTTATATTTCCTGGAGATGGCTTATTCTACCTTGGATTTCAGGTTCTGCAGTATGCACAAAATAGTCCCAGAAGCATGCTCAACTCTCGGTTATAGTATAGAAACTCTCCTTTGGTATCACACACCCCCCCACCCCCCTTTGCCATGCTGTCTCATTCTTACTCCAAATAAACTGTCTGTTTCCATGGCAATCTAGCCATGGCTCTTGATGCTTTACTGGGACTATTTTTTACCAGATCTTTACGTTTGTTTTGTTTTGTTTTTCAGGTCTCATGAAACCCAGGATGGCCTTGATCTAGTCATGTAGCCAAGGATAACTCTGAATCCTGATCCTCCTGCTCCCACTTTGTGAGATTACAGTCGTGCCACACCCAGTTATGTGGAAACTGATGCTGGGCATAGAATTTTTTAATCTCTTGGGATTTCCTGAGTAATAGGAACTTTTTGTTGTTGTTGTTCTAACGAGGTGACTCTTGAGTATCCTCTAGGTAGTTTTCAGAATGGAGACTCGTCACCTGAGAGACCAAACGTTGATTAGAACTTTGGAACTTTTAGTTCTATGCCTAACCTTCTCCCCTCTGGGGAAGAAAGTGGAGCTAGAGATTGAATGATATCTGCATGGAGGAGAGGAGGGAGGCCAGTCAGAATGAATCCGTAACAGGTCTGTGCTTCCTTAGAGAAGTGCCAGAATATAGTTAAGTTGCAAGGCAGCCGATTGGCACCTAGAGAGTTCTTTGGCCTGGGGACAAAGCCCCATACTCTTGCACACAGACTGCTGACAGTAAAAACAATTCAGAGTCATCATTTCTCCAGTCCACATCTGTCTCATTTAAATAACATAATATAATAGGCTCTAAACCAATAATTTTCTCTCCAGTCTTTGTATTCATTTTCTGGGGGTGCAGAAATACATGTAATTGAGAATTTTATACTTGAGTATATTGGTTTTTCATCAAATTGCCTACCCATTCATTCTCTTCCCTTCAATTCCTCTCCTGTACCCACATTATATCTTTCCCAACTTTGTGTGTTCTTGAAAAAAACAAAAAAACCAAAACAAAACAATAAGCCACTTAATGTTTTCTATATGTGCATGAAAAAGGACTATGTACTGGAGCTTGGGTACCCTTTCAAGGGCTGCATCCCTGAAGACAACTCTCACTCTCCCAGCAGCTACCAGTTTCCAAGAGTTCCTGAGCTAGGGTTGGGACTTCATGAACCCCTCTCCCAGTCCATGTTGGGATTTTGGCTGGCTTGACCCTGTGCAGGTCTTGTGCATACAGCCACAGATTCTACAAGTTAATGTATGGAACACCATGGTCATTCCGGCAAACACTGTATTACTGACAGTATCCACCATCCCTGGCTCTTAGAATCTTTCCATCTCCTCTTCTGTGACGGGCCCTGGAACATGGGGAGTGGGCATAATACAGAAGTCCCATGCGAGGTGCGTGCTGTAGAGATTCTCTTATTCTCTGCACACTGTTGTAGGTCTCTGTATTAATCACCTTGTAAAAGAAAACTTCTTTGATGAGGGCTGGAAGATGCACTAATCTATGGGTGTGAAGATAAGAACTAAGGGGGATAGTTTCCCACTAAATGGCTTTCACAGTGTTAGAAAGCTCTGTGGATGTTACTAGGGAGGAAAGCAGTCAATAGTTTTACCCATCTGTGTGCTCTTTGAGCTATGGTAATAATTAGCCTGGCAAAATATGCCCAGTGATGGAATAGTGGCACAGATGTTTGAGGACTAACCAACCGGTTTCTGATTGGACCGAAAGCCTGCTTCACAAAGTAGAATGTATGCCTGGTACCATTGACTGCCCCAAACTCATGGCTGACTAAGTCATAGGCCCTAGTGGAAAAGTATAACACTTTTATTTTGCTAGTGGATGTTGACATTTCTTAACAAACGTACAAGGTTGCCTGCATCTGGCTCCCTCTACTCCTTTGTTTTCATTTCATGCCACTCTTCTGTTTGCACTTTATTTTGAGATGGGACCTCACTATGTAACTCAGGCTGTGACCCTCTTGTCTCAGTGCCTCAGGGTGATGGCCGATTATCAATTTGAATGGGTTGAGAGATGCCTAGAAATGAGATACTTCTGGATACACTGTTTTTTTTTTTTTTTTTTTTTTTTTTTTGAGGACAATTTAGAACACTTGGCATGTAGGAGAGCAACTGTGGGGGAATAATGTATTCTGCGTGAGGATGGCACTGCTGGAGAGGGTGGAGGGCTGGGGGGATAAGAAGCTGAAGCTCTCCCACCAGTGCAAGCCTGCTCACTCGCACTCTCCCACCAGTGCAAGCCTGCTCACTTGTGCTCTCCCACCAGTGCAAGTCTGCTCACTCACGCTCTGTTTTGTGACTGCCTCGAGGTAAGTGTCTTTGCTTCTCTATGCTCTTTCACAATGATGATATGCCTCACCACAGGAGAAACAACAGAATAAACTGTTCTTGGGCTGTAACTCCCCCTAAACTGTGAGATAATACAAATAATTCTTCTTTGAACTAGTTTCTCTCAGATGTTTGTCACAGCAGTAAAAAACTGATACGGTCTTCCAGCTTGAAATATTGTATACTTTTTTGTACATTTACAGCAGTTATCTTACCCAACATATCAGACTATCCTTCACTTGTAAAAAGAGAGTGGAAATATTAGTGATTTCTGAGGGTAAAGGAAGACTGA
Organism: Mus pahari; assembly: GCF_900095145.1. Classification (NCBI taxonomy): domain Eukaryota; kingdom Metazoa; phylum Chordata; class Mammalia; order Rodentia; family Muridae; genus Mus; species Mus pahari. The sequence goes on along the minus strand of NC_034604.1, from coordinate 66,830,739 downwards.
ATGGGTGGAGGATAACGGATTTCAGTGACAGTGAAAATGCGCCTGCGAGATGCCAGGAACTCTAGTTTCTATTCACTTTTTCTGAATTTCTAAAACTGTTTTTTTTTTGTTTTGGTTTGGTTTTTTGTTTTGTTTTTTGTTTTTTGGTTTTTTTTTTTTTGTTTTGTTTTCGAGACAGAGTTTCTCTGTGTAGCCCTGGCTGTCCTGGAACTCACTTTGTAGACCAGGCTGGCCTCGAACTCAGAAATCTGCCTGCCTCTGCCTCCGGAGTGCTGGAATTAAAGGTGTGCGCTACCACGCCCGGCGCTCTAAAACTTTTAAAAACGAACCCCACTGAAAAACCAAGAATCTGGTTTGTACATTTAGAATTTTTTTTTTTTTTTTTTTGGTTTTTCGAGACAGGGTTTCTCTGTATAGCTCTGGCTGTCCTGGAACTCTGTCCTGGAACTCACTTTGTAGACCAGGCTAGCCTCGAACTCAGAAATCCGCCTGCCTCTGCCTCCCGAGTGCTGGGATTAAAGGCATGCGCCACCATGCCCAGCTCACATTTAGAATATTTAATATGAATTATTTATGCTATATATCACAGAGCTGTGAAAATGCTACTTCAGCTAGACTAAGGTAACATGTTGTCTTGACCATGAGCTCATCTAACAGACCCTAAAACATACATGAAAATAAAACTGTGACAAAATAAGAGAAATGGAGAAATCCATAATTGTAGTTGATGACTTGAATGTGTCTACTTTAGTAATTAGTAGAATTACTATTAAATACATAGGTAAATAACATTAACAAAGCCAAAAAATACAAGCCAATAGGATTTAATTGATGTTTACATACTGCCTCACTAAAAACAGCAAAATATAAATTTAAGTATCCATTATAGCATTCACATATGTAAACTTTATCTGAATTGTAAAAGCAAATCTCAATAAACACAAGAGTCAAGGTTATGTGAAGTATGAACTGGCTATAATAAAACCAAGCTTAGAATTCAATAATGGAAAGGGAATAAGAAAATATTTAAATACATAGAAATTATGGAGCACATTTATAAATAACCCATGGGTTATTGAGATGTCTCATGGGAAATAAAAATGTACATAAAATTGTATAAAAATAACACAGCTATAAAAGTTACTTTTAATTGTGAGTTTAAAACAATATAGAACCACCTAGAGAGAGTGTCTCAATGACAAACTGTTGAGAGTAGGTTGGCTGATAGGTGTGTGTGTGTGTGTGGGATTGCCTTATGTTAACTGATGTGGAGAGACACAGCCTAAAATTGGGTGGCACTATTCTTTCGGTTTGGGTCCTAGACTAGGAAGGAAGGGAAGTGAGCTGAGACCTGGCCAGAATGGATATATTAACTTTCTCTCCATTTCACACAGTGGGACTCAGCTGCTTTGAGTTCTTGCCTCCTGACTTCCCTAAAATGATGGACTGTGACTAGGAATCATGGACCAAATGAACGAACCCATTCCTTAAGTTGTTTATGTCACAGCAAGAGGAAGCTAAACCAATACAACTTATGCAGCAGAGCCTAGGGGAAAAGTCTCCAAAAACTAGAAAATGAACAGAAAACTAAACCTAGAAGTAGATCAAAAGAACTAATAAAAAAGTAAAAATAAACCAGGCGTGGTGGCGCACGCCTTTAATCCCAGCACT